>NW_006921678.1:3702663-3721900 GCF_000298275.1 Orycteropus afer afer
CTGGTAGCATGATGCCTAAGGCACTTGACTGCTAACCAGAAGGCTGGTGGTTCAAACCCACCAGCCACTCCTCAGAAGGAAGATGGGACAATCTACTTCTGTAGTGATACTGCCTCGGAAACCCAAGGAGGGGTCGCTATGAGTCAGGGCTGACTTGATGGCACATAACAACAATAAATTTGCCCCTAGTTTTTCCTTGAGGAATTCTATAGTTTTAGGTTTCACATTTAAGTTTTTGATCTATCTGGGGTTAGTTTTTATGTATGGTATGAGGTACAGATCTTGTTTCATTTTTCTGCAAATGGATCTCCAGTTTTGCCAGCACCATTTATTTATTAAACAAATTTTCTCTTCCCCATTTATTGAATTTAGGCCATTTGCTAAATAAAGATCAGCTGACCATAGGTCGATGGATCTATTTCTGGGTTCTAATTGTATTCCATTGGTCTATGTGTCTGTAATTGTACCAATACCAGGCAGTTTTGACTACTGAGGCTGTATAGTAGGTTTTGAGATGCAGCAGTGTGAGACCTCCTACGTTGTTCTTGTTCTTTAATAGTGCTTTGCTTATCAGGGGTCTCTTTCCTTTCCACATAAAGTTAGTGATTGGTTTTTCCATATCCTTAAAGAATGTTGATGGGATCAGAATTGGGATTGCATTGAATGTATAGATTGCTTTGGGTAGAACTGACATTTTCACAATGTTCAATCTTCCTGTCCACGAGCTTGGGATGTTCTTCCATTTATGTAGATCTCTTATGGTTTCTTGAAGTAATTTTTTAGAGTTTTCTTTCTATAGTTCTTTTGTGTCCCTGGTAAGATTTATTCTCAGGTATTTTATTTTTTTGGTAGCTGTTGTAAATGGTATTGGTTTCCTCATTTATTTTTTCAGCAATCTCTTTGCTGGTGTAGAAGCATCCAACTGATTTTTGGATTTTGTTCTTGTATCCTGCCACAATGCTAAATCTTTCAATTAGTTCCAGTAGGTTTTTGACAGGAGCTCTGGTAGCATAGTGGCTAAAGGCAATTGACTGCTAACCAGAGGGCTGGCGGTTCAAATCCACCAGCAACTCCTCAGAAGGAAGATGGGGCAATCTACTTCCATAGTGATACTGCCTCAGAAACCCAAGGAGGGGTCGCTATGAGTCGAGTCCGACTCGACGGCACATAACAACAACAACAACAACAGGTTTTGACTGAGTCTCTTGGGTTTTCTAGGTATAGGATCATATCATCAGAAAATAGGGATAGTTTGACTTCTTCCTTACTAATTTGGATGCCTTTGATTTCCCCCTCTTGTCTTATGGCCCTGGTTAGGACTTCCCGTACAATGTTGAATAGAAGTGGTGATAGAGGGCATCCTTGTCTTGCTCCTGTCCGCAAGGGTAATGGTTTCAGTCTCTCTCCATTGAGAATAATATTGGCTGTTAGTTTTGCATTTGTTGATGTTATTTACCGTGGAGTTGGACCTGATTCATAGCGACGCCTCCTTGGTTTTCAAGGCAGTATCACTATGGAAGTAGATTGCCCAATCTTCCTTCCGAGAAGTGGCTGGTGGGTTTGAACCACCAGCTTTCTGGTTAGCAGTCAAGTGCCTTAGGCACTATGCTACCAGAGCTCCTTTGGTTTTGCATGGATTCCTTTTGTTATGTTGAGGAAAGTCCCTTCTATTCCTATTTTCCTGAAAGTTTTGATTAGGAATGGGTGTTGGATTTAATCAAATGCCTTTTCCCAATCAATTGATATGATCATATGGCTCTTTTTTCTTTGTTCTATTTATATGGTGGATGGTGTTGTTTTTCTAATGTTGACCCATCCTTCCATACCGGATATGAACCCCACTTGGTCATAATGAATGGTTTTCTCAATATGTTGTTGCAGTCTATTGGCTAGGATTTTGTTGAAGATTTTTGCATCTATATTCATGAGGCATGTTGATCTGTAGTTTTCCTTTTGAGTGATGTCTTTGTCTGGTTTTGGTATCAAGGTTATGCTTGCTTCATAAAATGGGTTAGTGATGATTCCATCCTTTTCCATGTTTTGGAATAGTTTGATAAGGATTGGAGTCAGTTCTTCACTGAATGCTTGGTAGAATTCTCTGGTGAAACTGTCTGGGCCAGCACTTTTTCAGTTGGTAATTTTTTGATGACCTGTTCTATTTCTTCTTTTCTTATGGATACGATCAACTTTTCCACATCAGTCTGTGTTAGTTTAGATAAGTGGTATGTTTCTAGAAATCTGTCCATTTCTTCCACATTTTCAAATTTGTTGGAGTACAGTTCTTGTAGTAGTACAGTTCTAGTATCCTGATATTATCCTTTTTATTTCAGTTGGTTCTGTTGTGATGTCACCCATTTCATTTGTTATTCATGTTATTTGTATTTTCTCCCTCTTTTCCTTTGTTAAATTTGCCAGTGGTTTGTCAGTGTTATTAATCTTTTCAAAAACCAACTTCTGGTCTTGTTGATCTTTTCTATTGTCTTTCTATCTTCTGTTTCATTGATTTCTGCTTGAATCTTGATTATTTCCTTCCTTCTGGTCACTGTAGGCTTTTCTTGCTGTTCTTTTTCTAATTGTTGGAGATGTTGATTTAAAGTGTCTTACTTCTTTTGTGATATGTGCATTTATTGCTATAAGTTGGCCTCTGATCACCGCTTTTGCTGTGTCCCAAAGATTTTGGTATGTTGTACTTTCATTCTCATTTGATTCAAAGAATTTTTCAATTTCACTTTCTATTTCTTCTCTTACTCTTTTTTTCTTTTTTTTTTTTTTTGAGCATTGTGTTCTTTTCTCTTTTTTTAATATATCTCATACTTGTGTTTTATTTTTATTTTATTTTATTTTAAGAGCTTGTTCTACATTCAAATTCACGTGTACATTTACTTTCATTCCCCATTCACCATGTCCAACCCTAACCCAGTATCCTCCCCTCTCTACCCTGCAACACTCCCCCTGTGCCCCTCACAATTATGCATTCCTGTTTGTTCTGCATTTCCTCAGTTTGAATGTTGGCCCTTTGATGTCCCATGTTTTATTGCTTTAGGAGATGTATTACCATTGAGTGTGTGGGTGCAGCATCCTGGGTTGAGTGGACTGCATGTGCATCTCACTAACCACTGAGCTGTGAGCCCACTCCTGGGAGTGCATTTTATTCCAGGCGCCAAATGTGTTTCAGGGCCATAGTGTTGGAGTTTCACCAGACTTCATCTGACCAGTAATTCTAGTCATTATTGAGTTTTTGGATTTTGATCCATGTTTTCCCTCCCACTCTATCCAGGATCTCCAGATTTTATCCTTTCCTGAGTGGTTGGCATTGGTAGCCAGGCACCATCTGGTTCTTCTGGTCTCAAAGGCCATTGTGTCCTAGGCTTGATTGCTTCTAAATGCCTTTGTGTGTGTGTGTGTGTGTGTGTGCATTCTTCTTCACTTCTGATGCTAGGAGACCATGAGCTGCGCCCTAGATGGCTGCTTGAAAGCTTTTAAGACCCCAGTCACTACTCACCAATGTAGGATGTGGAGCAACAATTACCCACTCTTTCTTAAGGGGAGTGTTTTTCAGTTTCCATGTGTTTACTCTTTTTCCTTTGCTCTTCCTATTATTGATTTCTAATTTGATAGCATTATGATCTGAGAAGATATTTTGCAGTATTTCAATGTTTTTTAAATTATGAAGGCTTGTTTTATGGCCTACCATATTCTCTATCATGGAAAATGTTCCATGTGCACTGGAAAAAAAAAGTATATTTTGTTGTTGTTGGGTGTAGTGCTCTGTAGATGTGTATAAGGTCAAATTGGTGGATTGTATTGTTCAGCTCTTCTGCATCTTTTTTGAGTTTCCTTCCAGTTGTTCTATCTTTCATTAAAAGTGATGTATTAAAGTCTCCCACTATGACTGTGGAGTCATGTATTTACCTTTTCAACTCTTTGAAAGACTGATTTATGTATTTTGGGGCTCTTTCATTGGATCCATAGATATTTATTATGGTTATATCTTCTTGTTCATTTGATCCTTTAATCATTATATAATGTCCTTCCTTGTCTCATATGGTGGTTTTTGTCTTAAAGTCAATTTAATCAGAAATTAATATTGGCACTCCTGCTCTCTTACGGTTGCCATTTGCTTGATATATCTTTTTCCAACCATTGATTTTTAGTTTATTTTTATCTTTGTCTCTAAGATGTGTATCTTGTAGGCAGCATATTGATGGGTTTTGTTTTCTTATCCAATCTGCAACCTTTAGTCTCTTGAGTGGTGCATTTAATCCATTAACATTCAGTGTAATTATTGACAAGTATGAATTGGTTGCTGTCATTTTGTTATGTGCTTTTTCATGGTATCCCTGGTTTCTTTGTTCCATATTATTTGCTGTGCTGAGCTCATTATGTTTATGAATCGTGTTATCATTTCCTTTGTTGCTTTTGTTTCAGTATTTGCTGAATATTTGTGCTTGTCCTCTTTTTCTTTGTGATGTGAAGATTTATCTTCTTTGAGGTTACCCTGTGATTTATAATTTTTTCCCCAAAATGAGAACAGTCCATTCTATCTTGACTTCCTCACCATTTAGAAGTTCTATAACTGCACAGTATTTTCCCTCTTTTTGGTTCGTAGTTGACCTCACTTGCCAGTTGAAGTCTCTGGTTCCCTCTTTACAATCTTGTAAGCTTACTTTACTTTGGATATATCTATAGCTGTGATTTCTGGGTTATGTCATCTTGTGTATTAATGGTGGGTTATTTTTACTATTTTTGATTCTCTGTTCAAAGGGCTCCCTTTAGCATTTCTTGTAAGGTTGGTCTGGTTTTAACAAATTCCCTTAGTTTCTGCTTATGTGGAAGTCTCCTAATTTCACCATCATATTTGAGGGACAATTTTGCCAGGTGTATAAATTCTTGGTTGAAAATTTTTCTCTTTCAGGATTTTATATATACCATCCCATTGCCTTCTTGCTTGCATGGTTTCTGCTAAGAAATCAGAGCTTATTCTTACTGGTTGTCTTTTATAAGTAACTTTTTGTTTTTCCCATTCTGCTTTCCGGATTCTGTCTTTGTCTTTGGTGTTGATGAGTTTGATGATGATATGCCATGGTGATTTTCTTTTGGGGTCTATCCTGTTTGGAGTTCATTGGACTTCCTGAATGGATATAGTCTCATCGTTCATCATATCAGAGAAGTTCTCTTCCAACAAACCTTGGACAATTTTCTCAGTGGTTTTTTTTTTTCTCTTCCTGTTCTGGAATTCCAATGACACATAAGTTATTCCTTTCGATGGTTTCCCACATGATCCTTGGGCTTTTTTATTGTGTTTTTATCTTTTTTTCTGATTGATCTCTTTCCAAAGAAGTATTTAGGTATTTGTCTTCAATCTCATTAATTTTGTCTTCCATTGCATCAATTCTACTCCTTCGCCCTTTCAGTATGTTACCTATTTCTGACAATTTAGTATTAATCTTCTGGTTTTCTATCTGTAGATTTTGTATCATTCCTAATTTTTCATTTATTTTGTCATTGTGTTGTTGTATTTTCTTTTGAAATTCTTCTGGGGATATGTCTGTGTTTTCCTTGATCCGTCTCTCAATCCTTTGAAGATATCTAAATATACTTCTTTTGAATTCCTTATCAGGGAGTTCCAATGCTGTTTCTTCCTCAGGGATGTGTTCTGGGTCTGTATCTTGATCCCTTGTTGCTACCACTTTCTCTTGATTCTTTGTGTGGACTGTGATGGTCTGTTGTCTCCAAGACAATGTGATGTTGTTGTATTTAGATCTCTGTTAACTCTTTGTGAAGAGCAGCTAAGGGTTAGTCAAGTTCTTCTTGGTGGTTGTTTATCATAGCCCTTTTGGTGGAGAAGGGGATGGTGACTCTCACTCAGTAAGTGAAGCTGCAGGTGGTGTGGGTGTGGTTGTGTCGTATGGGGACTGTTGCTGTCTCCCACTCAGTTAGACAAAAATAACAATTGAATAACCATCAAATATGTAAAAGCAAGTGGACAAGAAACACAGTGTGTAATCACACAGGGACAGTAACAAAAAGAAAGATAAAAGGGAAAAATACAAAAACAAAAAACACCACAATATCTGGGGAGAGGGCAATTAGAGAAAAAAATGTAGAGAAGGAGAATAATGAAGAAAAAAATGATAAAAATGCAAAAAATAAAAACAAGGTATGGGGTCATCTACAAGAAAGAAAAAAAAAAAAAAAAAATGGAACCAGGAACAGGAAAAAGAAAAAAAGCTGAAAACTAGAATATGGGAATGGAAGAATAAAGAATGATAATTAAAAGGACAAAAGTAATAATAATAGTAGTAGTTTAAAAACAGATGAAAACAAACTAACTAATAAAAAAGAAAAAAAAAATCGGGACAGGGCAGAGCAGGTCACCCAGGCTCAATCCGAGCACACAGACTGTGATGGAATTCCTGCCGGCCCAGAAGGTGGGTAGGAGTGAGGGAATGCCACACCTCCATTCACCAAAAGGGTGTGAGATAGAAGAGTAACAAGGGGAATGTTGCTTTTCGGTAGTCCTTGCATCCAGGATGTCTTTGTGGTTCCCAGCAAGTGGAGCCTGTTCTTAAGTCCCTGAAATCTGGGACAATGCTGTCACTTTAAATATCCAAAATGATCAAACCACTTGTAAACATTCAAAATGGCTGCACCCTCCGGACAGATGAAAGTCCACAGCTCAGCCCATCTTCCTCTCTGTTGCTTCCCCTTTTATTCCCCAGCCACCAGAGCAATCCTCCATGCCGTCCCTGGCTAGCAGGGCAAAATTTTAGGTTAATTCTTAGGTCCTACTACCACTTGGCAATACCCAAGCTGTCTGTGCCATCAGAATCGCTGCCAGACCGCAGTTCCGTATGTCTCTTTTTTATGTATTTTCATGCAAATTCTTCTGCTAGTTGGAGTTTAGTCCACTTCTATATCCTTCCCTTCAACACTCAGGGGTCGAGGACTATCTACTGTATCTGTGTTAATTGGTTTCCTTTTTCTTTGCTGAAGAGGGTGTGTGTAGTCTTTCTGCCTATTTCACCATCTTACCAGAACTCCCTTGGATTATAAACTATTCTGTGTACATTTTTCATATTACTTAGGGATTTTTTAAAAAGTGACTTCCAAATGTGCATACTTAAATCAGAATTATTTGACACTAAATTGCATTCTAAGAACTTTATTTAGAGAAGACTTCAAGAATCACTAATCTAATTAAGAGCTGGAAGTCAGAGGAGATTATTATAGACTCTTCTACAGTGAACTCTGACGTGGCAAAATAGTAGGCAAGTGCTTGCTCAATTTTTAATAACCTATAGAAAATGAGCTACATATCAAGATCAGTAAGTAAACATATTTTAGTCCACTGCAATTAAGCATTAGTTCATAAATAGTATTTGTAGATGAGATGTAATTTGCAAAATGACAGATCTATGTAAAAATTTTAGTATTTGCTTAAATTTAAGCAAAGAGATTAAGTAATAAATTTCACATCCATGCTGTAAGGTACATATTATTATTTGTTTAAAACATAAAGTGAGGCACAGATATGATAAATAACTAGTCCAAAATGATCCAGAGAGCAAGTTATAGAGTCCAGATTCAAATCACATTTGGTCTGTCATAAATATTGTTCAATACTGCCTTACCCTTCTGAGTTTTATCAGTGGTCAACCTCATTTTCCCTAGGTCTCAACTCTGACTGAATCCAGGTCTTTGAAGATCTGTTAAATGCTGACTTTGATCTCTTGAAAGTGCCTTGCCTCAAGTGATTGTCCCAGGGCTTTTTCCCTGAGAATCTTGTGGGAGCCCATTCAGCACACACACAAGGGCAGTTGGGGAGCAATAACCTTGGGTAACCCTTGGTTTAAAGGAGCTTTGTTGGTACAATGGTAAAGTGTTTGGCTGCTCACCTTTCAGTTTGAACTCATCAGCCACTCTGCTGGAGAAAGAAGTTTCTTTCCATAAAGACTACAGCCTTAGAAAATTTATGGTGTAGTTCTACTCTGTTATATATATATATATATATATATATATATATATAAGCAACCCCCAAGGAGGGGTCTCTATGAGTCGGGTCCAATTCAACAGCACACAACAACAACAACAACAGCAACAACAACTATATATATATATAGAGAGAGAGAGAGAGAGAGAGTGATGTTGTTGTTGTTGCTAAGTGCCATCAAGTCATCTCTGACTCATAGAGGCCCTATGCACATCAGAACAAAACACTGCCACATCCTGTGCCAGCCTCATGATCCTTGTGATACCTGAGCCCATCCTTGAAGCTACTATGTCTGTCCATCTCATTGAGAGGCTTCCCTGTCTTTGTTGACCTTCCACTTTACCAAGCATGATATCCTTCTCCAGGGAATGGTTCCTTCTGACAACATGACCAAAGTAGGTGAGACGAAGTCTGGCCATTCTCACTTCCAAGAAACATTATGCCTACAGTTCTCCCAGGACAGAATTGTTAGTCCTATTAGCAGACCATGGTACTCTTATCATTCTTCTCCAACAGCACAACTCAAAAGTATCAACTCTTCTTTGGTCTTCCTTATTTGTTGCCCAGCTTTCACATGCATAAGAGGTGGTTGAAAATACCATGGCTTGGGTTAGGTGCTCCTTAGTCTTCAAGGAGACATCTTTGCTCTTCAGCACTTGAAAGAGATCTTTTGCAGCATATTTGCCCAATGCAATATGTCATCTGATGTCTTGACTGCTGCTTCCATTGGTGTTGATTGAAGAGTCAAGTAATATGAAATCCTTGACAACTTCAATCTCTTCTCCATCTATCGTGAAGCTATTTATTGGACCAGTTGTGAGAATTTTTGTTTTCCTTATATTGAGGTGTAATCCATGCTTCAGTCTGTAGTCTTGTGTCATCTGCATATTGCAGGTTGTTAATGAGTCTTCCTCCAATCCTGATGCCACATTCTTCTTCATATAATCCAACTTCTCAGATTATTTCCTCAGCATACAAGTTAAATAAGTATGGTACGACCTTGACACATTCCGTTCTTGATTTTGAACCATGCAGTAGCCCCTCATTCTGTTCAAATGACAGCTTCCTGATCTATGTATAGGTTCTTCAGGAGTACAATCAAGTGTTCTGGAATTCCCATTCTTATCAATGTTATCCATAATTTGTTTTGATCCACACAATTGAATGCTTTTACATAGTCAATAAAACTTAAGTAAACATCTTTCTGGTATTCTTTGCTTTTAGCTAAGATCTATCTGACATCAGCAATGATATCCCCTCATTCCACATCCTCTTCTGATTCCAGCTTGCATTTCTGGAAGCTCTCTGTCAATATATTGCTGCAACCATTTTTGAATCATCTTCAGTAAGATTTTATTTGCATGTGATATTAATAATATTGTTCAATAATGCCCACATGCTGTGGGATCACCTTTCTTTGGAATCAATCTCTTCCAGTCAGTTGGCCAGGTAGCTGTCTTCCAAATCTCTTGGCATAACTGAGTGAGTGCCTCCAGTAGAGCATCCATTTGTTGAAACCATCTTAGTGGATATTCCATCAATTCCTGGAGCCTTGTTGAGACATCTCAATGGGTATTCCATCAATTCCTGGAGCCTTGTTCTTCACCACTTCCTTCAGTGCAGCTTTGACTTCTTCCTTAAATACCATTGGTTCTTGATCATATGCCACCTCCTGAAATGGATGAAGATTGACCAGTTCTTTTTGGTACAGTGACTCTGTGTATGCCATCTTCTTTTGATGTTTCCTGCATCATTCAATATTTTGCCCACAGAATCTTTCAATATTATAACTTGAGACTTAAATTTTTTCCTCAGCTCTTTCAGCTCAAGAAATGCTGAGCATGTTCCTCCTTTTTGGTTCCCTAACTCCAGATCTTTGCACATTTCATTATAGTAATTGGCTTTGTCTACTAGAGCTGCTCTATGAAATCTTCTGTTCATCTCTTTTATCTTGTCATTTCTTTCATTTGCTTTAGCTACCCTCCACTCAAGAGTCTCTTCTGACATCCATTTTGGTCTTTTCTTCCTTTCTTATCTTTTTAATGACCTCTTCCTTTCTTCATGGACAATGTTCTTGATGTCACCCCACAATTCCTCTGGTTTTTGGTCATTAGTGTTCAATGCATCAAATCTATTCTTTAAATGGTCTCTAAATTCAGAAGGGATATTATCAAGGTTATATTTTGGCTCTCATGGACTTGTTTTAATTGTCTTCAACTTCAACTTGAACGTGCATATGAGCAGTTGATGGTCTGTTCCACAATCAGCTCCTGGCCTTGTTTTGGCTGAAGATATTGAGCTTTTCCATTGCTGCTTGCCACGGATGTAGTCAATCTGATTCCTCTGTATTCCACGTGTGGTGAAGTCCACGTGTATAATTGTTGCTTATTTTGTTGAAAAAAATACTTACAATAAATAAGTCATTAGTCTTGCAAAATTCTCTCATGTGATCTCCAGTGTTATTTCTATCACCAAGGCCATATTTTCCAACTACTAATAACACTTCTTTGTTTCCAACTTTTGCATTCCAGTCACCAGTGATAACAAACACATCTTGATTGCATGTTTGGTCAATTTCAGACTGCAGAAGTTGGTAGAAATCTTCAATTTCCTCATCTTTGGCTTTCATGGTTGGTGCATAGATAATAGTAGTAGTAACTGGTCTTCTTTGTGGAAGTATGGACTTTATCATATATCTGACATTAATGTACTTCAGGACAGATTTTGAGGAAGTCTTTGTGACAATGAATGCCACACCATTCCTCTTCAATTTGTCATTCCTGGAGTAGTAGACCATATGGTTGTCTGATTCAAAATGCCAAAACCAGTCCATTTCAACTCACTAATGCCTAGGTTATTGATTTTCATGCATCCTATTTCAGTTTTAACAACTTCCAATTTTCCTAGATCCATACTTCGTACATTCCATGTTCTAGTTATTAATGGATATTTGCATCTGTTTCTACTATTTTGAGTCTTGCCACATCAGTCAATAGAGCTTCTGAAAGTTTTACTCTGTCTGTATCATTAAGGTTATCTCTACTCTGAGGAGTCAGCTCTTCCTCAGTCAAATTGAGTGACTTCCCATCTGATTGGCCCATCTTCCAGCACTATATTGGACAATGTTTCAGGGTTTTTCATAAACTTTTCCAGTAATGTATCAGACAGTGTTTCAATGCTATTCATAAAGTTTTCCAATAATATATAAGACAGTGGTTCACTGCTATTTATAAGGTTTTCACTGGCCAATTGTTTGAGAAGTGGGTAGCCTCTTCCTTCTTCTGAGTCTGTCTTAGCCAGAAGCTGCAATGAAACCTGTCCACCATGAGTAACTGTGTTGGTATTTTGCAACACTGGTGCCATAGCCTACAGCCTCATAGCAACACTTAAGCCACCACAGGACAATAAACTGACAGACAAGTTCTTCTCCCTTAGTTGTTGCTAACCTCTCTGTGCCCACCTACCTTGAGCCTAGGCCTTACAATAGAGCTGCTCCCAAGCAAAAAGCAACCCCCAAGCCCTGGGCCCACCTACCTCAGCTCCAGGATTAATATAGAGCTGCCCCCAAGCAAAAAGCAGGCCCCAAGTCCCAGGCCCACCTACCTCAGGCCCTGGCCTTAAAGTAGAGCTGCCCCTAAGTGAAAAGCAGCCCCCGAGTCCTGGGCCTGCCTACCTCAAGCCCTAGCTTTAAAATAGAGCTACCCACAAGCAAAAAACAGCCCTCAAGCCCTGGACCTGCCTAATTTGGGCCCCAGCCTTAAAATAGAGGGGCCCCAAACATATATGTATATGTTTATGTATATGTATATGTATATGAGTTGGAATAGACTCTATAGCACCCAACAAAAACCCACAATCAAGGAGGATGAAAGCCTGCGGGCAAATGCTGTTTCCTATCCATGCTCAAGTGGACAGTTCTAAGAGGTATTCTACACAGGACTTATAATGTCCCAGGGGCAGAACTGCCTACAATAGTAACCAACTCAGTAACTCACATCTGTGTGGACTTCTCTTCCCTCACTGTTTGATTTCCCCTCACTCTATCTTTCTGGGATTGCCATCGAAATAACCTACTAGCACAAAACCAAATCCCACTGCCATCAAGTTGATTCAGACTCAGAGCAACCTCTCTGAAATTTTGCTTATTACCTGAATGCTTTAATCATTCTACCACCAGAGCCCTGTTTAGTGGCACACAAATCCTTTTTTTTTTTTTTTTCAGGCTTTGCTTTCTGGAGGATCTCAAGTTAAGATATGTAGAACCTGAAAAATTTTAGGTATCCATATGACTGGAATGCAAAAGTTGGAAACAAAGAAGAATCATCTGTAGTTGGAAAATATGGCCTGGGTGATAAGAATGATGTCAGAAATCGCATGATAGAGTTTTGTAAGACCAACAACTTATTCATTGCAAATATCTTTTGCCAACAACATAAAAAGCAGCTGTGCACATGGACCTGGTCAATGGAATGCACAGAAATCAGACTGACTACATCTGTGGAAAGATGCAATGGAGAAGCTCAATATCACCAGTCAAAACAAATCCAGGAGCTGACTGTGGAACAGACATCAATTGCTCATATGCAAGTTCAAGTTGAAGTTGAAGAAGAATAAAACCAGTCCCCAAGAGCCAAATATGACATTTAATATATCCCACTTGAATTTAGAGACCATCTGAAGAACAGCTCTGATGCACTGAACACCAATGACGAAAAACCAGAGGAACTGTGGGATGATATCAAGAACATCACACATAAAGAAAGCAAAAGAAAAGACAGGAAAGGAAGAAAAGACCAAAATGGATGTCAGACAAGACTCTGAAACTCGCTCTTGTAAGGAGAGTAGCTAAAGATAATGGGAGAAATGACACGATAAAAGACCTGAACAGAAGATTCCAAAGGCAGCTGGATAGGAGAAAGTAAAATATTGAAATGTAATGTGCAAAGACCTGGAGTTCAAAAAACAAAAGGAAAGAACATGCTTGGCATTTCTCAAACTGAAAGAATTGAAGAATGAACTCAAGCATTGAGTTGCAATATTGAAAGATTCTATAGGCAAAGTATAGAATTATGCAGGAAACACCAAAAAAGATAGAAGGAATACACAGAGTCACTGTGCAAAAAACAATTGGTTAATATTCAACTATTTCAGGAGGTGGCATATGATTAAGGACCAATGGTATTGAAGGAAGAAATCAAAACTGGACTGAAGGAATTGGGAAAAAAAAAAAAAAAAAAAAGCTTGAGGCATTGACAGAATACCCACTGAAATGTTTCAACAAATAGATGCTGCATTGGAGGCACTTATTTATCAGTAACAGATAATTTGGAAGACGGCTACCTGGCCAACTGACTGGAAGAGATCCATATATATGCCCATTCCAAAGAAAGATAATTCAATAGAAAGTGAAAATTATTAAACAGTATCATTACTACCGTATCCAAGTAAAACTTTGCTGAAGATAATTGAAAACCAATTGCAGTAGTATATTGACAGAGAACTTCCAGAAATGCAAACTAGATTCAGAAGATGATATGGAATGAGGGATATCAATGCTGATGTCAGATGGATCTTGGCTGAAAGCAAAGAATATCAGAAAGATTTTTATCTGTGTTTTATTGATTATGCAAAGGCTTTTGACTATGTGGATCATAACAAGTTATGGATAACATTGCAAAGAAATGGGAATTCTAGAATACTTAATTGTGTTCGTGAGAAACCTGCACATAGACCAAGAGACTATTGTGTGAACAGAACAAGGGGATTCCACATGGTTTAAAATCAGCAAGAGTATGCATTAGGGTTTATGTTTTCACCATACTTTTTCAATGTGCATGTTGAGGAAATAATCCAAGAAGCTGACCTATATGAAGAAGAACGTGGCATCAGGATAGGTTGAAGACTCTTTAACAGCCTGTGATATGCAGATGACACAACCTTGCTTGCTGAAAGTAAAGATGACTTGAAGTACTTACTGATGAAGTCTTTTTTCCCATGAAGCCTCTGATGGGTTCAAACTGCTGACCTTCAGTTAGTGGCCAAGTGCTTAACCATTGTGCCACCAGGGCTCCCTGCTTTCTAATTGTAGTTTACTATTTTCCCCCTGAGTAATCTGGATGGACAAATGATTAATAGACCTGCTTTCTTTAAGTAGATCTTAAATGAACTAAAGATAATTAACAGCTGTTTCAAACTATTTCTCCCTCTCTCTCTCTGTACCATATTGGCCTTAGCAGAGGTCAATCAGAGGTAGGTTTGCAATTAATCAACAGGAGTTAGGGTCTGAGTATGTGGTGAGGGAGCACTACTTAAGTTCAGAGGAAGGGCTGGGATAGGATATGTCTTGCTTGGTGTAATTATGCTTTGAGACCCTATTTTTATGCCAGTATATCATTCTCCCAAAACAACCTAAACAATAGATACAGAAGTCAAGTTTTACCTAAGAGGCTCATAAACATAGTATTCCTTAAAATCCCCCATCTATCCTAAGTTTTGTTTTTTGTTTTTTGTTTTTTTGGGGGGCAAGTCTATGAGTGTTTTCTGCTAATTTTGTCTACTTTTTTTTTGTGCACAAGACCTAAAATAATGTGACTCTTCCCTTTATTTAAGGAACCCTGGTGGTGCAATGGTTAAGTGATTGGTTGCTAAAAAAAAAAAAGGTCAGCTGTTCAAATGCACAGACTACTCCACAGAAGAAAGATGTAGCAATCTGCTTTTGTAAAGATTACAGCCTTGGAAACTCCATCGGAGGTCCTACCAAAATAAAAGATCAAATTCACTGCTATAGAGTCAATTAGACTCATAGTGACCCCTCTTTAGATTTTGAGCCAGTATCTCTATGGAAGTAGATTGCCCAATCTTCTTTCCAAAGAATGGCTGGTGGGTTTGAGCTGCCAGTCTTCTGGTTAATAGTCAAATGCTTTAGTCTGTGTAAGTATTTCATCCATTAGAAATATCACAAAACTTTACGTTCAAAATTAAGCAAATATTTCTGGCAGATAAGCAAGAGAAAATATAGATCTGGAGGGGCATTAAATATAATCTTAACAACTAGGATGGTTTCATATATGTTAGTGTAACCATTAGTCCTTGGGTGGTGCAAATTGTTTCACATGCCTTGCTGCTTACTAAAACACTGACAATTTGAATCCACCCAGAGGCACCTCTGAATAAAGGTCTGATAATCTACTTCTGAGAAATCAGTCATTGAAAACCCTATGGAGCACAGTCCTGCTGTGTAAAACTGGAATCACCATGAGTCTGTATTGATTCAAGGACAATGGGTTTTCTTTTATTAGTTTACCAATTAACACCACCACATAGCATTAAGCATCTTTTAACAAGAAAGTCGAGAAGATGCCATTTACTGTTTGTTTAGATTTATTTACCCTGCTTGTTTATCCATGTCGTAATATTATGTTGTTATTCTAAGTGATGGGAGCTCTGGAGGTGTAGTGCCTAAGGCATTTGACTGCTAACTAGAAGACTGGAGGATCAAACTCACCAGCCACTTCTCGGAAGGAAGGTTGGGCAATCTACTTCCATAGTGATACTACCTCAGAAACCCAAGGAGAGGTTGCTAACCCACCAGCTGCTCTGTGGGAGGAAGATGGGGCAATCTACTTCTGTAAAGATTTACAGCCTCAGAAATCCAGTGGGGTTGCTATGAGTTGAAATCAATGTTATGGCATGAGATTGTTTTTTTCTTTTTTTTTTCTATTATTATTCTAAGTGATCTATGACTCTCTGTAATTCAATTTATTCCTAAAGCAGTAGTTCTCAGTCATAGTCATGCACTATAATCATCCATTGTTGTTAGGTGCTGTGGAGTCAGTTTTGGCCCATAATGACTCCATGTGCAATAGAATGAAACACCGCCTGATTCCAAACCATCCTTACAATCATTGCTATGCTTGAGAATATTGTTGCAACCATTGTAGCAATCAATCTCATTGAAGGTGTTCCTCTTTTTCACTCACCCTCTAGTTTATAAAGCATAATGTCCCTCTCCAGATATTGGTCCCTCTGATAACATCTCCAAAGTAGGAGAGACAAAGTCTTCTCCGCCTTGTTTCCAAGGAGCACTCTGACTGTATTTCCTAAAAGACAGAGTTGTTCCTTCTTCTAATAGCCCATGGTATACTCAATATTCCTCATCAATTCCACATTTCAAATGCATCAGTTCTTCTGGGGTCTTCCTATTCGTTGTCCAGTTTTCACATGTATATGAGGTATTAAAAAGACAATAAACAGCTTGGGTCACGCTCACTGTAGTCTTCACTGTTGTTCCTATGAGTGTTGACTGTGGATCCAAGTAAACTGCAATCCTTGAAAACTCCAATCTTTTTTCCATTTATCATGATGTTGTACATTGATCCAGTTGTGAGGATTTTTGTTTTCTTCATGTTGAGGTGTAATCCATACTGAAGGCTGTAGTCTTTGATCATCAGTAAATGCTTCAAGTCTTCTCCACTTTCAGCAAGCAAGATTTTGTCAGCTCTGTATTACAGGTTTTTAATGAGTCTTCCTCCAATCCTGAAGCCATGTTCTTCTTCAAATAGTCCAGCTTCTAAGATTATTTGCTCAGAATATAGATTGAGTAATTGCTGTGAAAGGATACTATCCTTGCACACACTTTTTCTGATTGTTAACCATGCAGTATCCCCTTGATCTGTTCAAATGACTGCCTCTTGGTCTATGTACAAGTTCCTCATAAATACAATTAAGTGTTCTGGAATTACCTTTCTTTGCAATGCTATCTATGATTAGTTATGATCCTTACAGTTGAGAGCTTTTGCACAGTCAGTAAGACACAGGTAAACACTGTGTGGTCTTTCAGCCAAGATCCATCTGACATCACCAATGATATCCTTTGTTCTACATCTTCTGAATCCAACTTGAATTTCTGGCAGTTCCCTATCAATGTACTGCTTCAACCACTTTTAAATTATCTTCAGCAAAAATTTATTTGCATGTGATAGAATTATATTGTTCAATAATTTTCACACTCTGTTGGAATGGACACGAATATAGATCTCTTACAGTTGATTGGCCAGGTGGCTGTCTTCCAAATTTCTTAACATAAACAAGTAAGCCCCTCCAGCACTGTTATCCATTTGCTCAAACATCTCAATGGGTATCCCGTCAATTCTGAGAACCTTGTTTTTTGCTATTTCCTTCAGTAGCTTATATTTTTTTCCTTCAACACCATTGAATCTTGATCATATGCTACCTCCTGAAATGGTTAAATGTTGACCAACTGTTTTTTGTATAGTGACTCTGTGTATTCCTTCCATATTATTTTAATGCTTCTTGCATCATTCCATATTTTGTCCATAGAAGCCTTCAATATTGCAACTTGAGCACTGAATTTTGTCTTCAGTTCTTTCAGCTTGAGAAATGCCAAGAATATTCTTCCCTTTGACTTTCAGATTCCAGATCTGTCCTCATTATAGCACTTTATGTTGTTTTCTAGAACCACCCTTTGAAATCTTCCGTTCAGATCTTTCATTTAATCATTTCTTCCATTCTCTTCACCTGCTCTGCACTGAAGAACAAGTTTCAGAGTTTCTTTTGACACGTATTTTGGTCCTTTCTTTCTGTCTTTTCTTGTTGATGACCTTTTGCTTTCTTCATGTACGATGTTCTTCATGTCATCCCACAATTCATTTGGTATTTGGTCATTGGTGTTCAATTCATCAAATTTATTCTTTGCATAGATGGTCTCTATATTCATAAGGGTATAATCAAAGTTGTATTTTGGCTCTTGTGGACTTGCTTTAATTTTCCTCAGTTTCAACTTAAACTTCCATATTGCCTCTGACGTTGTTTTGACTAATGATATCAAGCTTTCAATCACCTTTTCCACAGATGTAATTGATTTGATTCCTGTGTAATCCAACTGGCGAGGGCCATGTGTATAGTTGCCATTTATGTTGTTGAAAAAAGGTATTTATAATGAATAAATAGTGTTCTTGCAGATTCTATTATGCAGTATCCAGCATCATTTCTATCACCAAGGCCATATTTTCCAACTATCAATGATTCATTTTGTTTACAACTTTCACATTCCTATAACAAGTAATTATCAGTGCATCTTGATTGGGTGTTAGGTCAATTTTATACTGTAAAAATAGGTAAAATTTTTAAATTTCTTCATCTTTGGCTCTAGTGGTTGGTGTGTAAATTTTAATAATAGTAGTAGTAACTTGTCTTTCTGATAGGCATGTGTATATTATCCTATGTGGTAGTTAAATTTGTATGTCAACTTGGCTGGGCCTGGTTGAGTGCCTGGGCAGCTGGTGGTAGTTATGCCCCATGATGAGACTGGCAATCAACTCCATGGTGGGGTCTACCACAAGCGGCCAAGTTGCTGCCTTTGGAAAGTGGTCTGCTTCCTTTATACAAGGAGAAGCCTTGGGAATGGTCTCTAAATTATGGCACGCTTGGATCCTGCATGTAGCTGTGTCATTGTTCAGCAGCATGCTATGCTTTCCCAACCTTGGGACTTATAATGGACTTGAATTACTGGCCTGCTGTGTGGTTTGGTAACATTGGGACTATGCCATTTTATTTGTTGACTTTGGGCTTGTTAGCCTCAGCAGCCAGTAGCCGCCTGAGTGAAGAGATGCCTCTAGCTTCAGAGGGCCAGGAGCAAGAGGCAGAGCTGAAGGCCAAGGCTGAGGGGCTTTCACCCAGCCCCTAGAGCCTGACACTTTGAACTCAGACTTCTAGCCTCCTGAACTATGAGAATAAACTCCTGTTTGTTAAGGCTATCCCATTTGTGGTATATTTTTGTCAGAGCAGCACTAGGTAACCAGAACAGAGGGGAAGGCCCTCAACGAATGGATTGACACAGTGACTGCTGCAATGGGGTCAAGTATAGCAAGGATTGTGGACCTGGTGCAGGACTGGGCAGTGTTTCATTCTGCTTTGCATAGGGTCACTGTGAGTTGGAGATGGCTCGACAGCTCCTAACAACAACAACAACTGGGAAGAATCCCTGTGGTGTTATAGCCAGATCAGTTTATCTGTCATCCTACTTGTCCTACTTGAAATATATGGGTCTGGGTAAACTGGTGCTGCAAAAATGGTAAGGAGGCCACATGTTCTGACCTCCTGTAATCCCACAAGAGGAAGACAGGATTACCAGCAGTAACCCAAGGTCTATTACTGCAAGGCCAGACATGCTGCCTTCCTCCAGCCCTTTCACCAACCGTTCCTCCCAAAGCACCCACCACCTCT
>NW_006921678.1:3724168-3727550 GCF_000298275.1 Orycteropus afer afer
CACACAGAACTCACAGATTATGGGGTTTATTAGGGAAGCACCAGGCTACAACTCAAGTTCAGGAAGAACGCTCAGTCTCTCTCCCAGCCCACCTTCCCTCAGCCAACAGTCTCTCACAGTTTCTTTCCCAGCAGTGCTGGTCCCTCGGTGTCTCACTCAGCAATGTGTGTCTCTTGTATCTCTTTGCCAGCAGCAAGTGTCTCTTTCAGGGGTGCGTTTCTCTTTCGGCAGCACATCTTCCTCAACCATCAGTCAAAAAGAGTTCTGCCTCCAGGAGGCCTCCTTTTGAGCCTGGAAGGGTGGTCAAACCAGCTAATCACAGCATCAGAACTCTAAGCACGTGAGAGAGAGTGGGAACCTCCCAGAACATTGTATTGTACCATGCCCAATAGAAATAACCCAGGTGGATAGCTACAGCAATCAGGAGCTCCTCAGTTGCTCATAGAAAATCCCACCTTGCAGTTTACAAAGATTTATGGGTAGAAAAGCCACACTAAGTAATTTACTACACTGCAGGTGCTATATGTCTGTGACAGTCATTATGGTTTGGTTTGGTACAATTTATCTGTTTTTCAAGTCTTGATGCAGTACACTTTGAAAAATTGTGTTTTCTGTTTCAATTCTCAGTCCCCACTTTCATAGACTAGTTGTGAAAAGAGCCATTTTTCACTTTATCACAGGATCAATAGAATTCAGCTGTATAACCACCTGCTGATCTATCAATGGTAGCTCTCTATATTTCTGATGTCCTTTATGGATATTAGATATTGTACTTTCAAAATATTGACAAAAGATATAAATTAAGTGGTTCCAGAAAATGTTAACACTTCACAAAAGTATTATCTTGCGATGATCTTATTTACTGATTTAGACTTTGCTGACATCTTGAAAAGTGTAATCCAAGAGGACAGACTCCCATGTCTGCAGTTCATAATCCTAGAATAGCCACCTGCCACACAATAGATGTTCAATCAATATTTGTTAAATGAACAAATAAAATATTCATGTAAATATGGTAGCTTTAACATTGATTTAAAAAATAAATAAATAAAGATGTCATCGAGTTGATTCTAACTCATGGTGACCCCATATGTTACAGAGTAAAATTGCACTATGGGGTTTTCTTGGCTGTGATCTTTATCAAAGCAGATTGCCAGGCCTTTCTTGTGTGGTGCCACTGAGTGAGTTCAAACCACTAATCTTTAGGTTAATAGTTGAGTGCAAACTGTTTTTGACACCTAGGAATCTAACTTATTAATTAGAAAGACTTATTATTACAGTAAAACTATAGAAAACTTTTTCACATATATACATATAATATTAAAATAGTCTTTAGAACTAAATATTACTGAGAAGGTTAATTCTAAACTAGTATATTCTTTTCAATTTTTCCTTTTTCCTTTACTTGTTTTGCAACTACACAGCAACAAGAATGATGATTTAGTAAGATCTTATGAAGACACTGGGGAAAATAATATAATTTTAAAATCAAAAGACAAATAGTGTATATTTAAGAAATATATTTGTAATGCTCCCACCCACTGCTGGTGAGTCAATTCTAACACAAAGAAACTCTATAGGACACAGTAGATCTGCCCCATATGGTTTCCAAGGCTGTAAATCTTTATGGAAGCACACTGTCACATCATTATCATGAAAAGTGGCTAGTGGGTTCAAACCATTGGCCATTTAGTTAGCAGCGCTGCACCATCAAAGTTCCTTTATAATACTCAGTTAGGTAGATCTAGAAGTATCACAAAAATTACATAGTTTTAAAAGGTTCATGTGAGTACAAAAGTACATTTCTGTATTCTGAAGAGCTTTCTTAATTAGGAAATACATATACTTTGACACAATTACTATTCGTTATAAATGTCAAATTCTAGATAGTCTTTATCTATGTCAAATTAGAAACTCAAAGTATGAGGTTTCACTTTCCTATTCATGTTTTCTGTGTTTTGTTGTTGTTTTCATGAAGCCTCTGGGTGGCCAAACAATTTGCATTCAACTGCTAACCTAAGGGGTAGAGGTTCAAACCCAACCAGTGGTGCCAAGAAAGAAAGGGCTGGTGATCTGTTTCCATCAAGATTATAGCCAAGAAAACCCTATGGAGCAGTTCTACTCTGTAACACATGGGGTCACTGATTATGTAATATGAAGGAAATAAGCTTCTCTCCGTCATTCTGTCTCTCTTAACTCACAAACTAATTCAAATTAGAATTCGTTATACAGACTGAAGGAGCTCTGGTAGCATAGTGTCTAAGGCACTTGACTGCTAACCAGAAGGCTGGTGGTTCAAACCCACCAGCCACTCCTAAGAAGGAAGGTTGGGCAATCTACTTCCGTAGTGATACCGCCTCAGAAACCCAAGGAGGGGTCGCTATGAGTCAGGTCTAACTCCATGGCACATAACAACAACAACATACAGAGTAAGGGAAATGTTGTTTCCAGGCTTTCAGAATAAACCACTACAAAACATTTGGATTATCATTTCAAAAGTCTCTGGTGAATCTGAGTATTTTTCCCTTCAATTCCACAATGTATCTTTTGATAAATATCAATAAATTTTGTAGAAAATCGGCCCTGAATTTATTGCAAATATTGATGAGAATGACTTCCAGTGTTTCTTGCCAGACTTATTTTTTCATCATTTAAGGATTAGTAACAGCTACTGAGAATGGCAAGAAAATACACTGGCCATACTACATGCTGTGTATAACATAGTTACAACATATTCTCTGAACAGGATCACTCAATTTTTTGCTCCAAATACTACATAATTAAAGGTTTTAATGCCTATACCAGAAAATATATTAAGAGTTTTGTTGTTTTTGTTAGGTGCTCTTGGCTCGGCTCCCACTCATAACGACCTTAGGTACAGCAGAACGAAACTCTGCCCAATCCTGCACCATCCTCATGATTTTTGGTATACTTGAGCCATCCTTGCAGCCACTATGTCAACCCACCTCACTGAGGGTCTTCCACTTTTTCACCTACCTTCTACTTTACCAAGCATTATTTGCTTCTCCAGGGAACGATCTTATCTGACAACATGACCAAAGGAGGTGACGTGAAGTCTGGTTATTCTTACCTCTAAGGAGCATTCTGGCTGCACTTCTTCCAGGACAGATTTGTTGGTTTTTCTGGCAGTCCATGGTTTTTTCAGTATTCTTCATCAACATCACAATTCAAAGGTATTAACTCTTCTTCCTCATGAATGAGGAAATTGAAGAATTTTATCAACTTCTGCAGTCTGAAATTGACGGAACATGCAATCAGGATGTGTTAATTATCACTGGTGATTGGAATGCAAAAGTTGGAAACAAAGAAGAATCACCGGTAGTTGGAAAATTTGGCCTTGGTGACAGAAGTAATGCTGGAA
>NW_006921678.1:3729725-3737617 GCF_000298275.1 Orycteropus afer afer
GAATTTCTCCTTGGAAGCAAGAATGGTCAGACTTCGTCTCACCTATTTTGATCATGTTGTCAGAAGGGACCATTCCCTGGAGAAGGATGTCATGCTTGGTAAGGTGGAGCGTCAACGAAAGAGGGGGAGGCCTTCAACGAGATGGATTGACATGGTGGCTGCAATGATGGGCTCAAGTATAGCAGGGATCATGGAGCTGGCGTGGGATCAGGCAGTATTTCGTTCTGCTGTGCATGAGGTTGCTATGAGTCAGAGATGACTCAACGGTGCCTAACAACAACAACAACAACAACTCTTCTTCAGTCCTCATTATTCATTGTCCAGCTTTCACATTCATATGAGGTGATTGAAAATACTATGGCTTGGGTCAGGTGCACCTTAGTGTTCAAAGTGATGCCTTTGCTTTTTATATTTTAAAAAGTCATTTGCAGCAGATTTTCCCAGTGTAATATGACGTCTGATTTCTTGACTGCTGCTTCCATGGATGTTGATTGTGGACTCAAGTAAAATTAAATTCTTGACAACTTCAATCTTTTCTCCATTTATCTTGATATTTTTATTAGTCCAATTGAGAGAACTGTTGTTTTCTTTATGTTGAAGTGTATTCCATACTGAAGGCCGTAGCTTTTGGCCTTCATCAGTATGTGCTTCAAGTCATCTTCATTTTAGCAAGCAAGCTTGTATCATCTGTATATCGCAGGTTGTTAATGAGTCTTCCTCCAATCCTGATGCAGCATTTTTCTTCATATAATTTAGCTTCTCAGATTATTTACTCAGCATACAGATTAAGTATAGTGAGTGGATACAACCCTGATTCACTCCCTTACTGATTTTAAACCATGCAGTATCCCCTTGCTTTGTTCGAACAACAGCCTTTTGTTCTATGTATAGGTTCCTCATGAGCACAATCAAGTCTTCTGGAATTCCCATTTTTCATGATGCTATCCATAATTTATTATGATACACACAGTGAAATGACTTTGCATACTCAATAAAACATAGGAACATTCTTTCTGATACTCTTTGCTTTCAGCCAAGATCCATCTGACATCAGCAGTGATATCACTTGTTCTAGGTACTCTTCTGAACCCAGCTTCAATTTCTGGAAGTTCCCTGTCAATATATTGCCACAACCATTTTTAAAATTATCTTCAGCAAAATTTTACTTGTGTGTGATATTTATGATATTCTTCTATAATTTCCATTCTGTTGGATTACCTTTCTTTGGGATAGGCACAAATATGGATCTCTTCCAGTCAGTTGGCCAGGTAGAGCTTATAGATCTATCTATACACAGATCTATAAGTTTTAAAATTCTATTTCTAATTTAAAAAATGATTTCACTTAATAATTACTGATTTAAGTTAGCCACATAACAATGACAATTTTAAAAGTGAATTGCTGCTTTGAGGAATTACCTTCATTTTATCAACACTGATAGCTATAATCAGTTTTCATGTTAGCATATTGTTTTCCTCATGGATCACAAATGTGCCATAACCACAATCAGAATAATTAATCTTCTGTTATGATTTCATTTATAGATTTTTGTCACAGTTAATTGAAATTATTACACTATCCTTTCAGTACCATTTGTTTATTGCAAATGTAATTAGTTACAGTCAGAATTTTTTTTCTTTCCTGTCTGTCCAGCTTTCCCTCTATGTGAATGTTGGCCCTCTGGTGTCTCATGGCTCAAAGGGAAGCATCCCTAGAGTACATGGGTGCATGGCCCTGGGGTAGGTGTTCTGCATGTGGGCCTTTCTTCTGTTGGGCTGAGAGCCAGTCCATGAGAGTGAGTCAATTTGTAGGCCTGAAGGGTAACCCAGGGGTTTCACTAGTCTCTATCCAACCCGTAATTCTGGTCATGTTTGTGTTTTTGAATTTTGTTCCCCATTTTTCCTCCCATTCTACATAGGATCTCTAGTTTTGATCCCTTTCTGAGTGGTTGGCATTGGTGGCTGGACACCATGTAGTTCTTCTGGTCTTGGGGTCATTAAGGCTGAGGCCCACATGGTCCATCTTACACTTGGACTAATAGCTTCCAGAGACCTTTGATTTTCTTCACTCTTCTTTGCTCCAGGTGAGAAGAGACAAATATGTCCATCTTAGATGGCTGCTCAAAACATTTTAAGGCCCCAGTCACTATTCACCAAAGTAGGTTGCTGAACAAGATTTTTATGGATTGTGTTGTGCCAATCAAGCATGATGTCCCCTGGGACTATGGTCCCAAGTCCGCAGACCTGGTGATTCTTTCTTAAGGTGTTTGGTTGTCTTTGAGAATTTACTCCAACTCTGTCTTCTGTTTGTTCTATAATGTGTGTGTCTAATTTTGTGGCACAAGTGCATATGTAAGATTATCTTCAGCCAAGTCTGTCCTTGGTTTAGGGTATGTTCCTGTTCACCTGCCCCCACCTGATCTTCTCACCTGCTTTGCATTTATCCATAGCCTGGTGTTTGGTGTTAATGGTAATGCAGTACTGTGTATGTACTAATATATATATATTTTTTTTAACTAACTAGAGTTAAACATGAAGGGCATTAATTCTGATAGTAGGTTATATCCTCTTTTGCCTATAATTATAAAACATATTTCTATGATGTTTTGCCAATAAAGTAGTTTCACTTGGATTTGTTTTCTAAAATATCTCCAATAACTACACTGTAAAATGATGTGGCAGCAGTTGTTTTATGACCTCTTTTAACTTCAAAAGGGCAAAGGAGAATCAAGATCAACAGCCCAAAGCTGATTCCTATGAGGCAGAGTTCCAGCATATATCTACCATTCAACCTTTTCACCAATTCTGATACCAAATGTCCTTCCCATGGCATTCTCTACTCTGCTGGGTTTAGTAATTCATTACAATGGCCATACACAACTCACAGACCATACTCACAGTTATGAGGTTGTGACAAGTTACAATTCAGAATCAGGAAAGTCTCAGGATACAGCCTTCATTGAAGACAACCTCTTCTCAGCCATGTCACAAACAGGCTTCTCTCTCATTCCACTACTAGGCCTCAACCTGAAGGTGTTCAGCTCTACCTCCATCAGCCAGCCTGTCTATGCATTTATCCATAGCATAGCTCCATCAACAAGTGCTCAGAAGTACCCCACTCCGCCATCAAACCTGAAGGTGTCTAGCTTTCTCATTCTCTACCATTTCTCTGCTATCTCAGCACAGGGATCTCAAGTCCAAGGATGCACTCCACTCCCTACTCTTCTCTATTAATGTCAGTGAGATTCCTCTCTCTTTTTCTAGGATGGCTCATTTTAAGCTGAGAGGGATGACAAAACTGACCAATCCCCTCATTAAGGTTTCATACACCTTATTTGCATGGTCCCACACTCACAAGAGTGCCATGTACTTTATTTACATTGTTACCAAACTACCCAATCCTCTAGTGGGCCACAAACAGCTTGTTTGCATAGTCCCACCCAGTCATTTGGTAGGAGTTACAAAGACTATAGCTAAAAGGCCATTTTATGCAATTCACTGCACTACAGCTACAGTAGGAATTATATTGGCTTTGTTGGCCTAGTGTTGCCTCTAAGTTCTCTTTCATGTGTTCTGGTTTGGTACTGCTAAGCTCAGTGACCAAAATCTCTTCCCAGTCTCAAAGTGGGCACATGACCCATGCTGAACCAATAATAGTATCTCATTCTCTGGCACAGTAATTGGCACAGAACTGATCACAGGAGGCAAGGAGAAGCAATAGGAATTCTCTTTGAGACTGATATTAGAACTTTTTCCATAGGAGTTCTAATCTGGGGTAATGTAAAATTTGAGCTAACAGCCATCTTCTTCCTTGCCATATATATGAAAAGGATCTATCTGCAGGATTAAGCCAACATAGAGATAAAGGCAGGAATTGAGACACAGAAAAAATTTTGATGATGTGATTAAAACTTCTCATACCTGAAGCATATTTCTTCAATCCTGTAATGTGTGCTAATGAATTCCTTTCACTTTGTTTTCTTTAACTGATTTGTATTGTAGTTTTGCCACTTACAACTTAATAATTACTGACAAATACAGTTTCATATCCTTCTGTATGGTATAAATACCAAATTCTTGAGTAAAGTCATTAATTCTTGGGTGCTTCATCAGTAAAATTTTATATTTATTTTTTTAACTCTTGAGAATATGTTTATAATTAATGCACTACTAACTTTATGATGTAACTATCTTCAAAAAGTTTTAGGAAAACATTTTAGTTCCCTAATATTGTGAATTAAGGAGCTCTGGTGGCACAATGCCTAAAGCATTTGACTAATAAACAGAGGGTTGGTGGTTGAAACCCATGCCCCATGGAAGGAAGATGGGGCAATCCATTTGCATAAAGATTTACTGCCTTGGAAACCCAGTGGGGGTGGCTATGAGTCAGAATCGATTTGATGGCAGTGAAGTTTTGTTTCGTTTTTTGGTTTGATGGTGCTGTGGTTAAAGCATTGAGCTGTTAATCAAAAGGTCAGTGGTCCAAACCCACCAGCCAGTCTCTGGGAGAAAGATAAGGCAGTCTGCATCAATAAAGTGTTATAGCCTTGGAAACCCTATGTGGCGGTTCTACACTGTCCTATAGGGTCACTATGAGTCAGAATCAATTCAAAAGCAGTGAGTGGACTATTGCGAATTATAAAGAAAAATATATGTTAACTGCAATATTCAACTAAATTATTATTGTTCTTAATTTTGTCCATACTGTGCCCTATTTTGCTTTAAAGTTACCACTTTTATTCTCTTGTTTGTTTTTGTTGTACAAAGTCCTCTGCTGCAATTTCTTCACCATTAGATTTTATCCATATCCTTCTACCCAGATTTTTGTGATATAAAACCAATACTAGATTCTTAAAAATTTTCTTCCTGTCTGTTTGGTTCCTTTCAAGTATAACTTCCAGTCCTTTTCTTATGTTCATGGAATCTTTAAACCAGTTTAGACAGAACTCCATTTCACTGAGGAGTGGATAGGAGGAGAGAGCCAGTGGGTCTTGGTCATTGGTCAGGGAGGATTTTAATCTCTCTCAAACCCAGTTTGAGAAAGGATGAAAAGAGGAATGCTGGATTGTTTCCTCTCCTGGGCTGTGTGGTGAGAATAGCTGTTTTCAGCCAAAAAGACACAGTTAAGCCTCCTTACTTGATTGTAGTTGGTGAGCCTTACTGTACTGGTAAACTCTATGGAGAGCTGGTGTGACTTATCTCCCAGAAGAAAGGACAAAGGGCTGAACAAAACTCCTGATTAGCTGAATTGAGTCTGCCAGGGTTTATCTCCTGGGCAAGGAAAGCAACAGGCCAACAGAGATTGCCCAACTTTATTTTCAAAACAAGATAATTAAGAATGTCTACTGAATGGTCACTGCGTATTATTTTAGAAAGCCTATATATTATGCCCTAAACTAAATAATAATTTTTTGACTTATAACAAATTATTCTGGCAAAATGTGAAACTCAAAAGTTAGTTTCCTATAATTAAAACTTCCACAGTGAAGCTGATATTAATCTATTGCTCCCTGAAAATGGAAGCAAACTGAATGAACATAATGGTAGTGTTCCTCATTAGGACTGAGAAGAGAATTATCAGAGGTTTTACCAAGTTGTTTTGCATTCATAATTTTATTATACTATAAGTGCTGTGAAGGGGTAAATTTTAATAAGGCAATTTTTATTTATATTTCACTGCATTTGTGTTGTTGTCGCTTTTATCAAGCAAAATCTGCATCATAGAATCTAAGAAGACCCACTGGGAAATTATAATGAGATACTCAGACTAACACTTACTAATTCAAGGTGAAAACACAAAAGTAAGCCACAACAAATGTGTTTTTAATAGCTCTTACATTCTAATGTACCTTGAAGAATTTCACCCAAATGTTTTTGAAATCATAATATAATGTTGCTTCTATACCTCCATTTGTCATTGTATTTTTGCTATAGCACTCACCACCTTGAACCTGAGTTCTTATACAGACCCACAGTCTGTAAACTCAAGTGATAGTTGCTAGGCTTCTGGAAAGCTTATGTCCACTCTCCAAATATGAAAGTAAAAGTACAACAAACCAAAAGAGGTAACAAGAAAGAAATAAAATAACTGTCCATGTTCATGCCTCTATATATCTAATTCAAGTGATCAATCAGTTTCAAAGCTCTGACAATTGAGGTTGTACTTACACACGACCTGTGTTGAAACACTCATGAAGTTGTTTACTACAGATTAAACCTGTGCAAATAAACTTGTGCTTACCTTGCTTATTGGGTAATCCTCACTAGTGCTTAGTTGCAAAAGAAGTGGAAGTAAGAAAGTGAGATCTAACCCTTTAAACCACTTAACTTCAACAGATCATCAGTTTCCTCATTTTTAAGTTGTAGACAGCAACTTTTGACTCTTACATCATCAGAATATTGCAAGTGTGTTGTAATGAAATGTGCTTTGACTTCCTCTAAGGAAATGAATTTTTTAAATATAAATTCGCGGTTACAAATTCCTCTCTGTTAAAAGATAAGAAACAGAATACAGTCCTGACCAAAGCACAATTCCAAAGAGGAGAGAGCACCAACACAGCCTCACAGTAAATATTGGTTATAAACATTGGTTATAGATCATTAGATGATATTTATTGTTTTTATAAAGAATTTTTACCAGAAAATGGGCACAAAGTACTACATAAAACAAAGCAAAGGTTTATGGCTAAAATCTCCTGTAATTTATAGCTACCTGTTCTACATGGGCATGCACCTTCTTCTATTTGTAGGTAATGGAAATTACTCTCCAAAAAGCTTAAAACTGCATCTTCTCATTTGGTTATTTTAAAATAAGAGTTGAGTCAAAACTGCTCTGAGTTGTTTATTATGCAAATTGAGATGGTATATAAAAGAATAGCCAGTTCAATGTGGTTATACCTACTTGATACAGTTCTGTAAAATTAAGCATAGGCAATGTATTGAATAGTTTAAACAATACAAGACAAGAAACAACTTTACCTTGGAATACTCATGGCCACAGTGGGAATGACATCATGATCTTGGCCAGTGTTGCACTTCAGAGACTCGTGCTGCTAGGAAACATGAGAAACATGAAGCTTTCCAACCATTTGGGATGACCATTCTATATTGGGAATAAAGATAGCTCCCGAATGCAGGAAGTTTGAGAAAAACAATAGAACAGCTGGCCACTGATAACCATATGTCCAGATCCAAAAACAGTTTTGTAAATAATTATATTAATGATTTTTCCTTGAAGTCCAGATTTTATGAGAGAATTTTGTGTCTCATTCTTCTTGGGATGTATCTAACCCAGTTTACGAAATTTTTTTAATTTTCTGTTCCAAAATATAGAAAAAGTAAAATAATGACATAATCCCAAAGACCAAACTCCCTGATATTTTCCATTGCACATTTTTTTTTCTTAGTTGTTTAATTTAGTGAATTGGTCCATTTAAGAAAATATCTTTTGTTTGTGTAGTGTAAGAGCTCTCATTCAATGAATCAAAGAAGTACACAGATATAGCCTATATTTTTAGTTTTTAATATTGCTAGTTTAGAATAACTTAAAGTCTTGTATTAGAATTTAAAAATAAAAAAACAAACACACATATAGCTTTGGTACCTTAAATTTTATTTAGCTTCTTATACTAAGCCAAGAGGCACAGAGAAAATACTTATTGATTTGCATGCTATAGTAAATGATTGGTATTGAAAAAGTTTTACTAAACTATTTGAAAACAACATGGTCTAGAAGCAGTTTAAGAATTCTCTTGTAACAGCACAAAGGAAAACTTTATCCTGTACTAAATTAACATTAATTCTTTCCTGTAATTCTATATTTTACATTGTTGTTGTTGTTGTTATGTGCCGTTGAGTCGGCCCCAACTCATAGCGACCCCTCCTTGGGTTTCC
>NW_006921678.1:3741200-3748226 GCF_000298275.1 Orycteropus afer afer
AATGCTCCTTGGAAGCAAGAATGGCCAGACTTCGTCTCACCTATTTTGGTCATGTTGTCAGAAGGGACCATTCCCTGGAGAAGGATGTCATGCTTGGCAAGGTGGAGTGTCGACAAAAGAGGGGGAGGCCTTCAACGAGATGGATTGATACGGTGGCTGCGATGATGGGCTCAAGTATAGTAGGGATTGTGGGGCTGGCACGGGACTGGGCAGTGTTTCATTCTGCTGTGCATGGGGTCACTATGAGTCAGAAACGACTCGAAGGCACTTAACAACAACAACAACAACAACACACACACACACACACACACACATATATATATATGATTGACCTAGTAAATTCAGAGAAATACACAATCAAGTGTAAATAAATTCATTTTATATGTAAGTGCTAATAACATTCAAAAGGAGAAACTTTTTAATTTAGAAGCATAAAGATTTCTTGTTTCCTCAGTACTTGGCATCATCTATTCCAGTTTATCATTTTACCAGTTTATTCCAGTTTATCGTTGCAGAAAACAATGTATTTATTTTATTTGGTGTCTAGAATTTACCTGAGATTATACAGAACATCTCCCTCATCCTACTCTATCTTCTATTAAGATAATACTAATTGAAGAGGTTTATGTTGTTGTTGTTGTTAGGTGCCATCGAGTCATCTCTGACTCATAGCAACCCTATGCACAGCAGAATGAAACACCACCCAGTCCTGAGCCAGCTTCATGATTCTTGCTATACTTGAGCCCATCACTGCTGCCACCATGTCAATACATCTCATTGAGGACCTTCCCCTCCTTTGTCGACCCTCCACCTTACCAAGCATGACATCCTTCTCCAGGGAATGGTCCCTTCTGACGACAACATGACCAAAGTATATGAGACGAAGTCTGGCCATTCTTGCCTCCAAGGAGCATTCAGGCTGCACTTCCGCCAGGACAGACCTGTTAGTTTTTATAGAAGTCCATGGTACTTTCAGCATTCTTCACCAGCACTACAACTCAGAAGCATCAACTTTTCTTTGGTCCTCCTTCTTCATTGTCCAGGAGCTCTGGTAGCATAGTGCCTGAGGCATTTGACTGCTAACCAGAAGGCTGGTGGTTCAAACCCACCAGCCACTTCTGGAAGGAAGGTTGGGCAATCTACTTCCATAGTAATACTGCCTCAGAAACCCAAGAAGGGGTCACTATGAATTAGGTCTGACTTGACGGCACATAGCAACAGCAACAGCAACATTCGTTGTCCAGCTCTCACATGCATATGAGGTGATTGAAAATACCATGACTTGTGTCAGGCACACCTTAGTCCTCAAGAAGACATTTTTGCTCTTCAGCACTTGAAAGAGGTCCTTTGAAGCCGATTTGCTCAGTGCTATACATCGTCTAATATCCTGACTGCTGCTTCCATTGGCTTCAATTGTAGAACTAAGCAATGTGAAGTTTTGACAATTTCAATCTTCTCTCCATTTATTGTAATGCTGCTTATTGATCCAGTTGTGAAGATTTTTGTTTTCTTTATATTGAGATGTAACCCATATTGCAGACTGTATTCTTCAATCTTCATCAGTAAGTACTTCAAGTCATCCTCACTTTCAGGAAGCAAAGTTGTGTTGTCTGCATATCACAGGTTGTTAATGATTCTTCCTCCAATCCTGATGCCACGTTCTCTTCATATAGTCCAGATTCTCGGATTATTTGCTCAGCATACAGATTGAATAAGTATGGTGAAAGGATACAACCCTGATGCACTCCTTTCTTGATTTTTAACCATGCAGTGTCTCCTTGTTCTGTCTGAACAACAGCCTCCTGCTCTATGTACAGGTTCCTCATGAGTACAATTAAGTGTTCTGGAATTCCCATTTTTGTCAATATTATTCCCAATTTGTTATGATTCACACACTCAAATGGTTCTGCATAGTCAATAAAATATAAGTAAACATCTTTCTGGTATTCTTTGCTTTGAGTCAAGATCCATCTGACATCAGCAATGATATCCCTCATTCCAAATCCCTGAAACCAGCTTGCATTTCTGGAAGTTCTCTGTCAATATACTGCTGCAACCGTTTTTGAATTATCTTCAGTAAGATCTTACTTGCATGCAATATTAATGGTATTGTTTGATGATTTCCACATTTTGTGAGATCCCCTTTCTTTGGAATGGGTACAAATATGGATCTCTTCCAATCAGTTGGCCAGATAGCTGTCTTCCAAATCTCTTGGCATAACGAAGTGAATGCCTCCAATGGGTATTTCTTCAATTTTTGAAGCCTTGTTCTTCACCAATTCTTTCATTACAGCTTCTACTTCTTCCTTCAATATCATTGGTTCTTGAACATATGCCATCTCTTGAAATGGATGGAGATTGACTAGTTCTTTTTGGTAGAGTGACTCTGTGTATACCTTCCATCTTCTTTTGATGTTTCCTCCAACATTCAGTATTTTGCCCATGGAATTTTTCTAGATTGCAACTCAAGGCTTAAAATTTGTCCTCACTTTTTTCTGCTTGAGAAAAGCCAAGTGTGTTCTACCCTTTTAGTTTTCTAACTCCAGATATTTGCACATTTCATTATAGTAATTGGTTTTGTTTGCTAGAGCTGCTCTTTGAAATCTTCTGTTCACTTCTTTTATCTTGTCATTTCTTCCATTTGCTTTAGCTACTCTCTGCTCAAGAGCAAGTTTCAGAGTGTCTTCTGACATCCATTTTGGTCTTTTCTTTATTTCCTGTCTTTTTAATGACCTCTTGGTTTCTTCATGGATGATTCTTTTGGTGTCATCCCACAATTCTTCTAGTTTTCAGTCATTGATGTTCAATGCTCAAATCTATTCTTTAGATGGTCTCTAAATCCAGGAGATATGTATTCAAGGTCATACTTTGGCTCTCATGAACTTGTTTTAATTGTCTTCAACTTCAAGTTGAACTTGCATATGAGCAGTTGATGATCTGTTGCACAATCAGCTTCTGGCCTGGTTTTGGCTGAAGATATTGAGCTTTTCCATCACCTCTTGTCTCAGATGTAGTCAATCTGATTCTTGTGTACTCCATCTGGCAAAGTCCACATGTATAGCCACTGTTTATCTTGTTAGAAAAAAAAAATGGTATTTGCAATGAGTAAGTCATTGGTCTTGCAAAATTCTACCATCCGATCGCCAGCGTTATTTCTGTCACTAAGGCCAAACTTTCCAGTGATTCTTCTTTGTTTCCATTCCAATCACCAGTGATAAACAACACATCTTGATTGCATGTTCGGTCAATTTCAGACTGCAGAAGCTGATAAAAATCTTCAGTTTCTTCATCTTTGGTTTTGGTGGTTGGTGCATAAATTTGAATAACAGTAGTATTAACAGGTTTTTCTTGTAGATGTATGGATATTATCCTATCACTGACAGCATTGTACTTCAGGACAGATCTTGAAACATCCTTTGTGATGATGAATGCCACACCATTCCTCTTCAATTTGTCCTTCCCAGCATAGTAGACCATATAGTTGTCTGATTCAAGCATAGATTTATATATATATATGTAAAGATTTATGTGTGTGTGTGTGTGTGTGATGACTCTGGAGTTGTCTTACCTTGAGCTCATAAACTACTATTCAGAAAGAGGTTCAAAATAAAATATTAAGCACATCTTAATAAAAAATTGAACAAAAATTGACATGATGTAAGTCTTCTAACCAGAAGGCTGGTGGTTCAACCCCACCAGCCACTTCTCAAAAGGAAGATTGGGCAATCTACTTCCATAGTGATACCAGCTCAGAAACCCAAGGAGGCACCTGTATGAGTAGGATCTGACTCTATGGCAGTGAGTTTGGTTTTTGGTTTGGAAGTCTAATTCAAATAAAAATTTAGGGAGAAAGTTTGGGCAATCTACTTCCACAGTGATACTGCCTCAGAAACCCAAGGAGAAGTCACTATGAGTCAGGTCCAACTCCATGGCACATAACAACAACAATAAGCATTTCTTTCTGTACATACACTAGGTAGAGCCATTTGCTTAACCTGTAGTAAAATTTGCTTGGTGAGTAAGTGCTTAATTTTTTAAGCACCTGCCAAACTGCTGTAGCTATGTCATTTTGTATTCCATTCTTACTAGCAACATATGAAAATTTCAGTTGTTCATATTCTCATCAGTACGTGGCCACTCTTTTATTTTAGCCACTTTAAAAGTTGTGTAGTAGTATCTCATCATAGTTTTAACTTGCATTTCCTTAATGACTAATTTTGTCAGTTTGTCATGCTGTGATGGCTTTTGTGTTTCTGTAATGCTGGAAGCTATACCACTGGTATTTCAAATGCCATCAGGGTAACGTATGGTAGACAGGTTTCAGGGCAGTTTCCAGTCTAAGAGAGAGTAAGAAGAATGACCTGGTGGTCTACTTCTGAAAATAAAAAAAATAAAAAAAAAAAGGGCAGTGAAAATATGATGAATAGCAGTGGAACACTGTCTGAAGGAAGATGAGCCCCTCATGTTGGAAGGCACTCAAAATACAACTTGGAAAGAACTGTTTCCTCAAAGTAGAGTCAACCTTAATGATGTGGATGGGTAAAGCTTTTGGAACATTAATTTGCTGATGGAGCATGATTCAAAATGAGAAAAAAACAACTGCAAACACCTATTAATATTCAAAATGTAGAATGTAAAAGTATGAATCTAAGAAAATTGGAAGTAATCAACAATGAAATGGAACATGTAAAATCAATATCTTAAGCATTAACGGACTGAAATAGACTAGTATTAGCCATTTTAAATCCCACAATGATTTGGTCTATTATGCCAGGAATGATAAGTTGAAGAGGAATGGTGTTGTATTCATTGTCAAAAAGAACATTCCAAGATCTATTCTGAAGTACAATGCTGTCAGAGACTGGATAATATCCAAATGCCTACCAGGAAAACAAATTGATATGACTATTATCAAATTCACACACTAACCACTAATGCAAAACATGAAAAGATTAAAGATTTTTACCAATTTCTGTGCCTGGAATTGATCATACATGCAATAAAGATGCATTGATAAGTTCTGATGATTGCAATGTGAAAGGTGGAAACAAAGTAGAAGGATTGGTAGCTGGAAATTATGGCCTTGTTGATAGAAATGATAACAGAGATCATATGATAGAATTTTGCAAGACCAAGACCTATTCATTGTAAATACCTTTGTTCAGCAACACAAAAGATGACTATGCATATGGACTTCACCAGATAGAATATATAGGAATCAAATTAACTACATTTAAGGCATATGATGCTAACCAAAAGGCTGGTGGCTCGAATCCACCAGCCACTCCTTGGAAGGAAGACTGGGTAATGTACTTCTGTAGAGATACCACCTCAGAAACTCAAGGTGGGGTCGCTATGATTCAAAATTGACTCAAAAGCAATGAGCTTGGTTTTTTTGGTTTGTGCAAAAAAAAAAAAAAAACAGTAGAGAAGCTCAGTACCATCAGTCAGAACAAGGCCAGAGGATGGCTGAGAAATAGACCATTAATTGCTCATATGCAAGTTCAAGCTGAAGCTGAAGAAAGTTAAAAATAAGTCCACAAGAGCCAAAATATGATCTTCAGTATATCCCATCTGAATTTAGAGACCATCTCAAGAATGGATTTCACACAGAGAAGGAATACACAGAGTGACTGTACCAAAAAGAGTTGGTTGATGTTCAGCCATTTTAGGACATAGCACATGATCAAGAACCAATTGTATTCAAGGAAGAAATCCATGTTGTATTGAAGGTTTTGGTTAAAAACAAGGTTCCAAAAATTGAAAAAAAAAACAATTGAGATGCAACACTAGAAGTCCTCACTTGGCTATGACAAAAAATTTGGAAGACAAGAATACAATGAACCAGCTGGAAGAGATCCATATTTGTGAAAATTTTAAATAAAGATGATATAACAGAAAATGGAAATTATCAAAAAATTATCATTAATAGCTCATGCAGTAAAGTGTGGTTGGAGATCATTCAAAAAATAGTTACAACAGTATGTAGACAGGAAACTGACAGAAATCCAAGTCAGATTGCAAAGAGGATGTGGAAGGACATCATTGCTGATGTCAGACAGATGTTGGCTGAAAGCAGAAAAAGATGTTTATCTGTGTTTAATAACTATAGAAAGGCATTCAACTGTGTGGATCGTAACTAAACAGGGATAACATTGTGCAGAATGGGAATTCTAGAACACATAATTGTGCTCATGCAGAACCTGTAAATTGACAAAGAGGAAGTCATTCAAACAGAACAAGGGATATTGTGCAGTTCAAATTCAGGAGAGGTGTGCATCAGGGTTGTATACTTTCCCATAGTTATTCAATCCGTATGCTGACCAAATAATCTGAGAAGCTGTACTATATGAAGAAGAACGTGGCATCAAGATTAGGGGAAGACTCATTAATGACCTATGATATGCAGATGATACAGCTTTGCTTACTGAAAGTGAAGAGGACTTGAAGCACTTACTGATGAAGAGCAAAGACTAGTCTTCAGTATGGAATACATCTTCACATAAATAAAACAAAAATCCTCACAATTGGACCAACAAGCAACATCATAATAAATGGAGAAAAAATTGAAGTTGTCAGGGATTTCATTTTACTTGGATCCACAATCAACACCCATGGAAGCTAGAGTTAAGAAATCAGACCTTGTATTGAAATCGGCAATTTTGCTACAAAAGACTTCTTTAAAGTGTTAAGAAGCAAAGAGGTCACTTTGAAGGCTAAAGTGCTTGTTTTTAAACCCAAACCAACTTACTTTCAATAGCCTCATGTTCAAGTGATAGCTGTTGCTGTTGTTGTTAAGTGCTGTCGCGTCGTTTCCAACTCATAGTGACCCCATGCACAGTAGAACGAAACACTGCCCAATCCCGCACCAGCCCCACAATCCCTGCTATACCTGAGCCCATCATCACAGCCACCATGTCAATCCATCTCATTGAAGGCCTCCCCCTCTTTCATCAACACTCCACCCTACCAAGCCTGACATTCTTCTCCAGGGAATGGTCCCTTCTGACAACATGACCAAAATAG
>NW_006921678.1:3751113-3761948 GCF_000298275.1 Orycteropus afer afer
TTTAAACACCAGAGGCTCAGCCTCAAAACTCACGTCTACATGTCACCACAGTAGGACAAACCGACAGACAAGTTTGTCTTGCTGTTGGAGACCTCTCGTATCACCCCCACCTGGGTCCCTGTGGCTGACTGTTCCTCTGTCTGGCTTCCTGGCTTTTAATCCCCTTTCTCCTGCTTTTCTGGTCTGCTGCTTTGGGCATCCCTGAGTTGTCTCTCCTCACCTATATCCCTGGGGCTGACTGCTCCTCTGTCCGGGTTCCTGGGTTTTATCCCCTTTCTCCTGCTTTCCCGTCCTGCTGCTTTGGGTGGGCCTGAGTTTCCTCTCCTCACCTAATCCCTTCAGCTGATTGCTCTTGTCTTTTAATCCTGGCTTCCTGGCTTTTAATCCCCTTTCTCCTGCTCTTCTGGCCTGCTGCTTTGGGCGTCCCTGAGTTGTCTCTGCTCACCTGTATCTCTGGGGCTGACTGCTCTTCTGTACAGGTTCCTGGCTTTTAATCTCCTTTCCCCTGCTCTCTGGCCTGCTGCTTTGGGCATCCCTGAATTTTCTCTCCTCACCTGTAACCCTGGGCTGACTCATGTGATAGCTGGACAATGAATAAGGAACACTGAAGAAGAATTGATACCTTTACATTGTGGTGTTAATGAAGAATGCTGAAAATACCATGAACCACCAAATGAATTAACAAATCTGTCCTGAAAAAGTACAGCCAGAATGCTTTTAAGAAGCAAGAATGGCTAGATTTCACATCACCTACTTTAGTCATGTTGTCAGAAGGGACCATTCCCTGGAGAAGGATATCACACTTGGTAAAGTAGAAGGTCAGTGAAAAAGGGGAAGGGCCTCAACAAGATAGAGTGACACAGTGGCTGCAATGATGTGCTCAGGTATAGCAAGGATTGTGAAGCTGGCACAGGACCAGGCAGTATTTCATTCTGTTGCACGTAGGGACAGTATGAGTCAAAGTTGACTTGACAGCACCTAACATCAACAACAATAATTTTGGTCATGTTGTCAGAAGGGACCAGTTTCTGGAGAAGGATATCATGTTTGGTAAAGAAGAGAATCAGAAAAAATAAAAGGGAAGACCCTCAACGAGATGAGTTGATACAGTGACTGCAAAGAATAGCAAAGATTACAAGGCTGTGCAGGATGGGGCGTTGTTTCATTTGGTTGTGCATAGGATCACTATGAGTCAGATCCAACTTGATAGAACCTAACAACAACAGAGTGGTGCTGAGCCTCTTTTCACATGCTTATTTATTTGCCTTCTCTATGTCTTTTTGGTGAGCTGCCTGTTCGAATCTCTTGCACAATAATTAGTAGGTTGCTTGTTTTCTTATTAGTAATAAGAGTTCTTTGTATTACTATGTCCCTCAGCAATTCCATTCTTGTACATTTATACTAGATAAATGAAATCATATGTCCACACAAAGGCCAATATGAAAATGCTCATAGCAGCTTTGCTCATAATCACCAACACTATGGATAAATGCATAAATAAATAAAGGCATACCCATACAATGGAAGAATAAATAGGAATGAACTACTGATATATGCAACCTCATATGTATAGGTGTGTGTATATATAGACGATAAGTTGAAAAAAAAATTCATTGCCATAGAGTTGGATCTAACTCATAGTGACCCCTCCTTGGTTTTCCGAGGTGGTATCTCTACGGAAGTAGATTGCCCAATCTTCCTTCTGCGGAGTGCCTGGTGGGTTTGAACTGCCAGCCTTCTGGTTATCAGTCAAATCCCTTGGGTACTATGCCACCAGAACTCCCTCCTAAATAGATAGATAGATGAAAAAAAAAAAATTTAAAGATTAATTGTTCCAATTCAGTTTATCCCTGCTTCAAATCAACCCTACATTCAAACAATGAGCCCAGATGCACCTAGATATAATCCTTCTTTTATTAAGTATTGTTGATTCCTTAGCATAAGATGGGCACTGCACCAGACATTGTTGATTGCATTAGTTATCTATAGCTGCAAAACAGATTATCACAAATTTAGTAGCTTAAAATTCTACCCAGTTATTATCTCACAATTACATTGGCTCAGGAGTCTAGACTGGCTTAAATGGATTCTCTGCTCACATTTTCACAAAGCTGCAATCAGTAAGTCTGGACACTTTCTGGAACCCAGTGTTCTTGCCACCTCATGTTGTTGGTAGTAGAATTTTGTTCAACTAAATGATGAGGTCCTATTTTCTTGCGGGCTGTCAGCTGGGGGCCACTCTCATTTCCTAGAGGTTGCCTTCACCAATCCTCTCACAACATGGCAACTTATTTTATCAATTACACTAATTTAATAGAGATACTGTTTGTTTGGGAGTTCAAATGCCTAAGGCATTTGACTGCTAACCAGAAGGCTGGCAGTTCAAACCAACCAGCCACTCCTTGGAAGGAAGGTTGGGCAATCTACTTCCATAGAGATACTGCCTCAGAAACCCAAGGAGGGATCTCTGTGAGTTGGGTCTGACTCCACAGCAGTGAGTTTGGTTTTTTTTGGTTTTAATATTTGTTTTATAATGAACAGTCCAAATATAAACTGAGAAATAACATATCCTGGTAATATACAAAATCAAATATCAGGTCATATTATTCATTCATATTTGGTGCTCCTTCCCTTTCATATGTATGTAAAAATTATTTTATTACTAAATATGAGAAATGAAATAAATATTGTTTTATCAGACAAAAGAGCATTCTGAGACATATACATGTATATATACATGCTTTAAAAAATTACCATCAAGTCAATTCTAATTCATGAGGACTTCACCAGTTACAGAGCAGAACTGAATTCCATAGGGTTTTCTGGGCTGTAATCTTTACAGAAAGAGTTTGCCAGGCCTTGCTTCCAGGAGCCACTGGGTGAGTTCAAATCACCAATCTTTCACTTATCAGCTGATCAGAAACCACAAGTACTACCCAAACTCCTTAAATGGATGTGTAAAACCAGTTGTCATCAAGTCAATACCAACTCATAGCGACCTCATGTGTTTTAAAGTAGATTAGCACATGAAATTTCTTTTTTTCTCCCCCCACAGTTTCAAGCCCATTTAATTTTTTTTTTTTTTTTTAATTTGCTTTGGGTGCAAATTTACATAGCAAACTTATTCTACACTCAATAGTTCCTGCACATCTGGTTCCATGGCCCTGAATACTGTCCCCAACCATAAGAAATTCTCCTCCCCTCTTTTCCCTGTGCCCATCCCTTCCCTGTGTCCCTCTTATCCATGCATTTCTGTCTATCCAGCCTTCCCTGTATGTGAATGCTACCCCTCTGGTGTCTCACGGCTACTTGATCCAATGGGTGCATCTCCCTAGAGTAGGTTTTCTGCATGTAGGTCTTTCTACTGTTGGGCTGAGAGCCAATCCATGTAAGTGAGTCCATTTCTAGGCTCAAAGGGTAACCCAGGGCCATTGTCTCAAGGGTTCCACCAGTCTCTTTCCAATTAGCGATTCTGGTCATTTTTGTGTTTTTTTAATTTTGTTCCACATTTTTCTTTCCATTCTATCCAAGATCTCCAGATTTGATCCTTTTCCAAGTGGTTGGCATTGGTAGCCGGGCACCATCTAGTTCTTCTGTCTCAGGTCATGGAGGCTGAGGTCCTCATGTTCTATCTTATGTTTGGGCTAATTGTTTCCAGATGGCTCTGATTTTCTTCACTCTTCTTTGCTCCAGCAGAGGGGCGACCAATAGTTGCATCTTAGATGGCCACTCGAAAGCTTTTAAGACCCCAGTCACTACTCATCGAAATAGGTTGTAGAACAAAATTTTATGAACTATGTGTGCCAATTGAGCATGATGTCCCCCAAGGCTGTGGTCCTGAGCCCCCAGGCCTGGTGATTCTCTCTCACAAGCTGTTTGGTTTTCTCTCCAAAGTTCCTCCCACCCTGTCTTCTGCTGCTTCTATAATGTATGTGGCTAATTTCATAGCACAAGTGCATATGTAAGATTATCTTCAGCCAAATCTATCCTTGGTCTAGGGTGTTGTGGTGGTTAAGTTTGTGCATCAACTTGGCTGGGCCTGGTTGAGTGGCTGGGCAGCTGGATGTAGTATTCCCCATGAAGAGACTGGAAATCAACTCCATGGTAGAGTCTACTGTGAGCAGCTGAGTAGCTGTTTTGGGGTATTGTAGTCTGCTTCCCGTATATAAGAAACAGCTTTGGGAATGATCTCTAGCTTATGGCATGCTTGAACCTTGCATGTAGCCATGTCATTGTTCAGCAGCCTGCCATGCTCTGCCAACTTTGGAACTTTCAATGGACTTAAATTAATGCCCTGCCATGTGGTTTGATAACATCAGGACTGTGCCTTTTTACTTGTCAATCTTGGGCTTGTCAGTCTCAGCAGCCAGCAGCTTTCTGAGTGAAGAAAAGCCTCTAGCTCCAGTGGGCTGGGAACAGGAGGCAAAGCTGAAGCCCAAGGTTGAGAGTCTTTCACGCAGCCCCTAGAGCCTGGTGTATTCCTGTTCACCAACCTCCACCTGCTCTTCTTACCTGTCTACGCATTAATCCATAACCTGGTATTTGGTGCTAGTGATACTGCAGTATTGTGCCTGTAATAGTGTTTGTGTCTGTTGTCTATATCTTTTGTGTACATGTTGGTCTCTTTCCTGTCACCATGTTGGTCACAGACTCTTTCCATACTGTTCCTCTTCTCACTCAAATCAACATGTGACCCCACATAGTTTGAGAAGTTTCCCTTCCCTTCCCTCCCATCCCCAGTGACCAACAAAGTCAGTTTCCTTCCCTGAATAAACTTTCCTTGTTTTTAATACAATGAGCTCATACAATATTTGTCCTTCTGTGATTGACTTACCTCACTCAGCATAATGTTCTCTAAATTCATCCACATTGTGAGCTGATTTGTACATTCTTCATTGTTCTTTAATATTGTATAGTATGCCATTGTAGCACATGAAATTTTTAATGGCTGTGAAATTTCAGAAGAAAATCACTAGGTCTTTCCTCTGGGGTACCTCTGAGTAGATTTGAATCTCCAACATTTCAGTTATTAGCTGAACTCGCTCCACCTAGGAAATATATATGTTGTTGTTGTTGTTATTTGCCATCAAGTCGGACCCAACTCATAGTGACCCCTCCTTGGGTTTCTGAGGAAGTATCACTATGGAAGTAGATTGCCCAACCTTCCTTCCAAGGAAATACATATAGATATACCAAAACCAAACCCACTGCCATCGAGTTGATTCCAATTCATAGCAATCCTATAGAATAGAGTAGAATTGCCCCAGAGGGTTTCCAAATCTATAAATCTATATGGAAGCAGACTGCTTCATATTTCTCCCATAAAGAAGCTGGTGGGTTCAACCTGCTGAACTTTTGATTAGTAGCTGAATGCACAGGCTCTGTGGTTAAGCCATTTATCTGCTAATGAAAAGGTAAGTGGTTTGAACCCACCAGCTGCTCCATGGGAAGAAGATGAGGCACTCTTCTTCCATAAAGATTTATAGCCCTAGAAACCTGATGGGGATTGACTTATGATGAAATTGACTCAACGGCAGTGGGTTTTTGGTTTGGATATATAAATTATACATACTTAAAGATAAATTATACATTTCTCTTAAGTAACATCATGTACTTGGAAGTTATATAACAAATAGATTTAATTCTAAATTTACTATCACAGCCTAATATTTCTGAATAAAATAAAATTTTTAAATATATTCTATAGAACCCTCCATCTGTATTTTATTTGAAATACCTATACTTGAGTTTCCCAGAGCGGTGACATCTAGTATATTCCACAAAAATATATGCTATATTGGCACTTTTAAAAACATTAAGAGTAAAATCTCATATTTATTTCATGCAATGAGAAAATTCAAAATTTTGTAGTTTCTGAAGTCACCAGGAAGGGAACTTGGCAGAAAATGTTCAACAATGTGACAGAATAAGAAAATATTTTTGAGTGAATTTGGCCTTAGGGATTATAATAAAACTGTAGACTTCAACCACATAGAGGGCTATATCTGGCCTATAAAGTCTATAAACTAACAAGATACAAACTAACACAATATGATCATTTTTATGAGTTCTTCTGACTAGCTCCTAATGAGAGTATTCCATTCTTCTCTTGAGGAGAGAAGTCCTCTTGAGGAGAGTCATGATGTCATAGCACTTAAAGCACTCTACTCCTAACAAAACGTTTGGTGGTTTGAACCCACGGGCTGCTTCGTGGGAGAAAGATGTGGCACTTTGTTTGCATAAAGATTTCCAGCTTTGGAAACCCTATAGGGCAGTTCTATTCTATCCTATACAGTCACTATAAGTCAGAATGGACTCAACAGCAATGGGTTGGTTTGGGGTTTATTCTTCTCTCGGCTCTATATTTTGAGAAGATGCCTAAAGTACCAAAGTAGTCATAATTTTCTGCCACATAACAGTGAATATTTTTATATTTGGGGATAATGTGAATTTCTGAGGCTGCAGAAAATTGATACATAGGACTCTTTAATAATTCTTGACATCATAGTATCTAGACAATTCACATTGTTTCTTTTTATATATAGAACATACATCTATTGAGAACATGCCATATGTAAGAATCCAAGCGTGGTGCTATAAATATACATAAATTAGTCTTAGTTTCTTAGAGCTGCTGTAACAGAAATACCACAAGTGGATGACTTCAATGAACAGAAATTTAGTTTTTCACAATTTACAAGGCTAGAAGTCTGATTTCAGGGTGTGGGTACTAAGGGAAGATTCTTTTCCTGAGTGGGGGAAATCCTTGTCTCTTTCAGCTTCTCTTCCTTAGTTCCTTGGTGAGCACCACAAGGCATCAATCTTTCTCCATTTGAGCTCTTTGCTTCTGTGTCTAATCTGCTTCTTGTATATTGTAAAAGTTATTAGTGTAAGGCCCACTCTACACTGATATAACTTCATTAACATCACAAAGTAAATTCTACTCCCAAATGCAGTTACAGCAACAGGTATGGGGTTTAAGGTTTACAATATATATTTTGGGGGGACACAATCCAATCCATAACAGGTGTAGATGTAGGTGTAAATAGAGGTGTAGACGTATAGATGTAGATATGTCACAGACTCTGTGTTGACTCAACAGTATATTCTTTTCCTGTATATGGGATCTAATTAACAGTTATGTTGAGCATATTCTATATGTCAAGACCTAGGTTAGCCCATGAGGATATTAAAATGAACAGGACAATACCTCCACTATTGAAAAGTAAATGGCCTATAGCAAACCCAAAATGATAACAGCAACAGAAAATGACATAAAGTATAGTGGAAGCACAGAGAGCCCATGACAGCTTTGAAGGTGGAGGTAGGAACAACATAGGAGAGCTCATGTATAGTGTTAGGACAAATGGGTAACATAAGGGAGTTTTAGCCCTATTAGGTCCATTATTCCCAAATCCATTTTAAATGAAAATAATAATAATAATAATAAAAGTACTATTTCACATGAACAACTGACATTTTCTTGATTTCAATTAAACTGAATAAAAGCATCTGAGAATGTTTGCTATATTCATTTATTGGTAATTTATTACCTGAGTAAGTAAAAGTGAGCAAATACAACTTCAAGTCAGGTCTTTTAGCTTCCTTCTTCCAATAATGTTAAGCAGTCTGTGCCTTTAAACTCTTTTTGAATAGAAATGTAGAACCTCTATTATTTAAGAAGAGAGAATACAGTTCCATTATGGCTATGGTAAAGTCTCTATGAGAAACAAAGGAACAGAAGACAGGTCCCTTTGCTTTCTGACAGTGCACTGCTAGACTAGTTTTCCTAGGATAGTCATAAATATAATCACTGTTCTAGAACCAACAAATCACCACAAGGAATTCAAATCAGTCTTTGAAAGATTGGGATTTGGCAAAAGGAAGATGGATAAAAATAAAACTGAGCCCTCCTTATACTGCCTTACCCTTCTCCCTGGGCCAGCACATAAGTTTCTATTTCTGATAGAGTAGAGAGAGTTCCTTGGTTTAGCTTAATTCATGTGCAGCCTCAGTTGACTTGCACCAGTGCTGAGCAGAAACATTTAAAATTTCATGACTTCAGCTAAAGAGCTTGAGGTCATTGAAGTTGTCCTTGGAAAGCCATTGGAATCATTAGATGCTTGTTGTTGTTGTTGTTGTTGTTTGCCATTGAGTTGGCCCCGACTCTTAGCGACCCCTCCTTGGGTTTCCGAGGCAGTATCACTACGGAAGTAGGAATGCCCAACCTTCCTTCTGAGGAGTGGCTGGTGGGTTTGAACCACCAGCCTTCTGGTTAGCAGTTAAGTGCCTTAGCCACTATGCTACCAGAGCTAGGAATACAAAATATAACACAATTTCCAAAAACCCATTGCCATTAAGTCAATTCCAACTCATAGTGATCCTATAGGACAGAGTAGAACTGCCTCACATGGTTTCCAAGGTTGTAATCCTTTCAGAAGTAGGTTGCCACATCTTTTGCCCACAAAGTGGCTGGTGGGTTCTAACTGCCAGACCTTTAACAGCCAAACAATCACTGCACCACCAGGAATCCTAACTTAGTTTACACATATGGAATTGAATGTATTCATTATATTCTTGAAAAATTTTATACAGGGCTCAGGTATAGCAAGATTGCAAGGCTGGCACAGAACCGGGCAGTATTTCATTCAGTTGTACATAGGACCACTGTGAGCCAGATCTGACTCAATGGCATCTAACAACAACAATAACATAGTCTGCCTGAACATTCTATATATACATCCATCACCAATGGTTTTATTGTTATGGCTATGATTGCTCAGACTTAATGCTTGTCTCCCGTTCTTTTTTCTGTAATTTGGGCCAATGCATAGTCATAGGCATTTATAATCACTGTCTTAATTAATAAACACGATATTATCAATGCTGCTTCATTCAGAAAACTCTTGATCTATAGCACAGGTATTTTGCATGGTAATACAGTCACATAGTAAAGATAAATGATAGATTTTCTTCACATGTACACATTTGAATATATGCAAAGTGGGAATAAGTCAGAATGATGGAGGAGAATGAGGTTGTAAAGTTTTCATAGCATGTTAGTTTTTTATTTTTCTTTCTTTACAGAGATGTCATCATAGATCATAATTCCCTTGGGATTAAACTGACTGGCTCTGCATAGTCTCCCTGTCAAAAATAACCAAACAAATGTCAGCTTCTCTTCTGTGAAGTCCTGCTTTGTCTCATAGGAGTTGCAATAATGCTATTGTTGTGGTATCTTTTTTGAATTATGTCAGGGACACACTACAATCTCCTGGCACCAGGTTCTGAAAAAGACAACATGCTGAACAGTGAGAAATGGAGGAGAGGTGTGATTAATTGTCAAAGGAGAGAGCACAGAAGCATAAATTTTTCTCCTGACAGATGTTCCAGCCGATAACACAGAGTCAAGTAATAGCATTGTTACAGGAATTTGGCCAACTGCTTTAGGCACCATCTGCTCATTTTCCCCCTGAAGACTAATCTCTTTTCAAAGGTTGAAGGAGAACTTAAGAAGGCTATTCAGGCACTTCAAAATTTCTATTGATTTTCCGAATCGTGAGTCACTCAAATGCAGTCCAAAGATTAACCTCAAGCAGAGCAAAGGCCATCAGAACTGAATCTGGACCCCCAAAAAAAAAATAAATAATTAAGGAAATCTTGTCATTATTTCTTTTGCACTTCTTTGATGAGAGTGATCTGAAAAGCTAAATTGACTGAAACAACCAGAATCTATCTTTTAAGCTGAAAATTTCTCTTACCTTAAAGTATTCCTCTTATGCTTCCTCTTAACTATTGAAATATAGGAATTGAATAGATGAAACAAGTTTGGGAAGGGAATAATAGATGGAAAAGACGTATTTATAGATAATATATGTTGTTGTTTTTAGGTGTCATCAAGTTAGTCCCAGCTCATAAAGACCCTGTCTACAATAAAATGGAACATTGCCCAGTCCGTGCCATCCTCACACTCATTATGTTTGAGCCCATTTTTGCAGCCATTGTGTCAATCCATCTCATTGAAGATCTTGCTCTTTTTCACTGATGCTTTACTTTACCGAGCATGCTGTCCTTCTCCAGTGTCTGGTCTCTCCTGATAACATGTCCAAACTAAGGTCCAATTCAAACTCATTTTTATACTCTGAAATTTATGGGCCTAACCAAGGATGAAGACCATATCACCTTCAATTGCTTAACTTCCTTAAATAAAGATAATTATTCTCAGCCAAGTTTAGCAATCCTCTTTCCTGCTTCCTTCTAAATCTATTTCCCTATCAGTGAGGGAAATCACATAGAAATTCTCCTTTAGTGAGGCAAGAAAGTATAGTTAGTTAGATATACTAGCTTAAAAAATGACAAGATTAGAAAATACTGTCAATCCTCATTATTCACAGATTGTGTACTCTTGAATTTGCCTATCCACTAAAAATACTTGGGCAATTTAGTAGTCATTCCAATGTAAACATGTACATGCAGAGTGGTAAAAATTCCCAGCTTCAGTAAAAAAAAAAAACTGGTTCAGTACTCATTAAAATTCAGGGTTAATAGAAACTTGATTGTACATAACTATTGTGAATAATGAGAATCAAATATATATATCAATCAGAGTCCAAACAGGAGACAGCAACCACATAGTAATTGGAACAGGAAAAATTTAATATAAAAAAATGTTGATTATAACTGGGGACTAACTATAAAGTTGTTGTTGTTGTTATGTGCTGTCGAGTCAGCTCCGACTCATAGCAACCCCTTCTTGGGTTTCCGAGGCAGTATCACTACGGAAGTAGGATTGCCCAACCTTCCTTCCGAGGAGTGGCTAGTGGGCTTGAACCACC
>NW_006921678.1:3762048-3763445 GCF_000298275.1 Orycteropus afer afer
TCCGAGGCAGTATCACTACGGAAGTAGGATTGCCCAACCTTCCTTCCGAGGAGTGGCTAGTGGGCTTGAACCACCAGCCTTCTGGTTAGCATTCAAGTGCTTTAGCCACTATGCTACCAGAGCTCCTGAGCCATTTCCTTGAGATAACTTTTTCTCTCTTTATCTCTGAGCTTCACTGCTTTTGCTTTTCTAGAGAACTCAGACTAAGATACTAAGTACATGCTGTGGGAAACAAAAGGGTCAAGGTCCTTGCTCTCATGTAGCAACTGTGGAGGGGGGGTGGTAGGGGAGACAGTGACATTTAAAAAACAAGTAAACCACCTGTTTACTTGATTCAAGGATCCAAGATGGCTGCTCTCAGGAGGGCCTCTGGGCTGAGATCTGAATGATGAGAAGGTGTTAGCTGTGTGGACACCTTTCACCCACCAGACTCTCTTGTCATCCTGCTTGTCTTCTTTTTAGTAGCTATGCATGTTGACTTATAGTGGAACACAGGTAAAGCAACAGGTGACAGAGACAGTGAAACTGAGATAGTGAGACTGAGTTCTGTGATTGCTCCACATAGGTAGGACACAACAGGTGTGTGGGACACAATAACTTTCTTGAAATATAGGAATGGAATAGATGAAACACCCTGGTCTTCTGGCTAGAGAGAAGTAATTTATATCAGACATGTCTTTCCTGCTAAGATAAACTAGAGCACTAGATTAAGAAGAAAAAAATAAAAAAAGACAATATGTTCAAAAGAATTAGAGAACTTCCAAGGTGCTAAGACCTCGAGTCAGCCACAGGGATCCAAGTGGGGAGAGGAACTCAGGCATGCCCAAAGCAGCAGGGCAGAAGAGCAGGAGAAAGGGGATTAAAAGACCTAGGAATCTGGACAGAGGAGGATTTAGCCACAGGGACCCAGGTAAGGGTGGTAGGAGAGGTTTCCAACAGGGAGACAAACTTGTCTGTTGGTTTGTCCTACTGTGGTGACATGTTGATGTGAGTTTTTAGGCTGACCCACTGATGTTTCTTACCCAGTGGGATGCACATGGTGCACAGGTATCATCCCAGCTTACAGACTGAGACAGACTAAGAAGAAGGAAGAGGCCATCCACTTCTCAAATAATTGGCCAGGGAAAACCTTATGAATAGCAAAGAAACACTGTTTGATACATTACTGCACAACTTTATGAATAGTCCGGTTAGGTTAGAAGGCTCTCAAAAATAGGACTGGGAAAGAGCTGCATCATCTGAGTAAACCCAGCCTTACTCCTATGAATAAGGTAAAGCTTTCGAGAACACCATTTGCTGACGTGGCATCACTCAAATTGAAGAGAAACAGCTGCAGATATCCATTAATCATTGGAACATGGAATGTATGAAGTATGAATCTAGGAAAATTGGAAGTT
>NW_006921678.1:3765490-3776849 GCF_000298275.1 Orycteropus afer afer
GAAGAATGCTGAAAGTACCATGGACTGCTAAAAGAACTAACATATCTGTCCTGGAGGAAGTGCACATGAATTGCTCCTTGGAAGTGAGAATGGCCAGACTTCGTCTCACCTATTTTGGTCATGTTGTCAGAAGGGACCATTCCTTGGAGAAGGATGTCATGCTTGTTAGGGTGGAAGGTCGACAAAAGAGGGGGAGACCTTCAACGAGATGGATTGACACAGTGGCTGTGATGATGGGCTCAAGTATAGCAGGGATCGTGGAGCTGGCACAGGATCATGGAGATGGCACAGGATTGGGCAGTGTTTCATTCTGCTGTGCATGGGGTCGCTATGAGTTGGAAATGACTTGACAGCACCTAACAACAACAACTACAACTATAAAGATATAAGAGAATGCTAAAGAATACCATAGTGCTAAGAGGGGGTACTAAGGAAGGAAAAAAACTTACAAGGTCTTCTCTCTGAAGTTGAGATTCAGACCTTTGTTAGAGAAGGTACAGTTGTAGCCCACTAGCTGACAGAGAATTCACTGGGTTGTAATAGTCTACAGGCAAGTAAAAGACACAAGATAGCCAAGGTTGATGAGTGGGTATACAGAGAGAGTTGAAATTCTGGAGCCTGCTCATCAGGAAGGTGACTCAACTGGGGTATCTGGTATCTGTGTCAGGAAGGTCGCTGTGTGGTGGTTACTAACTTGGGTTTGAAGATGTGAGTTTCCTGAGTGACCACATGCTCTGGCCATATGTCTGGCATAGAATGCTCACTGAATGTCTCCACCCATGTGCTCTGACTGTCATGTAGTAGGGACAAGAAGAAATAAACAAGCATGCAAGAATCAAGAAGAGAATGCCCTTCATCCTATAGTGTCCTTTCAGTCCTCTCTGCTAGAAAAGTTTAGCACTGTACTCACTGCAAAGAACTGTTTAAAGAATTTAGCTTCATTATCACAGAGCAGATTATGAAGATGTAGTTCGATCTGATAGGCATAAATTGATAATTGGCACAGAGATAAATTGGTAATGGCAAAATATAATCTTATTTTCTCCATGGCAGCTGAGAATGACAGGTTTGATTTTTAGTATTTTTGTCTAATATTGTATCATATTGATAGACTGTAGATTTTAGGAGAATTTCATCTACTTTTTTATCTAGAAAGTGGTATTCCTTTTGAGTGTTCTAATTTCACTTACCTCTCTGATTGTTCATCTTATCAATACAAATATGTCTGTTTTGGAAGCTCGGAAGAAGAAAAATTATTGCACACTTCAGCGTGTGATGATTCAAATTGCTAAGAAGGGTCTGCCCTTGTGTGGGATTTTGTTTCTTTGCATTAACAACAGGGGGTTATAAATTAGCATGCAGAGATAGAATGTTGCTCTTTGAGACATTATTTCAATATTCTAGAGCCAATATAAATTAGCTGTTTAAGCCAATTGCATTCCAAGTGTTTCAGAAGGCTGCCAAATTACAAAATACATGTGACAGTGTGGAATAGACCCAGGAACTAGTCCTCAAATCACTTGAAAATATTTTTCTAAACTATGCCACAAACAGATGGGCACAAAAGTATGTTCCATTTTCTCCATTCATGGTTGTTCTGTGAAAGGAACACTTTCTTAATATAGTCTCATTTACAACTGGTGTTACACTTGTTGGGATTTTGATCATCTCTGCTTTTCATCATCATTTTCTGCAGCATAATAAGCATCTTCCACACTTACCATTACGGCACCAATATTAAGGGTGGTTGGAGCTAAACTGTCCCAATCCTTTAGAAGCTTAAGACTACAAATGAGCATGTATAATGTGCATAGAAACTAGCCAATTAAGTACAAGAGGCAAACTCAGCTGGTTATAGGCAAAAGATCTGCTGTCACTTATCACAAACCTTTCAACTCAGTGTGAAAGATGATTAGAATAATAAGTATCAACAATATGCACAGCTGTCCAATGCTCATCAGCTTTGGCAAGTGTAAATGGACTGAGAAGTGGCTAGAAAAGATATATAAATGTGTCTATCAGGTCACAGAGTTTCCAGACAATTAGAATTGAATGTAGATTAACAAAGCCCCCCAAAAAAATTCAGCTGAAAGAAGAAAATGCTATCTATAAACTGCATATGGAAAAGTCAATGCATTCAGACTAACATATCATAAAAAGAAAGTGTTAGCTAAATTGTACAATTGTCCAGAGGAAAGATCTGGAAGACACATGTGATATGTTGTTGTTGTTGTTGTTGTTATGTGCCGTCAAGAAGGACCCGACTCATAGTGACCCCTCCTTGGGTTTCCGAGGCAGTACCATTACAGATGTAGATTGCCCCACCTTCCTTCTGAGGAGTGACTGGAGGGTTTGAACCACCAGCCTATGTGATATAGCCCCAGCATTTACCTACTCCCCTACCATTCATTCCTTGCTCAGCTACATTAACTTTTTACTTTCTCTCCTTTTGCCTGAGAGAGGGAAATGGTTGTTGTTCCTGGGATATGCCAACTTTCAATCTTTTGCACTAGCTATTTCCTCAATCTCTGACTTCTTTTCACTCACACAGCTTAATTGTCACTTTCTCAACCAGAAAGATGTCACTTTGAAGACTAAGGTGCACCTAACCCAAACCATGCAATTTTCAATCGCCTCTTGACCATGGGAAAGCTGGACAATGATTAAGGAAGACCAAAAAATTGATTCCTTTGAATTGTGGTGTTAGCAAATAATACGGAAAACACCATGGACTGCCAGAAAATGGGGTCAGGTATAGTAGAGATCATGAGGCTGGCACAGGACTGGGCAGTGTTTCATTCTGTTGTACGTAGAGCCACTATAAGTTGGAGACAAGTCAATGGCAAATAACAACAACAACAGCCAGAAGTGCAGCCAGAATGTTCCTTAGATGTGAGAATGGCCCAACTTCATGTTACCTACTTTGATCATGTTGTCAGAAGGGACAATTCCCTGGAGAAGGATATCATGCTTGATAAAGTAGAGGGTCAATGAAGAAGGAAAGACCTCAACAAGATGGATTGGCATGGTGGCTGCAACGATGGGCTCATGCATAGCAAGGATTGTGTGGATGACGCAGGACTAGCAGTGTTTCATTCTGTTGTACGTAGGGTTGCTGTGAGTCAGAGCCAACTCAACAGGCACCTAACAACACTAACCAGTCCTTAGGTTCTAAAGAAGTCATTTGGACACATCACCCAATTTTATTTTATATTATGGCACTATTTCTTAGTTTATTTGGTAATGTACTTGCTTACTTATGTGGTTCTTTTTCCATCTCCTGCCAGTAAAATATGAGCTCTATGAGAACAGGGACTTTGTCTCTAGTATTCACTGCTAACTTCCCAGTATATGAAGCAGTTCCCACCACAGCAGGCATTCAATTAATACTTGTGAAACAAATGTTAAATGAATGCCTCGTATTTGCATATTCTTTCATTAGGAAAAAAAATAAAGGAAGAAAACTAATGATAAGTTCAGTGCTTTCAAAAAGTAATATTAATTATAATCTTATACCTGATACTAACCACCTCAAATCCTTTGGGAAATAGATGGAGTATAAATAAATAAATATAATATTGCTAATCTTTGTATGCATCAGGCCTACCAAAATAAACAGAAATGCATATTTCTAAAGGAGTGATTCTATTAAAGGATTACATATTTAATAAGTCACTTTTTCATTTTCTTAAGCAACTGTTACTTGCTCCATTGCACCCACACATTCATAACTCACTGCCATTGAGTCGGATCTGACTCATAGCAACCCCTCCTCCGGTTTCCGAGGCAGTATCACTATGGAAGTAGATTGTCCAATCTTTCTTTTCATACACATATGTAGTAACACTAAAACAAGAGAAACAAAGTGAAAATTTTTTAATATATGAACTGACTGAAAATACCAAAAACTTTGTTAATTTAGTCTAATATTTTGAAGAGGAAAATATATTGGGAAATACATAGTAGAAGAGGGTCAAAAAAGCACCAAATAGGCATTAAACTCATCTTCAGATCTTATTTGGTTGTACCAGTTTCCTTAGTGATTGATTAAAAATGCTTCCACACACACTGGCAATAATATTTACACTCTGATTAGTGTCTGAATAAAAACAAATCCTCTCTTCCAGAAGCTGAAATTGTGTGAATTCATCATTGCTTGTTACCATAGCACTAGAGAGACTAGTCTCAAATTGATAATTATTGTATTATTAAGAAGAGGTCTTGAATCTCTGTGACTTCATCTCCTAGCCAGAAAATAAGAAGGAGGAAAGGAATTATAGATGAAATTGGAGAAAGGAATATCATGTAAGAATATGATGGAAGTGGATTTATAAGAAAGAATGATTTAAATAGTCAAAAAGTCCTGAATAATGTAATTTTGGGGGTATATACCAGACCATAACACCCCCACCCCCCAAAAAAAAGGTTATGGTTATTTTTATAACAACTGCCCCAAGAGACAAAAAAAAAAAAATCTTATCTTTATCAAGAAGAAAAAAAAAATTAAGTATCAAGTCTATGTCAGATAATGGACACTAAATTGACTGGGTTGAGATGTCCACTTCCAGCCATGATGAAAAAACATCATGATGAAGTAACTTTCCCACCATGAACAGCTAGAAAACATGACAAAATATTTAAATAATTTTCAGACATTGTACTACAAGCAGTATGGGAGTAGGATCCCTGAGAAAGGATACAAATGAGTTTAGTCCTACAAATGTGCAGCTTTCTTTTAGGAGGTGCATTCTGAACTTTGATTGAAAACTGGATCCCAAGCAGAACGTTCATTCTTGCTTAGTTTTAAAAAGTGAAAATCAGAATTCAGTGAGAGTGAGGCAGCTGGAAATTATAGGTCAGAGTTCTGGAGTGGAAACTACATAGAAACTACATAGAAAACTCAAGAAATCTGCAAAGGCCAGGGAAGAGCAACTACTACAGAGCTGTGAGTTGAATAATTCCAAAGCTCCCTCAGTTTGGGAAGGAGTTTTGAGTTCCAGTCAGCCAAGATGGAAGCACTTTGAGTCACTCAGTAAAGATTAAGAATGGCAATTCCTTAGTGGTGAAACTAAATTATTTTAGGACAAAAGCAACACTAGGCCCATCCAAACAAAGCTTAAAAACAGGCCTAGAGTGTAAATGATTTTATGTTTGTTTGTTAAAACAAAAAATAATAAAATGACAAACTGATTCTAAAATTCATACAAAACTTAAAAGGCCTAAACCAGGCAAAGCAATTTTGGAAGAGTAGAGAATTGGAGGGTTCTTTGGTTACCTTGTGATGCTCTAACAGAAAATACCACAAATGGGATGGCTCAAACAAACAGAGATTCATTCTCTTACAATTTTGGAGGCTAGAAATCCGAGTTCAAAGAGCCAGGCCCTAGGGTCTGGGTGAAATCTCTCAACTTTGGGCTTCAGCTCTACCTCCTGCTCCTGGCCCACTGAAGATTGAGGCTTTTCTTCACTCAGGCACCTTCTGGTGCTGAGGCTGACAAATCCAAGGTCAACAGGTAAAAAGGCACAGTCCCAATGTTACCAAACAATATGGCAGGATACTAATTCAAGTCCAGAAAAGATCATCAGGGCATGGCAGGCTGCTGAACAATGACTTGGCTCTACATGAAGGGTTCAAGTGTGCCAAAAAGCCAGAGACCTTCCTCAAAGTTGCTTCTTATATACTAGAAGCAGACCACATCCCTAAAGCAGCTACTCAGCTGCTCTAGTAGATTCCACCATGGAGTTAATTACTAATCTCACCATGCAGAATAACTACATCCAACTGCCCAGCCACTCAAAACCAGACCCAGCCAAGTTGACACACAACCTTAACTACCATAGAGGGTTAACATTACCTGAATTTAAGACTACAGTAATAAAGGCAGTATGGTATTGGTATAAAGATGGACAAATAGATCAATGGAACAAAATAGCAACTCCAAAATAAAAAAGACCTACGTATATACAAACAACTGAATTGCAAAGGCAATTTTGAGGAGGAGGTGTAGTCTTTTCAACAGATAAACCAAAAACACTGAAGTCACTGCTGTTGAGTCGGATACAACTCATAGCGACTCCTCCTTGGGTTTCCGAGGTGGTATCACTACGGAAGTAGATTACCTAACTTTCCTTCCAATTTCAACAGATAAGACTGGGATTATTGATTAGCCTTATGCCAAAAAAAAAGGTTTGAGTCATACCTTACACAAAATGGAATCATTAAAAAAAACAAAACTTAATGATAGATCACAGACTTAAATATAAGACCTAAAAATCACAAAAATTCTAAACTTCTAGGAGAAAATCTTTCTGACGTTCAGTTAGCCAAGGCTTTCTCAGACATGAGAGCAAAAACAAGATCCATAAAAGAACAAATTGATAAATTGAACTTGTTGTGTTGTTGTTATGTGCCATCGAGTCGGACCCAACTCATAGCGACCCTTCCTTGGGTTTCCGAAGCAGTATCACTACGGAAGTAGATTGCCCCATCTTCCTTCTGAGGAGTGGCTGGAGGGTTTGAACTGCCAGCCTTCTAGTTAGCAGTCAAGTGCCTTAGGCACTATGATACCAGAGCTCCTACTTAGTCAAAATAAACTCTGCTCTTTCAAGATAATGTTAAGAGAATAAAAAGACAAGTCATAGATGGACAGAAATTTTCACAAACCATACATCTCATAAAAGGTTTGTGCCTGGAATGTAAAATAATTCTTGAAATTCAATAGTAGCAAAACAGCTTATTTTCTCTTTAACTGGGCAAAATATCTTAACAAATACTGAACCAAAAAAGATATATGGATGACAAATAAGCACATGAAGAAAATTCTCAACATTGTCAATTTTTAGGGAAACACAAATTAAAACCACAATAAGATACCACTACAAGACAACAACACACACTTATTAGAGTTGCTGAAATTAGAAAGATTAATGATTCCAAGTGTTGGAAAAATTGCAGAAGAACTGGAACTTACATATACTGATGGTTGGAATGTAAAATGATACAGCAAATTTGGAAGGAAAACCATTTGGCAGTTTCTTAAAAAGCTGAATATATACTTAACATATGATCTATCCATTCCAGTACTAGGTATTTACCCAAAAGAAAGAAGCATATATAGAAATAAAATTTTGTACATGAATATTCCTAACACCTTCGTTTGTAACAGCCCAAAACTCAAAAAACTCAAAAGGTCCTAAACACAACAATTAATGAACAATGTTTTATCTATACAATGGAATACTACTTAGCAATAAAAGGGAATGAAATACTGATGAAACATGATGAATCTCAAAATAGCTATATTGAGAGGAAGAAACCAAACAGAAAGGGTACATACTACATAGTTCCATTTGTATAAAACCCTAGAAAATGCAATCTATTTAGAAAAAAAGAGCAGTTGTTGCCTGAGCACAGTGGAGGTGGGATGGAGGCATGAGGAATGGAATTAGAAAGGGACTAGAAGGGAACTTTTGAGAATATTAGATATGATCACCATCTTGTAGTGTCAAAACCTATCATGTGCAGTTTTTGTTTATCATTTACCTCAGTAAAGTTGTTAAAAGGGAAAAAAAAAGCCATGAATGAATCAAACTAAACAGTAACAAAATAAACTATCTATCAAAATTAAATTCAACATTCTTTAAAGGAAGAAAACAAAATCTAGACACTCAGCAATATAAAATTCAAAATGTTCAGCATCCAATATAATATTATTAGATATTCAAAGAGACCGGAAAATATGGCCCATAACTAGAAGAAAACTCAGTGAATAGAAAGATGCAAAAAATGAGATGATGAAATCTAGAAGCCTGGTGCATAAGACATTTAACTGCTAACCAGAAGGCTAGCAGTTCAAACCCGCCAGCCACTGCTCAGAAGGAAGGTTGGATAATCTACTTTTGAAGTGATACCACCTCAGAAACCCAAGGAGGGGTCGCTATGAGTCAGATTCCACTCTGCAGCAATGAGTTTGGTTTTCTGTTTTGGTAATTCTCAAGTATTTCAAGGAAAACAAATATAATGAAAAAAGAAATAAAAAGTGTTTTCTAATAATAATAATTTTAAAAAGATGGAATTCCAGAGATGAAAAATATGTCTAAACTTAAAAATTCACTGGAAAAGATTAATAGTGACTGTTTTGGTTGCCTTATGCTACTGTAGCAGAAAATACTACAAACAGGTGGCTTTAAACCAACAGTTTATTCTCTTACAGTTTTAGAGGCTACAAGTCTGTGTTCAAAGTGCCAGGCTTTAGGGGCTGGGTGAAAGCCCCTCGATCCTGGGCTTCAGCTCTGCTCTGGCTCCTGGCCGACTAAAGCTGCAAGCTTTCTTCACTTAGGCAGCGGCTGGCTGCTGAGGCTGACAAACCCAAGGTCAGCAAGTAAAATGGTGAAGTCTTGATAATAACAAACCACATGGCAGGCCAGTCATTCAAGTCCATTGAGAGTGCCAGGATCAGCAGACAACATAGCAGGCTGCCAGATTACGACTCAGCTACATGCAGGATTGACGCATGCCAAAAGCTACAGATCATGCCTAAAGCTTCTCTTTATATACTGGGAGCAGACCGTATCCTCAAGGCAGCTACTCAGCTGCTCACAGTAGATTCCAACATGGAGTTGATTAACAGTCTCATCGTGGGGAATAATATATCCAGCTGCCCAGCCACACAAAACCAAACCCAGGCAAGTTGACACATAACCTGAACTACCACAGTGGCTTAGACCCTGATGAAGCAAAAGAAAACTTAAGTAGATAACAATGTTGTTGTTGTTGTTATGTGCCGTTGAGTCAAACCCGACTCATAGCGACCCCTCCTTGGGTTTCCGAGGCAGTATCACCACGGAAGTAGGATTGCCCAACCTTCCTTCCGAGGAGTGGCTGGTGGGTTTGAACCGCCAGCCGTCTGGTTAGCAGGCAAGTGTCTTAGCCACTATGCTACCAGAGATAGCAATAGAAAATTCGAAATGGAAAGACGGACACAAAATGGCATCCTGCTAACACATTCCACGAAATTCCTCTGCAACAGAGATACAGAAAACTGAGACAGATACAAATAATGGCCCTGGAATTCTGAGCATTAAATGAGAAAATGAATAATTAAATTGAGCACTTATTATAAAGGGAAATGGAGTGACATTAGTGACTGGAGAGAGAGAAGAGGCCAGGACCTTCTGAAACAGGGACATATTGAATGGAGACATAGACACTGATGAGAAGGAAAACAAAAAAATTCACAGAATCTACACAACCATAATGACAGTGTCAACAGATCAGAAAGAATTCAAGGTAAGCATCAGATGTCTGAAAGCTGGGAGAGAAAGGTGCAGGGAATTGGGTCAGACTTACAAGGGGCACAAGTGGCCACAGAGGGAGGTGGGAGAGAAAAAAAGACATTCAACTCACCACAGGCAGAAGCCGGATTTGGCTGGCAACAAGCTTGTGGTGGAACAGCAGTTGAAGAAACTGGGCTTGGGACAATCTCTTGCCCCATGGAATCTGGGCAAGAGTGGGACAAATGGCTATGTGAACCCAGAAGGGTGGTACATCCATGCCAGGGACTCAAGATAGGAAGGATGCACTCTCGGATCTAACAAATGCATACGTTCCCTGGTCATAGGGGTAAATATTCTTTCTGCAGCCAGTGACTCAGTGAATAGAAAACCCCCACCTTCACCAAGCCTGACCCCTGGACACCTCTACCTCTAATAGAGGTGACTCTACCTGAGTCAGGGGCTGAAACTTGCCCACTGTGTGCCTAAGAGATTGAGAGAACTTATTCAAACTGAAATAAGATACCAAACAGAGGTGCTGACAAGTGCCAGGCACCTCCCACCTCCGCAAGCTGAAAGGCCTGTGTTAGGGTGGTTAGAGAAAAGAGTATCAGTGGCATTTCACTAAAGTCTCGGAAGGAGTTGGATAAACATTGTGTGTGTCCAGAAGTTTGCCAGACCCAAACCAATGAATCACAACTGGTAAGCAATACTCTCTGCTACAAAAAAAAAAAAAAAAAAAGTTTCGCTATAAATAGGAGCAAAACCTCTCCCCAGCACCCCCAAGCCAGAGGTCAAGGAAGTCCCACAGCCAATTGCAGAAACCCACACCAAACAGACAGACAGATCCAAAGGCTGCGGTTATACGTCACTGGTTGATTCTTCTCACATTGAACACAACAGGGCTCCTTTCACCTCTGCAGGCAAACACCGTGGTGAATCAGTGGTTTCTGCTACACTCACCTGCTCCCAGGGGTGCCAGCTAACAATAATTACGAAAGTCCCTCCTCCTCAGTTTCCATATTTCCCTCTCTTTCTTCCTCCTTCTCTCTTTCCCAATTTTCCCCTTTTTACTTGTCTATTTTTCCCTCCTCCTCCTCACTTTCTTATATTTTTGCCAGTCTTTCAGCTTGATGATCCCCCTTTCTCTTTTTACAATATTTTGATGTTTTATTTTTATTCAATCTTTTTCCTTTTCCTTCTCTTCTTCTTTTCATTTTTTCCTCTTTCTCCTTTTGACCCATTCCACAGGAAGAGGATATTAACTCACCACTAGTCATCCACTGGGAGCATTTGACTACTAACCAGAAATCTGGCAGTTCAAATCCACCAGCCACTCCTCAGAAGATTGGGCAATCTACTTCCATACAGATACAACCTTGGACACCCAAGGAGGGGTTGCTATGAGTCAGGATCGACTCAATCGTTATGAGTTTGGTTTTTTGGTTTGAGTCATCCATTTCTACTGCATCAACCATGTCACCCACAGCTGAACACCACTATCAGCTTCTACACCAGTACATCAACAATAGATGCTGGATAACATCTGTTCATCTTAGATGCATCTCCTCTTCACATAAAACAGAGACCCACACATATATCCCCATCAACTATTCCACCAATCCAGAGATTGCTGGGGAGCACCCCAGTGCTGCCAAGTTAACAACCAAAGAAGTGCACATGCCCCCCTCATGCAAATATATTGAAACAAGATAATATTGTTGTTGTTGTTGTTAAGTGCCATCGAGTCGTTTCCGACTCATAGCGACACCATGCACAGCAGAATGAAACACTGCCCGATCCCATGCCAGCCCCACAATCCCTGCTATACCTGAGCCCATCATTGCAGCCACCATGTCAATCCATCTCATTGAAGGCCTCCCTGTCTTTCGTCGACCCTCAACCCTACCAAGCATGACATCCTTCTCCAGGGAATGGTCCCTTCTTACAACATGACCAAAATAGATGAGACGAAGTCTGGCCATTCTTACTTCCAAGGAGCATCCTGGCTGCACTTCCTCCAGGACAGATCTGTTAGTTCTTTTAGCAGTCCACGGTACTTTCAGCATTCTTCACCAGCACCACA
>NW_006921678.1:3786628-3791923 GCF_000298275.1 Orycteropus afer afer
TGTTACCTATGCACCAGGTGCATCTCGCTGGGTTTTAAACACCAGAGGCTCAGCCTCAAAACTCACGTCTACATGTCACCACAGTAGGACAAACTGACAGACAAGTTTGTCCTGCTGTTGGAGACCTCTCGTATTCCCCCCCCCGGGTCCCTGTGGCTGACTGTTCCTCTGTCTGGCTTCCTGTCTTTTAATCAAAAGACAAGCTAATATACCATCAACAAATAAAAATGACTACTACAAAATGTCTCAGAGACAGCAGAAAACAATTCAAACAAAGAAACAAGACAAGAGTGTAGAAACAAGTGACCAAAATAAAGAACTAGGAAATCTCCCTGAGAAACAGGTAATGAAACGAACTGAGAAGTAATTCAAAAGAATATTTACATATATATATAAACCTTCCAAGAGCTCAAGGAAACCATAAACAGAAGAAAGGAAAAAGCAGACAATAACCTTGAAGAATTCAGGAAGATCATACAAGAAGAAAATGACAAAATAAATAGACAATTATAAATCATACAAAAACAGCAATTAGCTATCCTAAATATGAACACTCAAATTATGCACATAGATAACACGTTGGAAGGACAAAAGTATCAAAGCAAACTGACTGAAGATTGCATATCCCAGCTAGAAGATAAATCACTTGACATCAGCTTATATGAGGAAAAGCCAGAAAACAGGACCAAAAATGAATGAAGAAAACCTAAGAGTTATATGGGATGCTATCAAAAGAAATAACATACTCCTGATAGGGATTCCAGGACAACAGAAAGCAATTAAAAAAAAAAAAGAAGGAAAACAGACAAAACTGTTGAAGACTTGCTAACAGATAACTTTTTTCAATATTATGAAAGATGAAAAGATATCTGTCCAAGAAGCTCAAGGAACCCCATGCAGGATAGACCCAAAGAAAAAGTCAACATATTATAATCAAACTTTCCAAAATCAAGACAGAAAACTTTGAGAGCAGTCTGGCAAAAATGAAATGTTATCTACGAAGGGCAACCAATAACAATAAGCTTTGATTTCTCAGCAGAAATCATGCAGACAAGAAGGCAATAAGATGACATACACAAAATCATGAAGGAAAAAAATTGCCAACCAAGAATTACATATCCAGCAAAACTGTCCCTCAAATATGATGGCAAAATCAGAACATTCCTAGACAAACAGAAATTAAAAGAATTTGCAAAAAAACAGACCAGTGCTACAAGAAATTCTAAAGGGATCCTTCCAACAGAAAGCCAACAATGGAAGAAAACATCTTAAGATTAAGACATGGACAACACCACCCAGAAACCAACTCTGGAGTTTATATTAGTTACCATTTTTTTTTCAGGGTTGTATATATGTCATCCCATTGCCTTCTTGCATTACTGGTTTCTACTGAGAAATCAAAACCTACTCTTATTGGTTCTCCTTTGAAGGTAACTCATTGTTTTTCCCAAGCTGCTTTCAGGATTCTATGATTTTCTATGATTTTTTATATGATATTTCATTTTAATTTATTTTGTCAGTTTGTTCTTGTATTATTATGATGATGAAGTTTTGTCTGTGTTTTCCTTGATTTTGTCTATGATTTTCTTGGTGGTATCTTTGTTTTCATAGATATTCTTATCTTGCTGAAGAGTCCTAAAAACTCACTGTCACTTGATTGACTGTCAAGTCAATTTGACTCATAGCAACCCCTCCTTGGGATTCCGAGGTCTATCTCTATAGAAGTAGATTGCCCAGTCTTCCTTCTGGGGAGTGGATGGTGGCTTTGAACCTCCAGGCTTCTAGTTAGCAGTCAAATGTGTTAGGCACTGCTCCACCAGAGCTCCTAAGGACCATTCTTTTGAATTCCTCAACATGTAGTTCCAACAGAATTTCTTTCCCTGGAAGATATTCTGGCCTTATGTTTTGGTCAATCATTGGAGCTATCTTTCCCTATTTCTTAGTGTGATTTGAAGTTGTCTGTTTTCTCTGAGACATCGTGTTTTTATTGTAGTAATTCATTGATTATATTTTGCTTTTGCTTCATTCTGTTTTGTTTTATTTGAATATATTCAGGCAATGAGATGGGAGTGCTACTCTGGTCACTAGTGTGACAGTACTGGAGTACTCATTACCTGTCACCAGGGGAATTTGGTAGTGTCTGGGAATGCAGACACAAGTATCTAAATACTGGTCATGTGGAGCAGCTGAGGGTATATTGGACAGATGTTGGTCACCATCTGTCATCATTTTAGTGGTGCTGGCATGTGTGTAAGGGTGACACTCAACTAAAGGTTAGGTCAGCAGGTGTAGTGGGTATGGCTGGGTATGGTGTCTGGCTCCAGACTGATGAAGATAAAAGAAGGAAGTGAATAAAAATGGAAAGAAAACATGAAGAAAAACCTTGGGGGAGAGGGAAGAACAAAGAAAGAAGAAAAAAAAAAAAGAAAAATGAAAGAGAGAAAAAGAAGCAGCACAGTACTGGAACAAGTATCAGCCACCCAACATGGCTGCAACATGAGCACAGTACTTTGTTCCATGTGAGCACACATCACTGACTACAGATGGGAGAGGGCTGGAACCGCTGACTGCTCAGGTGCAGGGTGTCTGCTCTACAGGATTATGAACTGTCACCTGTGGAGGTGACAGAGGCAGACACTTTTGACTGTGGAAGCAGCAGGGCAGGGCATCTGCTCCACAAGATCAAAAGAAAAAAAAAAAAAAAAAAAGCACTAGCAGCCAGATACAGCTGCAGTGTAGCAAACACGGCACTCCCTCTTTGGGAGTGCGCACTGACGATTTTGGAGAAGCAAGGGTGAAAGCTGCTGACCAAGGAGGCAGCCAAGGGTAGATGTGAGATGTAAATAGAAAGAAAAGCGAGGGGGCGGGAAGGAATAAATAAGAGAGAAAGTAAAGAAAAATAGGGGGAAGAGAGGAAACAAGAAAGATTGAAAAAAAAAAAAGGTGGGGGGACGAAAAGTGGCACAGTACTGGCACAAGCGCTAACTACCAAACTCAGCTACAGCAGAAATGTGGTTCTTACTCCATGGAGGCAACACTGCTGACGATAGAGTTTCAGGGACAAGAACTGCTCACTGAGGAGGTGGCAGGGGTAAAGCACTCAATCCATGAGATTAAAAAGGGAAAGAGAGAGAGAGAAAGGGATAAGTGAAAGAAATAAAACAAAAGAAAAATTAAGATGGGGAAGAGGGAAGAACTAAAACAAAAGGAAAAGAAAGTGGTATGATATTGGCAGTAGTGGTCAAATTGGCATTTGACTTGCTGTCAAGTGGATGAGTAGGAGGCTGTGCCTCTGGACACTGGGAGGTTGTGCAGGATAGAGGTATCACATTTGCCTAGAGTCCAGTCATTGATGTGGGTGTCAGGGCTGTCCTGAGTGAGTACAGCTGGTTATCTATTTCCTACATTGCTTGCATTAATTCAAAATGGCCACACTGTGTCAGGCCCATTGGTTATTCACAGTTCCATATACCTCCTTGTTCATTGTTTTTGTTCAGTGTCTTCCTCTAATCAATATTTGATCTATTTCTTTATCCTTTCCTTTGAGGCTCTGGGTTCCAGGATTGTCATCTATATCCATTTCATTTGGTTTCTTTTGTCTTTGTTATAGAGGGTCTGGATGGTATAATCTGGTTAGTCTGCCATCTTAGCCATGGCCACCTCCTGGAATTTTGGTTTTCAGTCCAGCTTACTTCTTGCAAAGATTTTTTAAAAAGTGGGGGGAGGGAATGCTTATATAATAAAAATCTGATCCCAGAGTTAGGAATTCTTCAGAAGAACAGAAGCAATATCCTTGGATATGAATAATTGTACATCATAAGCCTTTCAACTGAAAGAGATATTGTGTTTCAACTCCTTTCAAGTATGGCAAATATTCTCTTCTTTTTTCATTCTCATGGCAGCTGAATGCAAAAGAGATTGAGTCCCTTGCCCATTGACATATTAATTAAGCAGCAGAATGGAAACGAAATCTTAGATCCTCGGCCTCCTGGTGAAGCACTTGCTAAGACCACAAACAACCTCAGATGGAGCCTTTTGCCATTATTACAAAAGAAGTTTTTCTATACTGGAGAATCATGTAAGTGCTAAGAATCTTCATCTGACAAATACAAGCATTTAAAGCATATCACAACTTTGTTACTTACTTTGTTTTAGTATCTCTTCATTTTTAAGATACCAGGATGTTCAAAAGATAGACATATTCCAAACCTCTCAGTAACTCTGGGGAGCTCTGGTAGTGTAATGCCTAAGGCACTTGACTGCTAACCAGAAGGCTGGCGGTTCAAACCCACCAGCCACCCCTCAGAAGGAAGGTTGGTCAATCTACTTCCATAGTGATACTGCCTCGGAAACCCAAGGAGGGATCTCTAAGAGTTGAGTCTGACTAGATGGCACATAACAGCAACAACAGTAACTCTGAGAGGTGTTCAACATGTTTATTAGTTTATTTACTAAATAAGGGAAATCTTAATCACATTACAGTTTATATTCTTCTAGATTGCTTTTCCAGAATAATTCAGAACTCTATAAACTCCAATCATCTCTCAGTTTGATATTCTGTGGTGGCTATGCCACCGGTATTTTAAATACCAGCAGAGTCACCCATAGTGGACAGGTTTCATATTCTAAGGTTTTAAATTCTAAAGTATAAGAGGATTTGGCCAGTCTTTTAACAATCTTCTTAAGGTCATTAGAGCTGAAATTAACCTCCTAAGGAACCTTATATCCCTGAGGTAATTCCTTCCTCATTGTTAAAGCTCAGGTAAATATTTATCTAACATCTTACCGTGATAGTTTCCAAAGAGGCCACTACTCCACAGAAACATGAAAAATGTTTTAGCACCACCTGGAGGGGGCTGAGTTGTTTGGGTATCCCAGTAAGGCAGATTATTACATAAACAGCTATATTTATTCATAAGTAATTCAGTGCTATTCCTATGTACTTGTGTTTATACTGTTCTGCAGAATTACATTGAAAAAGAAATTCAAGTATTCTGTAGAAAGATAAAGATAGCAGGACTCAATTTGAGAAGTAGTTTGATTTTGCCTGAAGATTAATCGCAGGTTACAGATTACTTAAAGAAATTATGAAAGATTTCCCTTTCACTAAAAAGGATACTTTTTTAATAATCCGAGAAGCTGGACTATATGAAGAAAAACGTGGTAACAGGATTGGAGGAAGAATCATTAACAACCTGAGATATGAAGACGGTACAACTTTGCTTGCTGAAAGTGAGGATGACTTAAGGCACCTACTGATGAAGGTTGAAGAATACAGTCTGCAGTATGGATTAC
>NW_006921678.1:3792628-3793211 GCF_000298275.1 Orycteropus afer afer
AAAAAGGATACTATAAATTAAAATTAGAAGAAGAATTTAAGTGTTTAAGATGCAGAAGCATTAAGGAATAAACTGCACAGTATTTTCTAACTCGCTAGAAAGTAGGTGATGTATGTTCTTTGAGTTTTTTGTTCAGATTCAGCCACTAAGAGTTTATGAAAGAAACTACCATAAAAAGAGCTCTTAAAATGAAAAGGAGTTTGTCAAAGGACCAGAGTGGACATGATTCTCAGCACATTTATACTTTGGCAATCAAAGTCTAAATCTCCATTTTCAAATAAACAAGTAATTAACTAAACTCCTCACACACATCTAGTTCATTTAGTTTATTACCAAGTGCTAGAGACTTTTCTTTATAGTTCTAAGTCAAACTTCACCCTAGACCAATCTGTATTCCATGGTAGTAGAATTTAAATTAATGAGTTTACTATAAGCATTTCTAGAGGAACAAAGTTACTGATATTATAATTAAATGATCCCATTTTTTTCAATACCAGCCATTGCATATTATCCTCAATTAAACCAAACATGTTTGTTTGACCTATAAAAGTCATTGTATAAATAATAGAAAAGATTATAAATA
>NW_006921678.1:3793407-3817395 GCF_000298275.1 Orycteropus afer afer
GTTTCCGAGGCAGTATCACTACGGAAGTAGGATTGCCCAACCTTCCTTCCGAGGAGTGGCTGGTGGGTTTGAACCGCCAGCCGTCTGGTTAGCAGGCAATAGCTATATGGCTTTCTTAATATTCAGTTAAGAACTTGTCTGAAATCTAAGTGTCTCACTCCACTGAAAATTCTTTGAAAAGGAAGAGAAGAAATGCATAAGAACAAGTATGCTCATGTTGAAAGTAATGAGTTGAATATTTTACTTGTATATAATATAAATATGGCATTTACTATTTTGCTATATGTATGTTCCAAATAATGTATTTTGTCTCCTTGTATACAGTATGGTTTGGCATTGATTCTAAGATCAAAGAAAGATATAAACAAGAACTGTTCAGATAGATTTATTCAGTGCCTCGAACATTGGCAAAACAAAAGCTATATCTAAAAATTTAAAAGGTGATGCCAAAGAAAAGTCTATAATTATGGCAATGCCAGATGCTCTTCTGCAGATTCCATTTCCATTTCTGCATTTTCCTTTGCAAGTTTTTGTAACATTTCCAGTTTCTTTCAGTCTTTTTTTTTTTAAATAAAGCTTTAACAGACTTTCTCACTTTACTTCTAAATCTCCTTTGTAATATTTAAAAAGGATAAAAGGTATTTTTAAAAATCAAGTACATTTCAGCACACAATAAGATATAAGTACTTCAAGAATATTTCTCTTTCATAAAAGAATAGAATGACTTCCCAAAATTAATCAGTCAATAGTAATATTATGGTAAAATTTGGGTATGTTGAGGCTCCTTTCTAAACTACTCCAACTCAAATGTACCTGCTCTGGATTTTACACACACACACACACACACACACACAACCTTTAAATTCCATGCAGTTGTCTCATTGGTCATCCAGGATGCAGTAGCTCACGTCTTTTCTTATTTATAATTAAATAATGTTTTGAGAGGTATAACTATTCCATGGATATAGTTTAAACTAAAAAGCAAATTCATTGTCCTTGAGTCAATTCTGATTCACAGTGTCCCTATACAATAGGTAGAATTGCCCCGTAGAGTTTCCAAGGCTATTATAAATCATTACACAAGCATACTGCCTCATCTTTCTCCCACAGAGTGGCTTGTGGAATCAAATCACCAACCTTTCAATCAGTGGCTGAGCAACCACTGTCACTCCAGGGGCTCCTATGGATATAGTTTAAGGTATATTTATTATTGGAAATTGATTGCAGGGATTTAAACTAATGTTAACAGTGCAAATAAACATAATAAGGATAGTAAACCTATGGTATTTTTCCTGCACATATGTAACTCTCCATTAGGTTGAATAATTAACACTTGCTTGTGTAAACAAGAATCTTTTCCTTTACGGCTTTAGAATTTTGTATCTTGTTAAAACATGCTTTCTTCATCACAAGATTGTAATAATATTTTCCTGTGTTTTTATCATAATATAACTACAGCTTGCAATTTTCTTTTTCAATTTAATAGTTTAATCTACCTAAAATATATTGTATGTTTTTGTCATGAATGGGTGTCAGTTTGGCCAAGTTCTTTTCCTGTCCCAATTGTATGATCCTCGATTTTTCTCCTTTATACTGTTAATATGATTGATTGCATTGTTTGGTTTTTGAATGTTGCTGTTGAGCAAGCTTTTTGTACCTAGACTAAATCCCTCACAGTCATATTTATGATTCTTTTCGTACATTGTGAGATTCAACTTGTGAATACCCTGTTTAAGATTTTTGCATCCAAGTTTATGAGAGATACTGGTTTGCAAAGTTTTTGTTTTGTTCTGTAATACCTTTGTCTTATTTTAGTATCACAGTAATACTGGTTTTAAACAATGAGATGGAAAATAATACTTTTCTATTTTTCCATTTTCTGGAAGATAATTGTGTGAATTTGGTATTATTGTTCATTAAAAGTTTGGTAAAATTCCCCAGTCAAGTTCACTGGGCTTTAGGATTTCTTTTCTTTTGCGGGGGGGGGCGATTAATTACAAAGTCAATGCCTTTAATGATTATAGGACTATTCAAGCTATCTATTTCATCTTAGTTGAATTTTGTCCAATCTCTCTTTTATGCTAGAAGAGGTAACTAGCTAAGAGTAACAAAATCCTCTCTTTTGTATCTTGCCTTATGTGGAATAGCACTTATTTTTGAATGTTGACACCTATTTCATTTTTCTGAGGTCTCAGTTAATGTCCTCATGCATGCATTTTAATCTTGTGTTGTTACATGAATAAAGGTTCACATGTATCATGTATTCTTGAGAAATGATTTCTCAGACTGAAATATGGTACTGTTTCCTTCTTATTGTTTTTGCACATAAATATTACACAATACTTTTTATCATTTTCTGTTGTTGCCCCATATAAATCTTTTTCTATCCCTTTCCCTCAATCCAATTATGTCTCTTGAAATCATAACACACCTTGATTGTGTCTATTTTCTTAGTCTGAGAGTCTGTAAATATATTAATTTAATGCTTGTATTAACTAACATGTTCAATTAGCTGCATTTCTGTTTCTATTTATGCTTTCTTATTTTTTCTTAAACTTTTCATCCATCCTGTACTTCTTTAGATTGTCTGAGTTTTCTTTTTCCATCTTATTCCTATGTCTCTTAACTCATAATTTAAAATACATTTTTCTCATAAAATTACAGATAACAAAAATCTATATCCTTGCACATTTTTTTCTCATCAATATCTAGCAATGATCTAGTATCATTACCACAGTGATAATCAAGAAATCTTCTTTTATTATTGCCATTACATCCCATTCTCTCTCTTCTCCATCTTTCATGCTGATATAAGATTTTAATTTCAGATCATTATTTATTTTTTAACATTCAACAATTATTTGTATTTAACAACATTTGCTAATTTCTTTGTTCCCATATTTCCTTTATATCATTTTCTCAGACTCCTTTATTTTCTTGATTAAATAAATTTTTGAGCCCTTAAATATCTAAAATGTTGGTTTATCCTCATTATTGATAGATTGTTTAATGTTGTTGTTATCAGGTGCGATCACATTGTCTCTGACTCATAGAGACACTATGTACAGCAGAACAAAACACTGCCCGGTCCTGTGGCAGCCCCATGATCCTTGCTAAACTGAGCCTATTGTTGTAGCCACTGTGTCAATCCATCTTGTTGAGGGCCTCCCACTTTTTCATCGACCCTCCACTTTACCAAGCATGATATCCTTCTCCAGGAAATGGTTCCTTCTGACAACGTGACTAAAGTACGTGAGACGAAGAAGTCTGGCCATTCTCACTTCCCAGGAGCGTTCCAGCTACACTTCTTCCAGGACAGATTTCTTAGTTCTTTTAGCAGTCCATGGTACTTTCAGTAGTCTTTGCCAACACCACAACTCAAAAGTATCATCTCTTCTTCAGTCTTTCTTATTCATTGTCCAGCTCTCACATACATATGAGGCTATTAAAAATACCATGGCTTGGGTTAGGTGCACCTTAGTCTTCAAGGAGACATCTTTGTTCTCAGCACTTGAAAGAGGCCTTTTGCAGCAGATTTACCCAATGCAATACAGTGTCTGATGTCTTGACGGCTGCTTCCATTGGTGTTGATTGTAGAACCAAGAAATATGAAATACTTGACAACTTCAATCTTTTCTCCATCCACCGTGAAGCTGTTTATTGGACCAGTTGTGTTGATTTTTGTTTTCTTTATATTGAGGTGTAATCCATGCTGCAGTTTGTAGTCTTCAATCTTCATCAGTAAGTGCTTCAAGTTATCCTCACTTCCAGCAAGCAAAGTTGTGTCATCAGCATGTCGCAGGTTGTTAATGAGTCTTCCTCTAATCCTGATGCCACATTCTTCTTCTTAATAATCCAGACTCTCAGATTATTTCCTCAGCATACACACTGAATAAGTATGGTGAAAGGACACAACCCTGACACACTCCCTTCCTGATTTTAAACTATGCAGTATCCCTTTCTTCTGTTCAAATGACAGCCTCCTGATCTATGTACAGTTTCTTCATGAGCACAATTAAGTGTGCTGGAATTCCCATTCTTTTCAATGTTATCTGTAATTTGGTATGTTCCACACAATCAAATGCTTTTGCATAGTCAATAAAACATAAGTAAATATCTTTCTGGTATTCTTTGCTTTCAGCCAAGATCCTTCTGACATCAGCAATGATATCCCTTGTTCCACATCCTTTTCTGAATCCAGCTTGCATTTCTGGAAGTTTTCTGCCAATATACTGCTGCAACCATTTTTTAATTATCTTCAGTAAAATGTTACTTGTGTGCGATATTAATGATATTGTTAGATCATTACCACTTTCTGTGCATCACCTTTCTTTGGAATGGGAACAAAAATGTATCTCTTCCAGTTAGTTGGAAAGGTAGCTCTCTCCCAAATCTCTTGGCATAGACAAATGAGCACCTCCAGTGGGGCATCTGTTTGTTGAAACATCTCAGCAGGTCAGTTCCTGGAGCTTGTTTTTCACTAATGCCTTCAGTGCAGACTCAACTTCTTCCTTGAATACCATTGGTTCTTGATCATATGCTACCACTTGAAATGGATGACCATTGACCAATTCTTTTTGGTACAGTGACTCTGTATATTCTTTCCATCTTCTTTTGATGTTTCCTGCATTATTCAATATACTGCCTATAGAATCTTTCAATATTGGAATTTGAGGCGTAAATTTTTCCTTCAGTTCTTTCAGCTTGAGAAATGCCAAGTGTCTTCTTCCCGTTTGGCTTTCTAACTCCAGGTCTTTGCACATTTCATTATCATAATTGACTTTGTCTTCTCGAGCTGCTCTTTGAAATCTTCTGTTCAGCTCTTTTATCTTGTTATTTCTTCCATTTGCTTTGGGTACTCTGCATTCAAGGGCAAGTTTCAGAGTGTCTTCTGACATATATTTTGGTCCTTTCTTCCTCTCCTGTCCTTTTAATGAATGACCTTTTGCTTTCTTTATGGATGATGTTCTTGATGTTATCCCACGGTTCCTCTGGTTTTTGGTCACTGGTATTCAGTGCATCAAATCTATTCTTTAGATGGTCTTTAAATGCGGAAGGGATATATTCATGGTCATATTTTCACTTTCGTGGACTCTTTTTAATTGTCTTTAACTTCAACTTGGACTTACATATGAGAAATTGATGGTGTGTTCCACAGTCAGCTCCTGACCTTGTTTTGGCTAAAGATATTGAGCTTTTCCATCACTTCTTGCCACAGATGTAATCAATCTGATTCTCGTATATCGGATCTGGCAAAGTCTATGCGTATAGTTGCTATTAATGTTGTTGAAAAAAAGGTATTTGCAATGAGTAAGTCCTTGGTCTTACAAAATTCTATCATGCATTCTCCAGTGTTATTCTATCACCAAGGCCATACTTTCCAACTACCGGTGATTCTTCGTCATTTCCAACTTTTGCAGTCCAATCACCAATGATAATCAACACATGTTGATTGCATGTTTGGTCTGTTTCAGACTGCAGAAGGTGGTGAAAATTTTCAATTTCTTCATGTTTGGCTCTGTTGGTTGGTGTATAAATTTGAATAATAGTAATATAAACTGGTCTTCCTTGTAGGCATTTGGATATTATGCTATAACTCATGGCATTGTACTTCAGGAAAGATCTTGAAACATCCTTTGTGATGATGAATGCCACACCTTTCTTCTTCAATTTGTCATTCCTGGCATAATAGATTATATGATTGTGTGATTCAAAACAGCCAAAACCAGTCCATTTCCACTCACTAATGCCTAGGATATAGATCTTTATGCATTCCACTTCACTTTTTACAATGTCCAATTTCCTAGATTCATACTTTGTACAATCTATGGTCCAGTGGAATGTGGAATGGATGTTTGGATCTGTTTCTTTTCATTTTGAGTCATGCCACACCAACAGTTGGAGGTCCTAAAAGCTTTATTCTATCCATATCATTAAGATCAGCTCTACTCTGAGAAGGCAACACTTTCCTACACATATTTTGAGTGCTTCTGACCTGAGGGGCTCATCTTCTGGCACTATATAGCACAATGTTTCAGGGCTATTCATAAAGTTTTCCAGTAATACATCAGACAATGTTTCACTGCCATTCCTAAGATTTTCATTGGGAAATTCTTTGATTAGTGGATGGCCTCTTCCTTCTTCTGAGTCTGTCCTAGTCTGGAAGCTCTACTGAAACCTGTCTACCATGGGTAACTCTGCGGGCATATGCAACACCAGTGGCATAGCCTCCAGCCTCATAGCAACACACAGCCACCACAGGACCCCAAACTGACAGAAAAGTTTGTATTCCTTAACTGTTCCAAACCACTCCACTCACCTTTCTGGGCTTCCATTAAAGCTTGTCCCAAACCTCCCTCCCCCATGCCCCATACACTGATAAAGAATTACAATAAGAATACAATTTTCAATGTGTAGTTAAACTGTAAGCAATTCACTTTTAAAATTTTAGAATTCAGAAGTAAAAAGAGATAAGATAATATTCTTGACATTGGATTAAGATAGAAATATATATGTACTATCTTCTTCTCTTGCTCTTAATCTCTAGAACTAAAGCAAAAACACATTTTTAAAATCTATAGCCCCAATGCAGAGTAAGAATTTCCTTGATGGATTAAAAACTAATAGGAATTATTGAAAGACAGAAAGCAGATGGGAAAACAATAACAACATTGCCCAAAATAGACAAAGGAAGGACAACTTTACAAGAGAACAGTATATCCAAGGATATTCTAAGAACTCCATTTACTAACCCTCAATGGGAACATATTTGTCTATTTCATGTATATGAAATAAATGTGTACACTGGTTCAGAGAGGTGAAACCCAAAATCTAAACCCAGTGCCACTGAGTCAAGTATTCGTAGCAACCCCCATAGGATTTCCAAAGCTGTAAATCTTTGCAGAAGCAGACTACTTCTGCTTTCTCTCACAGAACAGAGCAGCTGGTGGGTCAAACTGCTGACCTGTTGGTTAGCAGCCCATTGCCTTAACCAAAGCACCACCAGCGCTCCTTTCAGAGAGGCAAGGCAGTATCCAAATTGAGGTTGAGAATCATCAGAGGAAACATTCTTACACCCAGGCGCCTAGCTATTGGGCTAAGCTCACTTGGTTACTGAGTTTGTCCCTTCCGAATAGTCAATGAAAGGAAAGAGATAAAGAATTTAACCTCTTCAATAAAAATATACAGAACTCAAAGACTCCCTTTAAAAAAAAATCTACATGAGATCAAATGGTATAACTTTAAAGCATATATATGAAGGTCATGTGGGGGCAGGGAAGCTGAATTAATGGAAGTAGAAAAACCAGAATGGAAATATGGAAAATGATGAAACAATATGGAAAATGAAAGCACTGACACTGAAAAATATGTATAGGTATTGACAGAGAAATTTAGCTGTGTAAATTCTCACCAAAATTCAATAAAATATTTATTAAAAATTTTAAAAAAAGAATTCAAAAACAAGCTTACCACAAGATGACCATACAACCAAAAGCACATATGTATGTTATATATATTTGAAGACATCCAACATCATGAAAGAATCATCATTCTCAATAACATAGGAACTAACATGAGAAGAAACAAGATTAATAAAGTAGGCCAAACAATAATTTATAGTAGATATGTTAAGAAAGCTGTGAAAAATATTTTTCTATAAAAATTGTCAACTATAAATCTTGGACAGTAAGGTTTTTTTATCACTGCTATGAAAATTGTAATAAATAGGCAAAATAGCAGAATAGTCATGACTAAAGAGCAAGTTAGTGAGAGGAAATATTAAGCTGAAGGAATATGTTAGAATATAGCTGATAAAACCCAAAAGATGATGTAACCCATAATTAGCATAGAGGACAAATTATTTAGATGTTAAAATGTCTCTCTCATGAGAGAGAGCATAAAAAGAATGCAGGAGGTGGAAAATTAAGCAATAAGGGAATATTGAAAATATATTGCATTCATCAAAAGAGCCAACACCCTGCCAAACAGGTTCACAAAAAATCCAGATCTACACAAGTCAGAACAAAATTCCAGAACACCAAAGACAAAAAGAAAATCCTAAAATCCCACTAAAAAGAAAACAGACCTTAGAAAGAACAAATATCAGATTGGAATTAGGTTTGTACTAGCAAGAATTTCAAGAGAACAATGGCACCGTATCTTCAAAGTTCTGAGAGAAAATGATGTTGAACATAAAATCCTTAAAGACAGCCTGAACAGGTAAGGGGAGAGGCCAGGAAGCAGGAGCCAGTGGATGGCTGGAACATGTATGGGGGGGTGGCCAAGAAGCAGAAGGAGGCAGATGGCCAGAACAGGTAGGAGAGAGGACAGGAAATGAGCAGAACGGTTTGGAACAACTAAGGGAGATGAACTTGTCTGTCAGTTTGTTGTGCTTTAGTGGCTTGTGTGTTGCTGTGAGGCTGGAGGCTATGCCACCAGTGTTATAAATGCCAACAGGGTTACCCATGGTGGACAGGTTTCATCAGAGTTTCCAAACTTAGACAGACTCAAAAGAAGGCAGAGACCATCCACTTCTCAAAGAATTGGCCAGTGAAAACCTTAGGAATGGCAGTGAAACACTGCTTGAGATATTACTGGAAAACTTTATGAATAGCCCCGAAACATTGTGCAGTATAATGCTGCATAATGAGCCCTTCCAGTCGGAAGTCACTCAAAATATGAATAGGAAAGACCTTCCTCCTCAAAGTGGAGCCGACCTTAATGATATGGATAGAGTAAAGCTTTTGGGACGTCCAACAGTTGGTGTGGCATGACTCAAAATGAGAAGAAACAGTTGCAAACATCCATTAAGAATTGGAACATGGAATGCATGAAGTATGGATCTGGGAAAACTGGAAGTTGCCAAAAATGAAATGGAACACTAGGCATTATTGAGCTGAAATGGACCAGTTTTGGCTATTTTGAACCAGACAGAGATACAATCTATTAAGCCAGGAATGACAAATTGAAGAGGAATGGTGTGGCATTCTTCATCACAAAGACTGTTTCAAGATCTATCCTGAAGTACAATGCTGTCAGTGACAGGATAATATTCATACACCTACAAGGCAGCTTTGGTAGCATAGTGCCTAAGGCACTTGACTACTAACCAGAAGGCTGGCAGATCAAACCTACCAGCCACTCCTTGGAAGGAAAATGGGGCAATCTACTTCCTTAGTGATACTGCCTTGGAAACCCAAAGAGGGGTCACTATGAGTTAGGTCCAACTCGACGGCACATAACAACATAACAACACAAGGAAAACCAGTTAATACTACTGTTATTCAAATTTATACACCAACCACCAAAGCCCAAGATGAGGAAATTGAAGATTTTTACCAACTTCTGCAGTCTGAAATTAACTGAACATGCAATCAAGATGTGTTGACTAACACTAGTGATCAGAATGCAAAAGTTGGAAACCATGAAGAACCATCAGGAGTTGGAAAATCTGGCCTTGGTGATAGACGTGATGCTGGAGATCACATGATAGAATTTTGCAAGACCAATGACTTATTCATTGCAAATACCTTTTTTCAACAACACAAAGAGCAGCTATACACATGGACTTCACCAGATGGAGTATACAAGCATCAGATTGACTACATCTGTGGCAAGAGGTGATGGACAAGCTCAATATATTCAGCCAAAACAAGGTCAGGAGCTGACTGTGGAACACACCATCTCCTACTCATATGCAAGTTCAAGTTGAAGTTGAAGACAATTAAAACAAGTCCACAAGAGCCAAAATATAATCATGAATATATCCCTCCTGAATTTAGAGACCATCTAAAGAATAGATTTGATGCACTGAATACCAATGACCAAAAACCAGAGGAAGTATGGGATGACATCAAGAATATCATACATGAAGAAAGCAAGAGGTCACTAAAAAGACAAGAAAGAAAGAAAGGACCAAAATGTATGTCAGAAGACACTCTGAAACTTGCCCTCGAATGGCAAGTACCATTTGCATTGGGCAAATCTGCTGCAAAAGACCTCTTTCAAGTTCTGAAGAGCAAAGATGTCTCCTTGAAGACCAAATTGCACCTAATGGAAGCTATGGTTGTGGGACTTTGTTAGAGTCCCAAGGTTATGTTGTTTTTGCTTCTGTAGCATTGAAGACATGCAAGCAGTTTTTTTGTACTCTGCAAATAAGTTTGTCCTTGAGCATGCAGGTGCAAGTACAAGTTATTTTTCTCATGCTCCCAGTTCTCAGACAAGAATGTTTATTAAGAACAGGGAGTTTCTATAAGAACTGATATGATTAGCAAGTTGTATCTTGGGGTATAGTGTAAGCGGGAAGGAACAAGAAGTTTTGAGAACGTTTATGACTGTGCCTTTGAACTCAGAATAGATATATTATGCCTGCAAAAAATAAAGCTTTGCTTGAGATCATCAGTCTGAGCCTCTCCCTGTCCTTCATCTTCGGCTCTCCCCTTCCTCGGCTGGACCGCGGCAATGGTATTTTCAATAGCCTCTTATGCATGTGAGAGCTGGAAAATGAATAAGAAAGACTGAAGAAGAGTTGATGCTTTTGAGTTGTGTTGGAAAGAATACTGAGAGTGCCATGGACTGCTAAAAGAACTAACAGATCTCTCCTAGAGGAAGTGCAAATAGAATGCTTGGAAGTTAGAATGGCCACCTACTTTGGTCATGTTGTCAGAAGGAACCATTCCCTGTAGAAAGATATCATGCTTGGTAAAGTGGAAGGTCAACAAAAAAGTGGAAGGCCTTCAGTGAAATGGATTGACACAATAACTGCAATGATTGGTTCAGGTATTGCAGGGATCATGAGGCTTGCACAGAACCAGGCAGTGTTTCATTCTATTGTACATGGTGTCACTATGAGTTGGAGATGATGTAGCAGCACCTAATAACAACAACATCAGTGTATAGGTATATGTTTTTATGGACTAAAATAAATTTGAATAATGTATTATTAATCTTATGTGACATATTCCATATGATCATTTACTAAGAATTTCAAATTTTAAATGACATAAGATGAAATATAAATAGCAAAAAATCTTGCATAAAACACATGCTCTTCATATGAAATAACAAATGCAAAAAGATAACTTGACAGTTAGCCCAGAACCTGCTAAAGTCTCAAGTATATAGAATATGTGTCTGTTTTAAAATTCTTAAATAAAGTAGATGTCATGATTCATATGTTATGTAGTCACTAAAATTTCATGGTGAACAGAAAGGGTTTGAAAACTCTAATGGCTGTTAGATTTCTATTCAACTCTAATAGGCAAGTATCTTATGCAACCATAAAAGCTCAATGCTTAGAAAACAAACTACTGTCATCAGGTCAATTCTGACTCCTAGTGACCTTCATTGAGTTTCCAAGGCTGTAAATCTTTATGGAAGCAAACTGCCCATCTTTCTTCCATGGAGTAGCTGGTGGGTTTGAACTGCCAATCTTCTGATTAGCAGCCGAATGCCTTAACCACTACACCACCACAGCTTCTTTAAAAGCTCAATAGGAAGCTAAAAATACTCCTTTCATATTTACTTGGTAAGCTGAAGTATATGGAGTTTGAGACCTTGCTTTCACATCCTGACAACTGTCTTTCTTTCTCAAAAATGACACATTAGCAACATGCACACCAAATTCATTTAGATAACAATGGAATATATACAATTTATACTGAATTAATTATGTTCTCCAGACTTATGTTTCCATTTAGAAGGAAAAATGCAAAATTATGTATTTCAGACATGTATTGGTAGCACTCAAATTAAAACTAGAAATCAACATAAATTAAGCAAACAAATCTAGAAGAATGTCATTTGCTTTAAAACTTTGAACTATCTCCATTTCAGCCATAATCCCCATTTTGAAGATATCAAATTTGGTATTAGGATAGATCAAATGAATAAGAAGGGAATTTATATTTTTCTCCATAACAAATTTCACAGGGCAAAGTTTTTTGGAATAGATAAAAAGTTCATTTCAGTTATACCTACGGTGTTCAGACATTCCTATATAGAGAGATTTAATTATCCACTTACACATAATTTGAAGCAATTGAAAATACCTTGGCTTGAGTCAGTTGCATCTGAGTCATCAAAGTGACATCTCTGCTTTCTAATATTTTAAAGAGGTCTTTTGCAGCAGATTTGCCCAATGCAATATGTGGTGTGATTTCTTGAATACTGCCCACATGGACATTGATTGTAGATGCATGTAAAATGAAATCCTTGACAATTTCAATCTTTTCTCTGCTTATTGTTATGTTATTTATTGGTCCAGTTGTTTCTTTATGTTGAGATGTAATCCATACTGAAGGCTGCAGTCTTTAATCTTCATCAGTAAGTGTTCCAAGTCCTCTTTGCTTTCACCAAGCAAGATTGTGTCATCTGCACATTACAGGTTAATATGTTGTTCTCCAATCATGATGCTGCATTCTTCTTCTTATAGTCTAGCTTCTCCAATTATTTGCTTAGCAAATAATATGCTAAATTTCTTGGCATAGGCAAGTGAGCACTTACAGCATTGCATCTAAATTTAGATGTTTGTTGAAACATCTAAATTTTCAATTGCCTCACATGCATATGAAATCTGGACAATGAAAAAAAAAAAGAAGACAGAAGAAGAATTGATGCATTTGAATTGTGTTGGTGAAGAATATCGTATATACCATGCATTGCCAAAAGAAGGAACAAATCTGTCTTGCAATAAGTACAGCCAGAATGCTTCTTGGAAGTAAGGATGCTTAGACTTTATCTCATTTACTTTGGACATGTTTTCAGGAGAGACCAATCCGTGGAAATGGACATCTTTCTTCATAAAGTAGAGGTTCAGCAAGATAGATTGACAGTGACTGGCAACAGTGGACTCAAATGTGGCTACTATTGTCAGGGTAGCACAAGACCTATCAACATTTTGCTTTTTTTATATAGTGTCTCTATGAATAGGAATTGATTCTATGGCAATGGATTTGGTTTTTTATGAATTAGAACTGACTCCATAGCACCTAACAATGACAGATTTACTTGAGTAAACGGTATAAACGCTGGTGGCATATTGGTTAAGCACTTGGCTGCTAACTGAAAAGTCTGCAGTTTGAACCCACCATTCCCTGGGAGAAAGTTGTGGCCATCTGTTACTGTAAATATTAACAGCTATGGAAACCCTAGGGGAAAGTTCCACCCCGTCTTACAGAGACAGTTTGAGACAGAATCAACGCAATGGGTTTGTTGTTGCTGTTTTTTTAATGGATTAAATGACATCATAACATATTTTTTTAGAAAATGAGTCTAACCAACTCTAACCAACTCCACTAGTCTTCTGAATAAATTTTTTTTTTCTGGAGAAAATCAAGAAATTGCTGTTGTTGTGGTTGTTGTTAGTTGTCGTCAAGTTGATTCCTACTCATGGCAACCTCATGTGTGCAGAGTAGAACTCCTTCATAGAGTTTTCAAACCTGTGACCTTTCTGAAACAGATTACTAGCCCTGTCGTCCAAGACACCTCTGAGTGGGTTCAAACTGCTAACATACTGGCTAGCAGTGCTTAACCAGTTACACTAACCATGGACTCCTATTAAAAAGTAATTAGTATCTAATAGTACCAAAAACAATAATAATAATAGGGAGCTCTGGTGGTGTAGTGCCTAAGATATTTGACTGCTAACCTGAAGGCTGGTGGTTCAAACTCACCAGCCACTACTCAGAAGGAATATTGGGAAATCTACTTCTACAGAGATACCACCTCAGAAACCCAAAGAGGGGTCACTATGAATTAGAACCGATTCAACAGCAGGGAGTTTGGTTTGTTTTTCGCTTTACCTAATAGTAAATCGCACACATGAAATGATTTTTCCACGGACTCAAACTTTATCTGAATTTCACCCTGAAATAGGTGCTTCTCATTTTATTTATTTGTGATCACAGAAGAAACAATACCATCAGAAACCTGTTATTTAAGATGACAAATAGTCCACAGCTTTGCTCAGTCATCTCAATTTTTCACCATTCTTTACAAGGGAAAAGAATACTTTATGTTGGGAATTTTGTCACTAGTTATATATATTCCACACTATTTATTGCTATCTGATGTGTAAAATCTTTGTACTATTTCCCAGTGATCTCAGTCAACTGATTAAAAACAAAGTTTTAAAAATTCTGGAGATACCATGCAGAAATTAGTGTATTTTCACCACTAGATGGCATTATTTAGTTTTTAAAAGTTGAAGGAAGGTTGGGCAATCTACTTCGTAGTGATACCGCAGCAGAAACCCAAGGAGGGGTTGCTGTGAGTCGGGTCCCACTCCATGGCACACAACAACAATAACAACATATATGAGCTCTGGTGGCGTAGTGCTTAAGGCATTTGACTGCTAGCCAGAAGGGTGGCGGTTCATATCCACAAGCCAGGCCTTGGAAGGAAGATTGGGCAATCTATTTCCTAGAGATACTGCCTCGGAAATCCAAGGAGGAGTCGCTGTGAATCGGAACTGACTCTAGGGCAGTGAGTTTGCTTTGGGTTTTTTAGATATATGTAGAGAGATGGAGCTCTGGTGGTGATAAGAAGGGTAAATCTACTTCCGTAGTGATACTGCCTCGGAAACCCAAGGAGGGGTCACTATGAGTCGGGTCCCACTCGACGGCACATAACAACAACATACACACACACACACAGACACACATACAGTTCCAATTCATAGAAAACCAAATACATATATATACATACCAGCATAACACCAGCAGCAAAGTAATCAGAATGGTTTAATATAAGAGTGAATAATCTTGTCTCAAACAAAAGAACTATCAAGAAATGGACTGATGTCTTTCCTTTATCCCAGCACCATCCACCTGTGCTTCTTTTGAAATCAGCTAAAGAATCAATATGTGTAAGGCACACATTAGGGGGCACTGAGAGAGGAGAATAGGGCTGAAAGTGTCCATATTTGTCAACAGATGGTTTGGAAATGAATAAAGGTAATTAATAATGATGATATCTTGACTATATCCTGCAGCTGTCATCCTCAGAGCTCAAAGAGCTTCCTTCGTTATATCATTCACCTCCCAACATCTAGTTACATATAGTCATGACACCAATTTTTATTTTTTTACTTACAGACAGTAATAACACTTATTCATAAAGCAAACCTACATTCATGATTGCAACCAAGACATATGTAAATTCCCTGAAGGTTATTTCCAAATGATGGAATAAAAACTTTGTTGTTGTTGTTGTTATGTGCTGTCGAGTCAAACCCGACTCATAGCGACCCCTCCTTGGGTTTCCAAGGCAGTATCACTACAGAAGTAGGATTGCACAACCTTCCTTCCAAGGAGTGGCTGGTGGGTTTGAACCACCAGCCGTCTGGTTATCAGGCAAGTGTCTTAGCCACTATGCTACCAGAGCTCCCCATAAAAACTTTAGTACTACAAATATGCAAAATTGCTTCAGCTAGTGGAAAAAGAGGAGCTCTGGTCATGCAGTGGTTAAGGCATTTGGCTACCAACCAAAACATCAGTGGTTTGAACCCACCAGCTCTTTTGCAGAAGAAAGATGAGTCAGTCTGCTCCCATAAGATTTACAGCCTTGGAAACCCTATGGGGGTCACTATGAGGGAGAATCAGCTCAATTGCAGTGAGTATGGGTGGGTTTTGATAGTGGAAAATAAACATGGAAATTTGACAATTTGCATTGCACAAATGCAGACCAAGGTATACTTTTCTGTGTCCAGTAGTTCTTTAAATGTCCATTGAGACTGAAATGAGTTATTCATATTCCAATTAGAAAACTAGGTATCTGATTGCTAAACTGGGACTATTTATGCTTTTTTTGTCCCCCCACTGATAATATACCATCTTCTTTTCAGAATCCTGAGTCTTGTAAAAATTAAAGAGCCCTAAAAGACCATTGTTTTCTAAGACAGCTTGGAAGTTGAAAACATCATTTATTTACATGTTAATTTAAGGATATATTTAATGTTTTGAAACCTATTTACTGAGAAATTGCAGTCTGATAAGAGTATGCCAGCTTGGGAAATAATTTTTAAGAAGGGTAAATTAGAAATGTGAGTTCTTAAGAAGAAATTAGCATAAAACTTGTGCTCCATATATATAAACTACAACGGTTTCTCAAAGCAGAATCTATGAGTGCTAAGGGTCTCTCATAGAATAGTGGATCAGATCTGTAAATTTTAGTTGTTGTTGTTGTTGAGGTCTAGGTGGCTCCCTTTATTTCTAACCTCCTTCTCTTCCATTATCTTGTGGGTTGCTTACAACTTTTCACTCCAGCTCCACTACCTCTTCCTTCTCACAAACCTGCCAATCAGTAAGTCTCCAGCTGATGCAAGCAGTCATTAATCACTCTACCACTGGGCATAAGGAGTTCTATCAATATTCTGAATGATATAATTATTTAGTCCTATTGATTTCCTTCCTGCAACCTTTCCATATAAGTCATTTTATCTATTATTTTCCTTTAACTGATATAAGTGAAATTCTAAGTGTGCCTGCACAGCCCGTACATGACATTATTGGCCTATGAATGACTTGCACTTTGGAATCCTGAAGAAACACTAGCATCTATGGTCACAGAATCAGTGCCAGTTGAACAAGGAACATAAAAGAGATTCAAATCATCCCAAGTCTGCTCCAGATTTGGGCTCGGTCATAGACTAATTCTAATGAACATTTGGAAAGAGTCAGAAGGCTGGTGGTTCAAGCCCACCAGCCACTCCTCAGACGGAAGGTTGGGCAATCTACTTCTGTAGTGACACCACCTCGGATACCCAAAGAGGAGTCATTATGAGTCGGATCTGACTCAATGGCAGTGCATGTGAGCATGTGTGTGCAGTACTCCAGAACTCTCCTGTAAGTTCTTACAAATTTTGGGAACCCAGTCATTCCTCACTCTTCATCCCTTGAGCAGTTGGGGGCATTGGTCCCTTCATATCATCCCCAAGCTTTACCCACAGCAAGTACATGAAATCATACATTATTCAAAAATTTTTATTGAAGTTCTAATATATTCTAGACATTGTGCTTAACACATTAAAAATTAGATCCTCTAGGAGTTTATATTCTTAATGACCTTTGGGAAAATATCAAGTAACAGGTAACAAATAAGAGGTTTGCCAATTAACTTGGATGTGTGTATACAGGATTCCATTAGAAGCCCATCTTATTTCTAGTTATAACTTTTTAACTTTCTACTTCAAATTCAGAGCTAAGGTATGCTAAAAGAATGTAGTCAGATGAGTTCAAATCCCAGGATTTATACTTATTTTGAAGTGGTTTAGAAGAGTTATCTAATTCTCTCAGCTTTCATTTTATCAGGTTCATAGGGATAACCGATAGCTCCCTCACCGGATGGTTCAGAGGATTAAATGAGATGGTATCCAAAAAGCACTTACCATAATATCTGGTCTTTCTCAAGTATCCATGAAGAACATGACAAGATTACTGTATTCATTTTCTAAATATCACAAATTGTTAATGGTTTTAAACAAGAAACCGTATTGTCTCACAGTTCTGGAGCCTATAGCTGTTAGGAGTCAGTTCCAACTCATGATGATGCTATGTACAACAGAATGAACACTGTCTGGTCATGTGCCATTTTCACAATTGTTATGTTTAAGTCCATTGTTGCAGCCACCGTGTCAATCCTTCTCATTTTGGGGTCTCCCTCTTTTTCACCGACCCTCTACTTTACCAAGCATGATGTCCTTCTCCAAGGTCTGGTCCCTCCTGATAACATGTCCACAGTAGATGAGATGAAGTCTCACCATCCTCCATCCTAGAGAGCATTCTGGCTATTGTTCTTCCATGACAGATTTGTTCGTTCTTCTGGCAGTCCGTGGTATAATCAATACTCTTTGCCAACACCATAATTCAATAGCTTTAAGTCCTCTTTAATCCTCATTATTCATTGTTCAATTTTCACATGTATATGAGGCAATTGAAAATAGCATGGCTTGGATCAGTTGTGCCTTACTCCTCGAAGTGGCATCTTTGATTTTTAATACTAAATAGATTTTTTTTGTAGCAGATTTGCCTAATGAAATGCATTGTTTGATTTCTCAACTGCTACTTCCCTAGGCATTGATTCTGGGTCCAAGTAAAATGAAATCTTTGACAAATTCAACCTTTTCTCCATTTATCATGATGTTACTTACTGGTCCAGTTCAAAGAATTTTTGTGTTTCATGTTGAGATGCAATCCATACTGATGCTGTACTCTTTGAACTTCATCAGTAAATGCTTCAAGTTCTCTTCACTTCCTGCAAACAAGGTTGTGTCATTTGCATATTGGAGATTGTTAATGAGTCTTTTTCCAATCCTGATGTTGCATTTTTCTTCAAATACTGGCTTATCTTGGACATATTGCTAGTTCCATTCCACATCACCACAATAAGACAAGTATCTCAATAAAGCAAGTCACCTAAATTTTTTGGTTTTCTAGTGCACATAAAAGTTATCTTTACACTATACTGTAGTCTATTAAGTGTGCAACATTATGAAAAAGTTTGAAATATTGTGAGAATTACTAAAATGACACAGAGACACAAAGTGAGCATATACTGTTAGCAAAAAATGGTGCCCCTGGACTTGCTGGATGTAGGGTTGCTTAAATTTGTAAACCCAGTACCAATGAAGTACAATAAAATGAGGTATGCCTGTAGTCCAGTTTCTCTCATTTTTTGCTCACCATACACATTGAAGAAGTATTTAACAATACTTCTTCAATGTGTATGTTAAAGGATATGACCCTGACACACTACCCTTCCTGATTTTAAACCATGAAGTATCCCCTTGTCTTTTTAAACAACTGCCTCTTGGTATATGTACAAGATCTGCACAAACACAATTAAGTGATCTGGAATTCCCAATATTTGCAATGTTATCCATAATTTGTTATGATCCACACAGTTAAACACCTTTGCATAGTCAATAAAACACAAACAGATTTCTGGTATATTCTCTACTTTCAGCCAAGATCCACCTGACATTAGTAATGATATCCCTCATTCCATGTCCTCTTCTGAATACAGCTTGAATTTCTGATAGTTCCCTGTCAATGTAGTTTTTTGAATTTTTTTGTTTTGTTTTGTTTTTGTTTTTAAATTATCTTCAGCAAAAGTTTTCTTGCATGTTATTTAATGATATTATTTGATAATTTCTGCATATTGTTATAGCACCTTTCTTTGGAATGGGCACAATATGAATCTCTTCCAGTCAGTAGGCTAGGTAGCTGTCTTCTAAATTGTTTGGCATAAACAAGTGAGGGCTTCCTGCATTGCGTCCATTTTTTGAAACATTTCAATTGGTATTCTATCAATTTTTTCAAGCCTTGTTTTTCATCAAAGCCTTCAGTGCAGCTTGGATTTCTTCCTTCAATACCACTGGTTCCTGATCATATGTTACTTCCTGAAATGATTGAATGTTGGCCTTTTTTTTTTTTTTTTTTTTGGTACAGTGACTCTGTATAGTCCTTCCATCTTCCTTTGATGCTTCCTGTGTCATTCAAAATCTTTTCCATGGAAACCTTCAGTATTGCAACTTGAGACTTGAATTTTTCTTCAATCCTTTCAGCTTGAGAGATACCAAGCATGTTCTTCTCTTTTGGTTTTCTAACTTCAAGTATTTTATATTTTATTATAATATTTTATCTTCTCAAGCTACCCTTTGAAATCTTCTTTTCATCCCTTTTACTTCATTTCTTCTATTTGCTTTAGCTACTCTATATCCAAAAGCAAGTTTCAGAGTCTCTTCTGACATCCATTTTCCTTTCATTTCTGTCTTTTTTAATGACCTTTTGCTGTCTTCATGTATGATGTCCTGATGTCATTTTACAGTTTGTATGGTCTTTGGTCATTAGTGTTTAATGTGTTAAATCTATTCTTGACATAGCATCTAAATTCAGGTAAGCTGTACTTTGGCTCTTGTGGACTTGTTGTTGGAGACTAGTAGTCAAAATTCAGGGTGTTAGCAGTTCTCCAAAGGTTTTGCAAAAAGATTTTTCTTGTCCTTACCAGTTCCTGGTCATCTCAAGCATTTCCTGACATGTAGATGTATCTTTTTATGGCTGTCTCTCTATATTCTTTCTCTTTTATAAGGACACCACTAAGATCGAATTAAGACCTATTTGACCTTATTTAATTGAACTGATAACAATTAAGACCTCTAATATGACCTTATTTAATTTAACTGATAACAATTTCAAAGACCCTTTTCCAAACAAGATCAGATTCACAGGTACCAAGAGTTATGACTTTACCATATCTTTTTGAGGGACACAATTCAATCTATAATAATGAGTATTTATTGGGCAGCATATTTTCAGACCAGGAATCTGACCAATTGATTGATTATATGCTATCTCAATATTTCTTCATAGCAGCCTGGGGAAGGGAGGCAAACATTATTCTCATTATAGAAGCAAACTAAGAGTAAACCCATTACAGCTATTAATCTATAAAAGAGCCTTGGTGGTGCAATCGTTAAGCACTCAGCTGTTAATGAAAAAATCAGCAGTTCAAACCTACCAGCCACTCCATGGGAGAAAGATGTGGCAGTTTGCTTCCAAAAAGATGTACAGCCTTAGAAAACTATGGAGCAATTCTACTCTGACCTAAAGGGTTGCTGTGAGTCAGAATTGACTGGACAGCAAAGGGTTAGTAAATTGTATGGTTGGATTCAAGTCATGTGTTTCGTATAAATATGTAAAGTTTTTTCCTTTATACATTTTAAAGGAACCCAATATTGTCTCGGAATAGACATCTCCCAGAGGACTTTCACAAGGTACTCAGAGTTACTCAGTCCAGTTTTGCAACCCATAGGTCAAAGCTATGCTGCTGAAGCATGCCCTTGTCAGGTTTATGTTAAGAAAGGTAGAATAAAGCCTATTCCCTCAGGATGAGACAGAGAGCTTTTACACTTTTCCCCACAGAGGACATGCTGCTGCAATCTGCAGAATGAGAAGGGAAAAATTGAGCTGATTGTTCTTTGTGCAGTAATTAGATGGGAAGATTCCCAAAGTTAATGGTATCCCACACATGATGGAGCAATTGGCATAGCCAGTTATGAGGAAATGTTCTCTGCATCTGATCCTTAGAAAAACCCTCAAAGGAGGCAAAAGCCTCATCATGAAAGGCAAGAGAGCCAGCAGCCTACCAAAGGACTCCAAAGTCTTGGAGATCAGTGTCTAGGTCTCCTTTGTAAACTGTTCTCTGAATGAGGGCCAGCATTCTACCTGCAGTTTCTTTGGGTCAAGTCACATGATATATGACAGATGCATCAATTGAACATTAATGAACTCAGAATCTCACATTGTATCAGTAGACTTCTCAATTCAAAACAATATTGGAGGCAGAATGTGTAAGTAGTTAAATTAGCTTTTGAATTTATTTCAGCACTGTGAATTCACCATCCATAAATCATATGCAAAGAGCAAATCAGTAATATTTTTGTTCCATCCACTATTGTAGGTTGAAGATTACTAAGTGCAGCTCTTTATTTTCATATTTGCTCTGGTTGATGGATTGAATTGTGTCCTCCAAAATTATGTGTTGTAAATCATAACCTCTATGCCTGTGGTTATAATCCCATTTGGGAATGGGTTGTCTTTGTTATGTTAATGAGACCAGATTAGTCTCTGTTTTAGGCAGCAATGGGAGAAAAAGGATGCCAAGTCATATGAAAATTTCCCAGGAACAAAAGTTCAAAAGAGACAAAGACTTTCCTCTAGAGCTGGGAGAGAGAGAAAGCCTTCCCCTAGAGGTGGCAACCTGAATTTAGACTTCTAGCCTCCTTAACTGTGAGAAAATAAATTTCTGTATGTTAAAGCTATCCATTTGTATATCTGAGACACTCTGCATCCTGTTTCCCAAGGATGGTTAATCACTGACAAGATTCCAAATCCACCAGACATCCTTTGAGCAGTGGAGGGCACTATTATCTCCAAATACAAAACATGAAATTATTCATTAGTCTGAAGTCTACATAGTACTTTGTACATACATTGTTGTTATTATTGTTGTTGTTACGTGCCGTCGAGTCAGACCCGACTCATAGTTACCCCTCCTTGGGTTTCTGAGGCAGTATCACTATGGAAGTAGATAGCCCAACCTTCCATCTGAGAAGTGACTGGTGGGTTTGAACCACCAGCCTTCTGGTTGCCAGTCAAGTGCCTTAGGCACGTCACTACCAGAGTTCCATACATACTTTAGTATTATTTAATATTATTTGGAACCCACTTAACAAAAATTTAAATTTTAGAAATATTTCCATGTGCATCTTTTTGCCATCCAGTCTATTTAGACTCATGGCAACCCATGTGTTCCAGAGTAATGCTGCTCCGTAGGATTTTCTTGGCAGTAAGCGTTAGAGGAAAGCAAATTGCCAGGCCTTTCTTCCATGATGCTATTGGGTGTGCTCAAAACACCAATCTTTGATTAGTAGACTAGTGCAAAATATTTGTACCACCAAGAGACCTTCTCGGTGCATTAAAAAAATCCAAAAACCAAACCTACTGCAATTGAGTCAATTCCAACTTAAAGCAACCTTTTAGGACAGAATAGAACTGCCCCATAGGATTTCTGTGGTAGATAAGGCTATGTGTCAACTTGCCTGGGCTTGGTATTGAGTGGCTGTGCAGCTGGATGTAGTGATTCTCCATGATGAGACTGGTAATCAACTCCATGATGGAATCTGCTGTGAACAGATGAGTAGCTGCCTTAAGGATGTGGTCTGCTTTCAGAATATATGAAGAAGCTTTGAGAAAGGACTCTGAGCTTTTTGGCACACTTGGATCCTTCATTTAACAGAATCTTCATTCTGCAGTTCACCTTGTTGCCTGTTGATCTTGGGACTGTATCTGGGTTTGAACTAGTGGTCAGCCATGTGCTTAATAATCTTGGGACTGTGCCATTTTACTTGTTGATCTTGGGTTTGTCAACCTCATCAGTCAGCAGCTGCCTAAAGTAAGAGAAGCCTATAGGTCCAGTGATCCAGGAGCAAGAGGTAGAGGTGAAGCCCAAGGTTAAGGGGTCTCCCCCAAGCCCCTAGAGTTGGCACTTTGAACTCACACTTCTAGCTTCCTAAATGGTAAGAGAATACATCCCTATTTCTTAAAGCCATCCACTTGTGGTATTTCCTGTTAAAGTGGCACTAGAGAACCAAAACACCTTCCAAGGCTGTAAATCTTTAGAGGAGCAAACTGCTGCATCTTTCTCCCCTAGAGCAGGATGGTGAGTTTGAATTGCTGACCTTTTGGTTAGCAGCCGAATGCTTTAAGCATATACCTCCAGACCTCTTCTCTACATGTGTAAATGGGTTTAAATTAATGTTCTTAGACATTAGAAAGTAAACAATGAGACAATTTGACATTTTTCTGTCTTCAGAATTTTAACTTTACTCTCAATTTTCTTTCTGGAGTCAGAAGTATTGCTGATTTATGTGTGTGTGTATAACAGGGTTCATAATGCATTGGATCCCCTAGTATATCTATGAAAGAGATTGTGTCTTTAGTAAGGGACTTTTGCTTATCCCCAGTCCACAGATTTTCCAGTGATGTTTTCCAATCTGACCATTCTTGACTCACACATTTGACCTCAGTTACCTCCCCTAAACACTCATCAATGCAAATGACTTATAGTACTGCCTTTAAATTTTGTGATGAATTTGAAAATAATTAAGAACTGGGCAAAGTCATAACCACGTTATATTGTATGAATAGACCAATATGATAAAATAAAGATCTCCAATGCAGAAATTTTGTGATGAATTTGAAAATAATTAAGAACTAGGCAAAGTCATAACAGAAATGCAGAAATATCCTCACAACTGGACCAATGAGCAGCATCACAATAAATGGAGAGAAGACTGAGGTTGTCAAGGAATTCACGTTGCTTGGTTCTACAATTGATGCCAACGGAAGCAGCAGTCAGGACATTAGACGACGTGTAGCATTGGGAAAGTCAACTGCGAAGGAACTGTTTCAAGTGCTGAGGAGCAAG
>NW_006921678.1:3817770-3832704 GCF_000298275.1 Orycteropus afer afer
GCGGGATCGGGCAGTGTTTCGTTCTGCTGTGCATGGGGTCGCTATGAGTCAGAAACGACTCGACGGCACTTAACAACAACAACAACAATGCAGAAATTTCTCTAGTTATAAAATCCTCAAGAAGTATTCTGCTTCTTAATTTGTTTACATATCAACAACATAATTCTCATTATTTAATTCCAGTGGAAACCAAGAATCTAAGAGCAGCTTTAATCAAACATTTGGCAGAATTCAGTGTGTCAATTCCATTTAAATAAACTGAATTGACTGTTGCTTCCCCTTCAGTAGGGGGATTGTCAAAACAAGTAGGTAGTTTCCAATATTGTGTAAAGTAATATAAATAAAAAACAAGACTCAAAATTCATATCAACCACTCACCTGTAAATTCATTTACTCAAATCTAAACAAAACTCAGTGCCATAGAGTCGATTCAGACTCATAGAGATCCCCATTGGATTTCCAAGGCTGTAAATATATACAGAAGCAGATTGTCTCATCTTTCTTCAGTGGAGAGGCTGATGGGTTTAAACCATGGACTTTTTGGTTAACAGCCAAATGCCTTAACCAGAGTTCCTTCATTTATTCACTGGTGATGTTTTGGTTACCTAGTGCTGCTCTGACAAGAAATATACCACAAATGGGATAGCTTGAACAAATAAGAGTTTATTCTCTTACAATTTGGGTAGCTAGAAGTCTGAGTTCAAAGTGCCAGGCTCTAGGGGCTGGGTGAATGCCCTTCAACCTTGAGTTTCAGCTCTGCCTCTTACTCCTGGCCCACTGAAGCTATGGGCTTTTCTTCACTCAGGCAGCTGCTGGCTGCTGAGGCTGACAAACCCAAGGTCACCAAGTAAAAAGGCACAGTCCTGATATTACCAAACCACATGGCAAGCCATTGATTCAAGTCCAAGAAAAAGTCCAAGATCGGCAGGGCAACATGGTAGGCTGCTGAACAACAACTAAGATACATGCAGGATTCAAGTGTGCCATAAGCTACAGACCTTCCTCAAAGCTGCTTCTTATATACTGGAATTGCTTCCAGTATCCACAGTATTCCACATCCTTAAAGCAGCTACTCAGCTGCTCCAGGAGATTCCACCATGGAATTGTCAATATCACCACGGGAAATAACTACATCCAGCTGTACAGCCAAGTTGGCATACAACCTCAACTACCACAGTGAGTTTCGACTTTTTTTCAACACATTGCAGAGTTCCTGTTTTCTCTGTTGGTGAAAGAAATTATTGGAGCAGCAGTAATACATAAAGCCCTGAAGACATTTTCCATGGCTTACTCAGTGTCAGTCATCTTCAGAATAAGAAAGACAAAGATTTGCTAACTCATAGAAAATCATGACTCTGGTTCAATCTGAGGCATTTCTCACTGTAAGAAGGGTAAGGGGCATATTGAGTTTTTTTCTTTATTACAGGATAATGTAGAGTTGAACAGAGATAACATTTAAAGAGAAACATAAGTTAGTAAAATGTCTTGTAAACAGGACATATTTCATCAAAGATGAAAAGACAAGAAATCAAGACATGCTAGGAAGAGACCTGGGAGTAAATTAAATAGATTTGAGTCTGCAAGTCCTAATGAAGTGTTTATGAAATTATCAGGGCTCATATGGGTCAAAAAGCTACTATTTTCAATAACTTAAACAGGAATGGTGATTCTGGTTTAGAAAGGAATAATTGGATAATAACCTAGAAAATTAGAGGACAAAAAACATTAGCTTAGCTGGAAAGAATACTGAGGGAAAATCAAGGCAAAAATGATTTATGAGACTCTTACACAGGACAAAGCAGTAGGTAATAACTTGCTTGTTTTCTTAAATAATACATTTTAAAGGATAATTTAAACTATGCTATAATAATGGTTCTGAGCTATAGATTTTAATATTCTATAGATTTACTTTAAATTCTTATAGTTAGATTTTCTTCAGATTGTCATGTTCTATATCAGTATTACAGAAAATAAGTTTATACATGACACCTGTTGCCATCAAGTTAATCATGACTCATAGCAATCCTACAGGACAGAATAGAACTGCCCCATAGAGTTTCCAAGGCCATAATCTTTACAAAAGAAGCACAAAGTCACATATTTCTCTGGCTGCCTTTCAGTTAGAAGCTGAGCTGCTTTAACACTATGCCACCAGGGCTACTTACCACAACTATATCAAAAAACCCAAACATGTTGCCATCAAGTCAATTCCACTGATAGTGACCCTGTACAAAGAATAGAACCGCCCCATAGGTTTCCAAGGCTGCAATCTTTACAGAAGCAGAATGCCACATCTTCCACCTGTGGAGTCGCTGGGGACTTCAAATTGTCAGCCTTTTGGTTAGCAGCCCAGCACTCTAACCAGTGTATCATCAAAGCTCCTTTATGACAGCTGTATATTCTTCTAATTTATCAAAAACCACTGGAAAATGTGGTCTACCCTTCTTCTACCTATAAGTGAATTTTCTAGAGAAAATAGGAAAGGAGTTGGGGAAGGGATCCATATGTCAACAGAGAAATACTATGGCATAGTTATGTGTACAGACTTGGTATTCAAACACCTTAAGTTTGAATCTCCTTGCAAGTAATGGGATCTTGGGTATCTAGGTGATCTCCCCATGATTCACTTTTCTTATATGTAAAATGGGAATAATAATAGTACCTACCACTCAATGAAATTATGAAAGTGAAAAACAGCAGAATGTCTGTTCAATGAATGTTGTTGCTACTTGTCAATTCCTCATGATCCCAGGTATGACAGAATGAAACATTGCCTGATTCTGTGTCATGTTCATGATCCTTGGTATACATGAGTCCATTGTTTTGGCCACTGTATATTTTTAATGGCTTCCAACCAAAATTCACTGCTATGAGTAGCAGAGTGCCTAAGGCACTTGACTGATAACCAGAAGGCTGGCAGTTCAAACCCACCAACCACTCCTCAGAAGAAAGGTTGGGCAATCTACTTCCATAGTGATACCACTTTGGAAACCCAAGGAGGGTTGCTATGAGTCAGGTCTGACTTGATAGCACATAACAACAACAACAACATCCAACCAAAAAACCCTATTGTCATAGGGTGGTCATAGCAGCCCTATAGAACAGAGTAGAATTGCCCCATAGGGTTTTCAAGGCTGTATATCTTTATGGAAGCAGATTATCACATCTTTCTCTCATAAAGATGCTAGTGGGTATGAACCACCAACTTTTGTTAACAACCAGTACTTTAGCCACTGCACCACCAATATTCCCCTTCCAACCTAGTGGGCTCATTTTGTAGCATTTTATCATACAATAGTCTTCTATGATCTGTGTAGTATTCATTGGCTAATTTTTAGAAGTAGATTACCAGGTTTTCTTCTAGTCTGTCTTAGTCTAGAAGCTTTCCTTAAACCTGTTCATCATGGAAAATCCTGCTGGTATTTAAAATACCAGTAGCATAGCTTCCAGCATCATAGCAACATGCAAGCAACCACAGTATGACAAACCGACAGATAAGTGGTGAAAATTAATGATGCCATTTTTTGTTAATTGACATAACAACTCAGTCCCTGAGTTATGGTGACCCCAAGCTCAATGGAACCAAATGCAGCACAGTTATGAGCTATCCCCAGGATCACTTGTGAATCAGACCATTATGATCTATATGATTTTTACTGGCTGATTTCTGGAAGTAGAACACTAGGCTTATCTTCCCAATCAATGATAGCGCTGTGTAATTTAATAGTTATTAACCCATCTATGTTCCTCACTAAATTATAATCCTTCAGTTCTTCCATGTGTCCCCAATAATAGCAAAAAATTTGACATAAAGTATGAGCTTGGTATAAACTTGATATTACATATTTAATATTCATCTTTCACACTTAATAATTTACATATGGTGTATACACATGGAAACTCAGTAACACCTCCTTAAAAATGGTAATGAGGATGGTTCAGCTTCTCTCTCCCCACTCATTAATCTTGGTGTTTCCCATTTCAATCAGCATTCACTCTAATCTTTAACTTCTCATCTGATGCTCAGAATTCCAGGAACATTATTTGTATCTGTTTCAGGTTTTGAGATATCATTGATGAGGAAATTGGCAAATTTCGCTAACAGGATACATTCTTGTCTCCACCCTTTAATTCACAACTTCAGATTTCTTGACTGCAACTTCCATGGGTCAGGACATCAGAGGACATATAGCACTGGGCATACATATCAGCTGCAGAGGACCTCTTTCAAGTGCTGAAGAGCAGAGATGTCTCCTTTAGGATTAAGGTGCACCTGACACAAGCCATGATATTTTCAATCATCTCATATTCATGTGAGAGCTGGACAATGAATAAGGAGGACTGAAGAAGAGTCGACGCTTTTGAGTTGTGGTGCTGGTGAAGAATGCTGAAAGTACCATGGTCTGCTAAAAGAACTAACAAACCTGTTCTGAAGGAAGTGCAGCTGGAATGTTCCTTGGAAGCAATAATGGCCAGACTTCATCTCACCTATTTTGGTCATGTTTTCAGAAGGGACCATTCCCTGGAGAAGGATATCATGCTTGGTAAAGTGAAGGGTCAACAAAGAAAGGGAAGGCCCTCCCTGAGATGGATATACACAGTGGCTGCAACAATGAGCTCAGGTATAGCAAGGATTGTGAGGCTGGCACAAGACCAGATGGTGTTTCCTTCTGCTTTACTTAGGGTCTCTATGAGTCAGAGACAACTTGATGGCACCTAACAAACAGCTTCCACGGATGTTGATTGTGGATACTAGCAAAATGAAATCCTTAACAACTTCATTCTTATCTTCATTTATCATGATATTTCTTATTGGTCCAGTTGTGAGGATTTTTGTTTTCTTTATGTTGAGGTGTAATCCATAGTGAAGATTGCAGTCTGATCTTCACCATTAAGTGCTTCAAATCATCTTCATTTTCAGCAAGCAAGGTTGTGTCATCTGCATATCTCAGGTTATTAATGAGTCTTCCTCCAATCCTGATGCCACCTTCTTCTTCATATAGTCCAACTTCTCAGATTATTTGCTCAGCATATAGATTGAATAAATATGGTGAAAGATTCACCATTCCTGATTTTAAACCAGTATTCCCTTGTTATGTTCGAACAACTGCCTCTTGAGCTACATACAGGTTCCTCATGAGAATAATTAGGTGTTTGGGAATGCTTATTCTTTGCAATGTTATCCATAATTTGTTATGATCCACATAGTCAGATGTCTTTGCATAGTCAATAAAACATAGATAAACATTTTTCTTGTATTCTTGGCTTTCAGTCATGATCCATCTGATACCAGCAATGATATCCCTCATTCCACACCCTCTTCTGAATCCAGCTTGCATTTCTGGAAGTTCCCTGCCAATATAATGCTGCAACTGCTTTTTAAATTATCTTCAGCAAAATTTTACTTGTGTGTGATATGAATGGTATTGTTGGACAAATTCCACATTCTGTTGGATCACCTTTCTTTGTAATGGGCACAAATACAGAACTCTTCCAGTTGGTTGGCCCTGGAGTTGTCTTCCAAATTTCCTCCAGCCCTGCATCCATTTGTTGAAATTTCTCAATAATGCTGTAAATTCTTTAAGCCTTGTTTTTTGTTTGTTTGTTTGCCAATTCCTTCAATGCAGCTTGGACTTCTTCCTTTGATATCATTTATGCTTGATCATATTCTAGATCCTGAAATGGTTGAATGTTGACCAATACTTTTACTTACAATGACTCTGTGTATTCCTTCCATCTTCTTTTGTTGCTTCCTGCATCATTCAATATTTTGCCCATAGAATCTGACAATATCGCCATTCAAGCCTTCAATTTTTCTGTCAGTTCTTTCATCTTGAGAAATGCCAAGAATGTTCTTCCCTTTTGGTTTTCTGATTCCAGGTCTTTGCATATTTCATTATTATACTTTATTTTGTCTTCTCAAGCTGCCCTTTGAAATCTTCTGTTCAGCTCTTTTATCTTGTCATTTTTTTCCATTGACTTTAGCCACTCTCCATTCAAAAGCAAGCTTCAGAGTGTCCTCTGACATCCAATTTGGTCTTTTCTTCCAGTCCTGTTGTTTTAACGACTTTCTGCTTTCTTCATGTATGATGTTCTTGATGTCATCCCAACTCACCTGGTCTTTTGTCATTAGTGTTCAATGTGTCAAATCTATTCTTTAGATGGTCTCTAAGTTCAGGTAAGATATAATCAAGATCATGTTTTGGCTCTCATGGACTTGTCTTAATTTTCTTCAGCTTCAACTTGACTGCTAGCAATTGATCGTCTGTTCCACAGTCAGCTCCTAGCCTTGTTTTGACTGATCACATTGAGCTTCTCCATGGCCTTTTTCCAAAGATATAGTTTATTTTATTCCTGTGTCTTCCATCTGGTGAAGTCCAGGTGTAGAGTCACCATTTAAGTTGTTGAAAAAAAGCTATTTGCAATGAATAAGTCATTGGTCTTACAAAATTCTATCATGTGATCTCAGGTGTCGTTTTATCACTAAGGCCATATTTTCAAACTATTGATACTTCTCTGTTTCCAACTTTTGCATTCCTATCATCAGTAATTATCAATATATCTTGATTACATGTTTGGTCAATTTCAGACTGCAGAAATTGGTAAAAATCTTCCATTTCTTCATCTTTGGCTAGTGGCTGGTGCATAAATTTGAATAGTAGTGGTAGTAACTGGTCTTCCTTTTAGGCATACAGATGTTATCCTATCACTGACAGCATTATACTTCAGGATAGATCTTGAAATGTTACGTTTGACGATGAGTGCAACACCATTCCTCTTCAATTTATCACTCCCAGCATAGTGAATCATATGATTGTGTGATTAAAGTGGCCAATACCAATCCATTTCAGCTCACTAGTGCCTAGGATGTTGATCTTTATGTGTTCCAGTTCATTTTTGACAACTTCAAATTTTCTTTGATTCATACTTCATACCTTCCACATTCCAATTATTAATGGATGTTTGCAGCCATTTCTTCCCATTTCGAGTCATGCCTCATCAGCAAATGAAGGTCCAAAAAGCTTTACTCCATCAAAGTCATTAAGGACAACTCTACTTTGAGGAGGCAACTCTTCCCCAGTCATATGTTGAGTGTTTTCCAACTGGAGAGGCTCATCTTCTGGTACTATATCAGTCAATGTTTCAAGGCTATTTGTAAAGTTCTCCAGTAATATATCTGACTAGAGTTTCACTGCTATTCATAAGGTTTTCACTGGTTAAGTTTTTGGATTTTAATAGTTTTCCAGTAATATAATTCAACTCAAAGCAAACCCTCCTTGGATTTCCTAGGCGGTATCTCTACAGAAGTAGATTGCCCAATCTTCCTTCCAAGGAGTGGCTAAATAGAATCATAGCAAATAAAAATTGACCCTGATAGCATAGTGCCTAAAGCACTTGACTGCTAACCAGAAGGCTGGCTGTTCAAACCCACCAGCCACTCCTCGGAAGGAAGATGGAGCAATCTACTTCCATAGTGATACTGCCTCGGAAACCCAAGGAGGGGTCATTATGAGTCGGGTCCAACTTGATGGCACATAACAACAACAGCAACATTATAAATTGTTAAAAGTTTCTTAGACTTTGGTAAAATAAATCACATTTCTAAAAGTACTTTAGAAATTTGAGAGTAACTAATCGAGTGCCATGAAAATATGTTGTAATTCAGTTTTCTTTAGCATTTTCTGTCTTATTTCTCATATTTTTCACCTAAAGTGTCCAGATCCCGTTATAATAGAAATGCTAACCTCATATCTGTTAAATACCTTTATAAGTTTATGAGCATTCTGTCATGTTAATGTCCTTGTAATTGTCATGAAAACACAGTGCCCCGTTTAGACCAGTGCTTCTCACATCATCTTTGGTGATCATCTAGTTTTTATTTCAAATCCATTGAAGACCAATAATTTTATCGAATACAATAAAAATGAATTAGATAAATCATATTACAAAACCAAAAATAAAAAACACAAATCAAAATTGTTTATTACTACCTTCAATATGCATAAAGTACTCCATAAAATTCCTCATAAAATCCTCTAAAGGCCTACTTTCAGCTTACTTACTTATTGCTGTATGGGCCAATAACTCCTTATAGAAATAACTAACCTTGGCTCTGGTGTTCATCAGAAGAGTGTGATGAAGTGGTAGTAATGTAGAGGACTGAAAGTCAGGAAGGAACTCTGGATTATTTTATTTATTTTTTTTTTTAAATAAAACTTTTTGTGATTTGGGTGAAAGTTTAGAGAGCAAATGGGTTTCCATTCTACAATCCATACACATTTTTTTTGTGTGGCATTCATTGCAATCCCCACAATATAACAGCACTCTTCCCACTTCTTCCCTGTATTTCCCATTTCTATTAATCCTTCTTTACTACCCCTGCCTGCCTTCTGAGTTTTATCCCTGGGCAAATGCTGTCCTGATCTCAGATGGTTGATTGTCCTAAGGAGTGCATAACTAGTGCATAACTCCCTGGTGTTGTTGTTCACCTTATAGGCCTGTCTATTGTTTGGCTAAAAGTTGAGTTCTGTTCCAGGTTTCAATGGTGCTTAAGGGCCATAGTCTCAGGGGTTCCACCAGTCTCTATCAGAACTGTAAGCCTGATCTTTTTTTATTATTTTGCATTGTGGTCCACATGTTTCTCCTACTCTATCCAGGACCTCCTATTAGGACCCCTTTCAGAGCAGTTAGCAGTGGTAGCCAGGCACCATCTAGTTCTTCTGGCCCTAGAATCAAGGAGGTTGGGGTTCATATTGTCCATTAGTCATTTGGACTGTTTGTTTCCTTACATCTTTGATTTTTTTCACTCCAGACGGGGAGAGACCAATAGTTGCACCTTATATGGCTGCTCACAAGCTTTTAAAACTCTAGTCACTACTTACCAAAGTAGGATATGTTGTTGTTGTTGTTGTTATGTGCCATTGAGTCAGCCCAACTCATAGTGACCCCTCCTTGGGTTTCTGAGGCGGTATCACTACGGAAGTAGATTGCCCAACCTTCCTTCTGAGGAGTGGCTGGTGGGTTTGAACCACCGGCCTTCTAATTAGCAGTCAAATGCCTTAGGCACTATGCTACCAGAGCTCCTAAAGTAGGATATAGATCATTGTTTTTGTGAACTATTATGCGAAGTGACTTTGCTGTCTCCGTAGACTGTAGTCCTGAGCCTGCATGCCCAGTGACTCATTCCCTCAAGGTATTTGGTTATGGCTAAGAAGTTTTCATGACTTTGCCCTCTGTGTGCCCTGCTATATTCATGGATATATTTGCAACACATATAGATACATATGTAGACATGTCCTCTGTCAAACTTATAAATATTCATGGGTGTAGTACGTTCGCCTTCCCACACCTGTTCAGCTTGACTGTCTATCTATGTATCCACTCATAGATTATTTTTGTTATTGAAGAATTGTGTACATAATAGTATTAACTTTTGCTATCTAACTCTTGTGCTGAAGGTACTTTAAGTTCTTTACTAGATCTTTTACTAACTAAAACTCTTTAGTCCTCTAGTTTTCCAACTAGAAAAGTAGGAGATTCCTCTACATGATTTGAACAATCTTGTCCAGTTTATAAAATCCTAAGGTTTTAGAAAGGAAGGCTTGTGAAGAAAAAAAAAAAAAATGAGCTTGGTTATTTACCATGGGGAAGAGAAGGTAGAAAAACTTGTTATTGTGTTTGCTATTACACTTGCAGTTCATGCTATTCTCCATGATGCACACAAACTATGTACGGATGTGGACATAATTATTCTTTCATCAAAATGATCACCTTAACCACCTCCAAAGAACTCTAAAGACTGCAGAGAGTTGTAGACACATCCAAATATGCAATTAACATCTCCCTAGTAATTTTGTCAATGACATCAATTTCATGTATATGAAGTTGGATAATACTGACTTTATATTATTGAGAACCATGATCACTAATCCCATGTCTATTAAGAACAGAACAAAAGAGCATGTACTTTGATTATATTGTCAGATATGTATATGTATATGCATATGCATATGTATATGTATACGTATATGTACCCTTCTCTGTTCAAAGCAAGTGCAAGTTTTACTCAACTCTGGAATAGTTTACCAAGAAGAGCCATATACTTTGCTTCTTTGAAGGTCATTAAAAATAAGTCACTTTTCCTTTTCTAGAACTATTTGGTATTGACCAGTATAAAATTTTAACAATAACAAAATGGACTCTGGCATTGTAATTTGTTACTGCAATCGTGCTTAAGCCTCTCATTAAGAAAGAAATAACCAGTTGCCATCAAGCCAATTCTGATGTATAGCAACCCCATGTGTATCAGAGTAGAACTGTGTTGCATAGGGTTTTCAGCAGTTGATATTTCAAAAATAGATTACCAGGACTTTCTTCCCAGGCACCTTTGGGTGTACTGGAGCCTCCTACCTTTCAATTAGCAGCCAAGGGCATTAACTGTTCTCATTACATAGCAATTATAAGAATTAGCTGATAATATTTACTTAATTCTCCTGGAAAGAGTAATATTTCTAATTTTCAGCCTCACAGATTTTTTCATACTTAAATTAACTTCTTAGATTATTATAGTTGAATATCTCCTAGAGGTTTCTCTCTCACATTTCATTTTCAGTCCTGATTTTAGCTTACTACTTTCATGTTTCCCCTTTCAGAAATAAGTCCTGAAGATACAAAGGTATAACTGTAGATAACTGCTTTTCTCAAGAGAGGGTCTTCCCACTGAGTGACAACTGGGCCACTGGGCAATTTTCACTCTGAAGAAATTATTCCATCTGGGTCTTTCCTTAAAATTACACAGCATAGCCCTTCAGGGTTCAGAAGTGAGAAGGGTCTACATTTGTTGTCTTTAAGAATCTACAAAAGATAAACTTGTTCCTAACTGCAGACAAAAAAACTGGAAAACTATTGCCTAAGTTGTCCACCCTAACTAAATTATATATATCTAAAATGTCCATCCTACCTAGTTCCAACAATGGAAGTTAAATATCTGCCTTGGCTTGAACAAAATGAAACTGTTGTGTGGGAACAGCTCTTCAAAGGATTGAAGAAGATCAAGCCAGTTTCTCTCCTTTCAAGGTTCTATAGCCACTTAGAATCAGTTTCCAATTACCGGCTCTGTACTTAAGCATGAGGTATATGGAGCTACTGTTATCTGACTTAGATGAAAGTCATCTTCCAAAAGTTAATTCAATTCAACAAAATGTTCCCTGGCACTTATTAAGAGCAATTCACTTGTGTTGGATAATATGAGTCACTACACTCTAGAAATTTCAATCAAGTTGAGAAGACACACATACACAGATTAGTAAAGGTCGAATTCTGATAAATGAAATGAAAGAGCCTCAGACACTTAAGGGAGTCAAGGGAGAGTTTGATTCCATAGAAAGAAAGATTTTTAGATGCTTAGGCTTGAAGTATGAGGGACTATTTTTTTTTTCTACAAAAGTAATACATATTCACTTTGGAAAATAAAAAATAAGAAAATGAAATTACACACAATCCCTTCACCTGAAAATAATTACATTTAACATCATTCCAATATTTTTATGTACATATATGTAAACAGGAATACTCTTTAAAGAACATTTAATCATCCATGTATACTCCTTGGTAATCTGTCTTTTTCACTTAGCAATATATAATGAATATTTTTCTAGGTCATTAGCTATTCCTCTACAATAAGTATTGCTCATAAGTTTCATTTTCCTTTTATTTCCCATCTTGATTATGGCAGCTTAGAGCCTCATTTTGAGAGGATTCTGAGGCAATGTTGTAAGTAAGGAGGGATACTTTGATCCATTTGGCAATGTCTCTACAAGCCTGACTTAGAGGAGCTTCATCACAAATACAAAATATTTGCTAACTCCTTTCTATATCTCTTTAAATACAACATATGATTCTAGCATGTAATTGCAAAATTATTTTAAACAATTTCATATTTTTGGACATTTAGATTATTTTCAATTTGTCTCTGCTATATAAAACCATCTGATGAATATATATATATACATATATATATACATATATTGGATTCAGAAGAGGACATGGAACAGGGGTTTGATTGTGTGGATCATAACAAATTATGGATAACATTGAGAAGAATGGGAATTCCAGAACTCTTGATTGTACTCATGAGGAACCTGTACATAGATCAAGAGGCTGCCATTCAAACAGAACAAAGGGATACTGCATGGTTTAAAATCAGGAAGGGAGTGTGTCAGGGTTTTATCCTTTAACTATACTTATTCAATCTGTATGCTGAGCAAATAATCTGAGAAGCTGGGTTATATGAAGAAGAATATAGCATCAGGATTGGAAGAAGACTCGTTAACAACCTGCGATATGCAGACAACACAACTTGCTTGCTGAAAGTGATGATGACTTGGAACACTTACTGATGAAGATTAAAGAGTACAGTCTGAAGTACAAATTACACTTCAACATAAAGAAAACAAAAATTTTCACAACTGTGCCAGTAAATAGCTTCAGTATGGATGGAGGAAAGGTTGAAGTTGTCAAGGACTTCATATTACATGGTTCTACAATCAACACCAATGGAAGCAGCATGTAAGACACCAGATGATGGATTCCATTGGGCAAATCTGCTGCAAAAGACTTGGTTCAAGTGATGAAGAGCAAAGATGTCTCCTTGAAGACTAAAGTGTGCCTAACCCAAGCCATTGTATTTTCAATCGCCTTTTTTGCATGTGAGAGCTGGACAATGAATAAGGAAGACTGAAAAAGAGTTGATGCTTTTGAGTTGTGGTGTTGGAGAAGAAAGCTAAGAACACCATGGACTGCTAAAAGGACTAACAGATCTGTCCTGGAAGAAGTGCAACCTGAATGCTCCTTGAAAGCAAGAATGGCCAGACTTCATCTCATCTACTTTGGTCATGTTGTTTGGAGGAACTATTCTCTGGAGAAGAATATCATGCTTATTAAAGTGGAAGGTCAATGACAAAGGGGAAGTCCATCAATGAGATGGATTGACACAGTGGCCACAACAATGGCATCAGGTATGGCAAAGATTGTGAAGCTGGCACGGGACCAGGCAGTGTTTGTTCTGCTGTGCATAGGGTCACTATGAGTCAGAGATGACTTGACCACACCTAAAAACAACAGCAACAAAATGATGCATTCATGTTCCTGCTTCCTTCCCTGTGCTAGATACTATATTTTCTTTTTTAAATCCTCACTTACCATAACTTGGTACATGATCAGTTTAAAAATGTTTCAGACAGCTCACAAATATACACAATGTCAGGGAGTCAAGGTATGTCCCAGTGCCTCAGGCCCACCTAGCATCCACAAGAGAAAGCTAATATCTTAGCACACATATAACCTAAGGGGCACACAAAAGTTCTGTTCTATGTCAATATTAATTTTTCACTGTTTTATCTATCCACTTCAGATAAGAGTATTTTTAAACCTCTCACTGTGATTGTGAACCTGTCCATTTATCTTTCTAATTCTGGCAGTTTGGGTTTTATGTGTCTTAAGGCTATGTTGAGAATGGAAAAAAAATAATAACGCTTTGACCATTGATGTGGTTGCCTGTATTTGCTGGCATTAGATTATTTTTTTTGCAGGGCAGGTTGCAAACACATTGTGAGATGAGGCATTTTTTTCTTTTCTTTTTTCAAATCTTCCCCTTCCAAATCCCTGTCTAGTGATTTTACAGTAACCTTCATCCAGCTCTCCAGAACCCTAAACCAGAAACAGGTCTTATCATAGTGGTTTCAGGTTCTGTCTATGAAGACATCCTAGATTTTATAGATTCCATCACAAGCAAGGGGTGGCTTGGCTCTGTTGCTCCTCCCATGGCTGTGTTTGTTTCTGTCTCCTCCTTAAGTCTACAGCTTACTCAAAGTCCAAAGCAGAGGTCAGATATAGTGTTTCTGTTCTCACTTTAAGCCTTCTTCCACAAGGGAGGCAGTCTCTCCTCAACGTCTGGCTACTAATCTTCCTTCTCCCAGAATTTAACCCAAAAGAGCCTACTTCTCAAGCACCAATGACTCAGAGAACAATACACAAAAGATTCAACTCTATTCACCCTGTTACATTTGTATTGCATTTTTGGCTGATGAAGATGTTTATTTTGTTTTTGAAATGAACTCTTCCCCTAACCTCCATCACTTGTACATTCTGATGTTACTATGGGCTATGGGAAGAAATCGAATTTATAAATTTATTGTGCCACCTGAGCTACATGTCCAGTATGCCCACTGATTAAAATTTCTTCCTCATCATACATCAAAACCCTTTATATTCTTGGGTGTTTGGCAAGACTTTTGGTTCTAATGATCTCTGCTTTTTTCCCCCATTATTAATAATTATTGTCATAAAGATATACATAGCACTTTTGCCAATTAAAGATTTTTTATGTGTACAATCTAGTGACATTAATTATATTAATCATATTGTGCAACAATCACCAATATCCATTGCCAAATGTTCCATCTCCATAAATAGAAACTTACTGCTTTCTAAACAATACTTCACGTTCTCCCTTCCTTCTGCTCCTCGTAGCCACTAACAAAATTTTGGTCTCTATACATGTGCCTATTCTATATATATCATATAAGTGAGATCACACAATATTTACTCTTTTGTGATTATTAATGTATGAGAATTTAAATTCTAAAGCACTTGGTTTCTGGAAGGCTACAGCCTATAGTGGGAGCCCTAACTCCTGACATAAGTTCAGACTCCATTTGAGTTCTTTATGTGACTTTCCCAATGCTTGCTAATTACTAAACTAGCAATGTACAAAAAAAAAAAAAAAACTCACCACCATGGAGTGGGATCTGACTCATTATGACCCCTCCTTGGGTTTCCAAGGCATTGTTGTTGTTGTTGTTGTTGTTAAGTGCCGTCGAGTCGTTTCCGACTCATAGCGACCCCATGCACAGCAGAACGAAACACTGCCCGATC
>NW_006921678.1:3834194-3834729 GCF_000298275.1 Orycteropus afer afer
TTGAACTGCCAGCTTTCTGGTTAGCAGTCAAATGCCTTAAGTACTAGGCCACCAGAGCTCTCATCTAGCAATGTAGCTATTCTTAAAGTCCAGAGCATACCAAGGGAGGGGCAATCTGCCTTCGGGAAAAAAAAAAAATGTAGTTGAAAGTAGATTATGCAGAAGGATGCTCAAACAAAAAATCTAGGGAACTTTCCTGGGCATTTACTGAAAGTAGTCAAGCAGACACATGCTATCTAATTTAAGTTAAAGGTTGGGGTCCTAGTACTATGACTCATGGTCATATGATCATGAGTCATACATACCCTGACCACCATATAGCCAGGTAATTAATACCCCAGAATCAATCCTGAAACTCTTTATAAACTACTATTATGTACTCATTTCCCTATGATGGTCCTTTCACTGTTTCTGTTTTGTTGTTGTTGTTATGTGCTGTAGAGTCAAACCCGACTCATAGCGACCCCTCCTTGGGTTTCTGAGGCAGTATCACTATGGAAGTAGGATTGCCCAACCTTCCTTCCGAGGAGTGGCT
>NW_006921678.1:3839194-3865227 GCF_000298275.1 Orycteropus afer afer
AAAAAAAAAAAATGCATTGACCCATGTCACTTTAGTTTTGTGTATTTCACCGTAAATAAGTTATATTTCAATAAAATGCATTAAAAAAAAAAGAAGAAGAAGAAGAATATATACCACAAATGGGATGCTTGAACAAACCAGAGTTTATTCTCTTATAGTTCGGAGGTTTTAAGTCCAAGTTCAAAATTTCAGGCTCTAGGGGCTGGGTGAAATCTCCTCAATTTTGGGGTCCAGCTCTGTCTCCTGCTCCTGGCCCACTGGAGCTAGATGCTTTTCTTTACTCAAACAGCTGCTGAGGCTGAGAAGCCCAAGGTTGACAAGTAAAAAGTCACAGTCCCAATGTTACCAAACCACACAGCAGGCCATTAATTCAAGTGCGTTGAAAGTCCCAAGCTTGGCAGAGCATGGCAGGCTGCTGAACAATGACACGGCTACACGCAGGGCTCCTTGCCATAAGCTAGAGACCATTCCCAAAGCTGTCTCTTATATACAGGAAGCAGACTGCATACCCAAAGGTAGCTACTCAGCTGCTCACAGTAAACCCTAACATGGAGTTGATTACCAGTCTCATCAGGAGGAATACTACATCCAGCTGCCCAGCAACTCCAGCAGGCCTAGCCAAGTTGACACACAAACTTAATCACCACATACATGCTCTTCTGAATTCAGCTTGAATTTCTGCAAATTCCTTCTCTATATAATGCTGCAAGAGTTTTTTTAATTATCTTTAGCAAAATTTTTCTTGCATGTGATGTTAATGATATGATTTAATAACTTCCACATTCTGTTGTACCACCTTTCCTTGGAATGGGCACAAATAAAGATCTCTTCCATCAGTTGGCCAGGTAACTCTTCCAAATTTTTTGGCATAAATGAGTAAGCACCTCCAGCACTGCATCCATTTCTTGAAACATCTCAATGGGCATTCCATCAATGCCTGGAGCCATGTTTTTGGCCAATTCCTTCACTTCATCTTGGACTTCTTTCTTCAGTACCACTGGTTCTAGATCATATGCTACCTCCTGAAATAGTTGGACATCAATCACTTCTTTGTGGTACAGTGACTCTGTATTCCTTCTATCTTTTTGTATTCCTTCTATCTTCTTTTGATGCTTTATGTATCATTCAATATTTTGTCCATAGAATCCTTCAGTATTGCCACTCCAGGCTTGAATTTTTCTTCAGTTCTTTCAGCTTGAGAAATGCTGAGCATTTTCCTCCTTCTTGATTTTCCAACTCCCAGTCTCTGTACATTTCATTATAATTCTTCACTTTGTTTTCTCAAGCCACCCTTTGAAATCTGTTCAGCTACTTTATTTCATCATTTCTTCCATTTACTTTAACTACTCTCCATTCAAGAGCAAGTTTCAGAGTCTCTTCTGACATCCATTTTGGTCTTTTCTTCCTTTCTCATCTTTTAAAAGACATTTTGCTTTCTTCATGTATGATGTTTTTGATGTCATCCCACAACTCATCTAGTCTTCAGTCATTGATGTTCAATGTGTCAAATCTATTTTTCAGATAGTCTCTTAATTCAGGTGGAATATAATCAAGGTTGTATTTTGGCTCTTGTAGACTTGTTTTAATATTTAACTTCAACTTGAACTTGCATATGAGCACTTGATGTTCTGCTCCACAGTCAGTTTCTTGCCTTGTTTTGATTGATGATATTGAGCTTCTTCACCACCCTTTTTCACAGATGTAGTCAATCTGATTTTGTGTATTCCATCTGGCAAGGTCCATTTGTATAGTTGCCATTTATGTTGTTGAAGAAAGGCATTTGCAATTTGCAAGTTCTTGCTCTTACAAACTTCTATCATGCAATCTACATCATCATTTCCATCACCAAGGCCATATTTTCCATCTGCCAATGCTTCTTCTCTTCTAGTCAGTTGGCCAGGCATAACCTCTTGGCATATCCAAGTGAGTGCCTCCAGTGCCGCATCCATTTGTTGAAATATCTCAATGGGTATTCTGTCAATTCCTGGAGCCTTGTACTTCGCCAATTCCTTCATTGCAACTTCGACTTCCTCCTTCAATGCCATTAGTTCTAGATCATATGCCACCTCCTGAAATGGATGAAAATCAACTAGGTCTTTTTGGTATAGTAACTCTATACTTTCCATCTTCTTTTGATGTTTCCTGCATCATTCAATATTTTCCCCGAAGAATCTTTCAATATTGCAACACGAAGCTTAAATTTTTTCCTCAATTATTTCATCTTGAGAAATGCAGAGCATGTTCTTCCCTTTTTGGTTTTCTAACTTCAGGTCTTTGCACATTTCATTATAGTAATTGGCTTTGTCTTCTAGAGCTGCTCTTTGAAATCTTCGGTTCAATTGCTTTATCTTGTCATTCCTTCCATTTGCTTTAGCTACTCTCCACTCAAGGAGAAGTTTAAGAATCTCTTCTGTTATCCATTTTGGTCTCCTCTTCTTTTGTTGTCTTTTTAAGTGACCTCTTGCTTTCTTCATGGATGATGCTCTTGATGTCATCCACAATTATTCTGGTTTTCGGCCGCTGGTGTTCAATGCATCAAATCTATTCTTTAGATGGTCTCTAAATTCAGGAGGGATATATTCAAGATCATATTTTGGCTCTCATGGACTTGTTTTAATTGTCTTTAACTTCAAGTTGAACTTGGATATGAGTAGTTGATGATCTGTTCCACAATCAGCTCCTGGCCTGGTTTTGGCTGAAGATACTGAGTTTTTCCATCGCCTCTTGCCACAGATGTAGTCAATCTGATTCCTGTGTGTTCCTTCTGGTGAAGTCCACATGTACATACACCATTTGTATTGTTAAAAAAATTAAAAGGTGTTTGCAATGAACAAGTCGTTGATCTTGCAAAATTCTACCATGCAAGTTGCAGCTTTATTTCTGTCGCCAAGGCCAAATTTTCCAACTACCGGTGATTCTTCTCTGTTTCCAACTTTTGCATTCCAGTCACCAGTGATAATTAACACATCCAGATTGCATGTTTGGTCCATTTCAGACTGCAGAAGTTGATAAAAATCTTCAATTTCCTCATCTTTGGTTTTGATGGTCAGTGCAAAGATTTGAATAATAGTTGTATTAACAGGTCTTCCTTGTAGGCGTATGGATATTATCCTATCACTGACAGCATTGTACTTCTGGACAGATCTTGAAACATCCTTTGTGATGATGAATGCCATGCCTTTCCTCTTTAAACTGTCATTCCTGACATAGTAGGTCATATGGTTGTCTGATTCAAAATGGCCAAAACCAATCCGTTTCAGCTCACTAATGCCTTGGATATCAATCTTTATGCATTCCATTTCATTTTTTATAACTTCCAATTTTCCTAGATTTCATACCTTGTACATTCCATGTTCCAATTATTAATGAATGTTTGCCACTGTTTCTCCTCAATTTGAGTGGTGACATGTCAGCAAATGGACGTCTTGAAAGCTTTACCTTATCCATATGAGTAAGGCTGGTTTACTCTGATAATACAGCTCTTGTCCAGTCCTATTTTGATAGATTTTTAATCAAAGTGACTCATTTTCATCTTCTGTATTGGACAATGTTTCTGGACTATTCATAAAGTTGTGCAGTAATGTATCAGACAGTGCTTCTCTGCTATTCATAAGGTTTCCCTGGCCAATTCTTTGAGACTGGAGGAGATCCATATCTGTACCCATTCCAAAGAAAGATGATCCTACAGAATGTGGAAATTATCGAACAATATCATTAATATTGCACGCAAGTAAGGTTTTACTGAAGATAATTCAAAAATGGTTGCAGTAGTATATTGACAGAGAACTTCCAGAGGTGCAAGCTGGATTCAGAAGAGGACATGGAGCAAGGCATATCATAGCTGTTGTCAGATGGATCTTGGCTCAAGGCAAATACCAAAAACATGTTTATTTGTGTTTTATTGACTATGCAAAAGCATATGATTGTGCGGACCATGACAAATTATGGATAACATTGAGAAGAATGGGAATTCCCAAACACTTGATTGTACTCATGAGGAACCAGTATGTAGACCAGGAGGCTGTCATTCGAATGGAACAAGGGGACACAAATGGTTTAAACTCAAGAAGGCAGTATGTCAGGGTTGTATGCTTTCCCCACACTTGTTCAATCTATATGCTGAGCAAATAATCTGGGAAGCTGTACTATATGAAGAAAAATGTGGCATCAGGATTGGAGGAAGAATCATTAACAACCTAAGATATGCTGATGATACAACTTTGCTTGCTGAAAATGAGGATGACTTGAGGCACTTTTTGATGAAGATTGAAGAATACAGTCTGCAGTATGGATTGCATCTCAATATTAAGAAAACAAAAATAAAAGTAAATAAAAATCCTCACAACTGGACTAATAAGCAGCGTCATGATAATTTTCCTAGATTTGTACTTCAGACATTCCATGTTCTGATTATTCATGAATGTTTGCAGCTGTTTCTTCCCATTTTAAGTGGTGCCCTATTAGAAATGTAGGTCTTAAAAGCATAACTCTCTCCATGTCATTGAGGTTAACTCTACTTTGAGGAGGCAGCTTTTCCCCAGTCATATTTTGAGTACTTTCCAACCTGAGGAATTCATCTCTGGGCATTATATCAGACAATATTTCATGGCTTTTAATGAAGTTTTCTAGTAATATGTCAGACAGTGTCTCACAGCTATTCAAAAGGTTTTTCAGTGGCCAGTTTTTTCAGCAGTTGATGGCCCCATCCTTCTTCCAAGTCTGTTTTAGTCAGAAGCTTTGCTGAAACCTGTCTAACATAAGTGACCCTGCTGGTATCTGAAATACCAGTGGCATAGCCTTCAGCCTTCCAGCAACATGCAAGCCACCACAGAACGACAAATTGACAGACAAGTGGTGGTTATGTCCCTTAGTATAAAGCAAAGTTTTCAAGGTTCATCCATGTTTTAGCAAATCTCAAAACTTCTACTTTTAAGGGTTTGTCAGATTCGATTTTTCCCTCCAGGATAATTCAGGATAGTCTCATTATTTTAAGATCCATAACTTTAATTACATCTGCAAAATCCCTTCACAGCAGTACCTACATTAGCATTTGATTGACTAACCAGAGGATGAGAATCTTGGAGAGACATCTTTAGGATTCTGCCTACCACAGTTAGCAATGACTGAAGTTAGGAGTTTAGCTGTGTATGGAACAATTTTTAAGAAATAAAATAAAATTAAAGTTATTTAAAGCCAGAATTGAAATTTAGGTGCTTCTGTAGTCTACTCATTGTCATCGTGTCCAATCCAACTCATAGTGACCCCTCCTTGGATTTCTGAGGCAGTATCATTACGGAAGTAGATTGCCCAATCTGCCTTCTGAGGAGTGGCTGATGGGTTTGAACCACCAGCCCTCTGGTTAGCAGTCAAATGCCTTAGGCACTACACCACCAGAGGGTATAAGTAAAATAGAGGTATGAGGAGAAGATGTAATATATTTGAGAAGGAAAATAAATCTATATATTACTCCCATTAAATCGTAAGAGTCTGCTAAGAGGTGAAGGATAAAGAAATGAAAATCTAAATTACTTAGCATAATAATGTGAGAATAAGCCTATGATTAAACAGTGTATTACTAGCTGAAAAGTTGGTAGTTCAACCTACTAAGACTTGCCATGGAACAAGTGATCTGCTTCTAAAATGTCACAACTTGAAAAGCTTATGGAAAAAATTATACTCTGCACACATGGGGTTGCCATGAGTTGAAATTGACTCAACGGCAACTAACAACAACATTCTTCTGTATTTGTGAATTGTATGTGCAACTAGATTCAGAATTTTATTCCAGGTCCTTTAGAGGAAAAAATAAAACAAAACAAAAACTAATCCTTTAAACCATGTGACATGTTCATATTTAACTTTATAATCTTGTCTCCAAGCAATATTTCAGAGTGCTATCTGCCACCCAGAACCACCTGCATCTTGCCTACTTTAAAGCACCCAGAAAGGTTTTCCTCTTAAATGCATATGTCCTTGTGGAGAAGAAAAGAATGTGCCAATGGATTTCCAATTTCTCACTATGCCTGCCAAGAGCCCTTGGGGAGAGCAACTATTCCTAAAAGACCTTAGGGGAAGGACACTCAAAGTTTCCCAGAGGAAATACTGAGATGAGCTTAGTGAGTAGTCAGTTAGCAATGGCCAGCCTTTACCTAAGGGTTAGGAGAATTCCTTATCTACCATGACCAATAAACAGCTCTCAGGGTAAAGTGTGGCAAGTTCTCATGTACAGAAGAGATCCTTCAGTTACATAATTAATTAGAAGAACTTATTCAAAGATAAATTATCAAAAATAACTTTAAATTTAATGGAGCTACCCTGAAATGGAATTTAATAAAATTTTGGAAGAGGGCTTATGTCAAAAATATCATATTTCATAAATAATGACAATATGTAGGCTCTGAAATATCCTCTGTTTCTAAGATTTACAGTGTTTGGCATTTATTGAATCCCTTCCATGTGCTTGGTATTGTATTTATCTTGTCTTGTTTAATCTCCTCATGCCAACACAAACCAAAACCCATTACTATTGAGTAGATTCCAACTCATGATGACCTCATGTGTTACAGAGTAGAACTGCTCCATAGAGTTTTCTTGGCTATAATCTTTATGGAAGCCACTCACCAAATCTGTCTTCCTTGGTGCCTGTCACTAGGTAGGTTCAAACTGCCAATCGTTAGATAAGTTGAGTGTAAACTGTTTGTACCGCCCAAGGTAATGGAAATATTAAAGTCCCTGTTTATAAATGAATAAGCAGAGGCTCAGAATTGCTGAGTGCCTTACTCTGGGTATACATCATAACAGGGGTCAAATTTTGGTCCAAAGTTTATCTAACTCCAAAGTTTGCCTTCTTTCATTTATCCCATTACACTAATTTTCTGCATGTTGAAATGAGCTTCATAACTATATAAAAAGGAACTTTTCAATCTTCAGTGCCAACAGAATTTCAACTCAATGTTACACAAGGCAGTGAGCTTATCAGAAGGTTAAATGTAAGCTGAAGAAGCTGCTGGTAAAAATAAGGGTGTATAAAGTATAAGCAGCATCATGTCTTAGCCTTAAAGGTGTCTGTCTAGCAAGATAGAGATAGCACACCATTATTCTGGTTTAAGAGTAATAGGCCATATGTAATACCTTGGCTTGGCTCCAGAAATAATTTAGGAATATTGAGCTGAATTTATGAGATTGATGTGGAGGCTCAAATAATAAGAGCCATCTTACTGGCTGCATCAGAAATAGGAAAAGAATCCCTGTTGTGACCTCAAGAGAAACTGGTAAGGTACAGGGAATAATAAATTGCAAAAACTTAGTAGGAGAAAGAAATTTATGACCAAAAAAGAAATTTACGTTTTTTATTTTGCACAGGTTATTGAATTCTTTTAATGTCATCAACACTGTACCAGGTGTTGTGTAGGTGGACAAGATAAGTAAGGCACAAAATTTCCCTTCCAAGAGCTTATAATATAATCAGGAAACAAGGCATAAATACAACAATATATAATTTAGTGCCAAAATTACAGGCATGGATAGTAAAAGCTATAAAATTGAGAGAAGAAAAAATAAATAGAGACTGCAATGTTGATTCACTCAACTAATGTATTTATTAAAAACTCACTTTGGGCAAAGCAATATGGTTAATACTATGAAAAACTAGCAGAGACTCAAAAGGTAGGAGGTTTGAGGGGTTTTCGTAAATCTAGGAAACATTTAGTTAGATAAGTAAAAGGGAAAATTATTTCCTAAATAATATTTTTAAAACAGCAAACACATTATTATTTTAAGCACTTTATATGTTTTAATTCATTTAATCATCACAAGAACTCAATGAAGTAAGTACTGCTAGTATTCTCATATTACAGATTAAAATCTAGGCTCAGAGAGGTTATACAATTTACACTCTAAGAAACACAAGTAGAAAGTGGTAGAGTCAGCATTCAAATGCAGGGAGTCAGCTCAAAATATTAATTATTTTGTGATTACACAGCTTCTGAGATCACAAAGTTAGAGAGGACCTGCCTATGCAAGCATGATAGTAGCATGCATTAACCAAATGTGTAACTAGAAGTTTGGTTAGCATCAATTTTTTGTCTTATTGGTTGGTAGTTCTGATTAATCTCCATGGCACTGGTTTGAAAACACTGATGTGACAGATCACCCAGGATGTGTATTAAAACACAGATTACTGGACCTCATCCCCAGAGTCTTCAATTCAATAGGTTTGTCATGGGGTCCAGAAACATGCATTTCTAAATAGGTTCTCAGGTGGTGTTGATGCTGCTAATCTGAAGGCCAGACTTTGAGAAAGACTGATCTGAGAAAAAAAGTTCCCAATCTCCTCTAGAAATTTATATATGGAGCCTTATATCACTGAGCATAGATTTGACATATCTATTTCTAGTTTCCAAACATCTCACACTTAACATGTCTAGTGTTAAAATCATAATCCTATCACTGAAAATTTCCCTTGTTTTTGTTATCTTGAGTGATGGCAACAGTTAGTACTTAGCACTTTGGAATCATCCTTGATTCTTTTCACACTGGCTTGCATCCAATCAAAGCACAATATCATGTTGATTTTCTCTCTTAAATACCTCCTTCAAAAATATTTATTGAGCATAAATATGCTAGATTCAAACTGAGAGATGTTGAACACACCAAAATATTTCCCACCAGATGACCTACCTTACTGCAGTAAGGGAGAACTCCACCTTGATAACGTCTTAGTTGCAGAAGAAAGGGTATTTATTTAGAGGGTATAATTTATAGCGTATAAATTTATAGGGTATAAATATTTATAGGGTGTGAATATTTATTTATTTATTTGTGGGACTAATCTCAAGATGTTAAAGGAAGGTCTTTCAAAACAGGGAGCTGATTGGGATTGAGCAATCGTCATGACATAATTGTTTAGTATTGGTTATGACATAATGGGTTAGAATTGGTGGTCAAGGGTCATAGTAAGCAAACTTTATAAGTGAATTCTTTGACTAGCTAGGTGAGTAGATTGTCTCAGATAAAATTATTTGCAGGGATTTTCTGACACAAATAGTGAAACTAATTATTTGTTACCTATCTTATCTTTCTTGGGCAAATGTTTTCTGGAACAAGATACTAACTTACTTTGACACAGGTGGTCTTATTCTTTATCTTAATAACTATATCATGATGGAAGTTCTTAAAGACACTGAATTCTAGATTTAAGAAACTCACATTCTGAAGAACAGGCAGACTGGTTTCCAACAAAACATCCACTTGCTAAAATGAAGTTAATTATAAGATATAAAATCAACAGAGAAGAAGAAATATCTAAATCTGCTTGCAGAAGACTTCACAATGCAAGTGGCACAAACTTTGAAGGAATAAGGGTAAGACAGTCTAGATTGATGAAGAATATTATGCAAAGCTCTAGAGAAATGAGGAACTATGAAGTGTTCTCCTTTCTACCCATACTCCCAGGCTTTTGTCCAAGTGCTTCTCTTTTTTCACTTGAACTATGTAAATGTGTTGCAATGAGAACCATAAGTGGTTCTCCCTGAAATTTTGTACATGCACATCCCAATTCATCCTTAACTCTACAGCTAGTGATGCATCTATCTTTAGTCTATGTACTTTGTCTTCAAACCATAGAGGAGTGGCATATAGTCCTCTTCTAAGGATGGAAACTGATGGTCAGGGAAATACTATTCCCTATCTTAGCACCTCTCCTATCACTTTGCCTTGGTTTTTCACTTTTATTTTATTGTGATTTTTAATGAGGCTGTAGTAGTTTGTCTCAGACTAACCTGCTGCTGATAATAATAAAAATATTTTAATAAAGGCAAATGCTAGTGCATACATAATACTGCATTAACACTAATAGCAAACACTAAGCTATGGGTAAGGAGTTCTGGTGATGCAGTGGGTAAGGCATTTAGTTGTAACCAGAAATTCAGTGGTTCAAACCCACCAGCTGCTTCATGGGAGGAAAATGAAGCAATCTACTTCCACAAAGATTTACAGCCCTGAAAACCCAACAGGTGTCACTATGAGTCAGAATCAACTCAATGGCAGTGCATAAGCTATAAATGAACACATAGGAATACAGGCCAGAAGATCAGGTATGGCTAGGCGAATGGGAATGTATTACTGACCCTTTCCTTCTTTGTGCAATTCCATAAGCGGTTCTCCTTGCTGCTCAGTTTTTCATAGCAAAAGTGTAGATGTCTGCCATTCCAGGACAGAATGATAGCATTTTCCCTTCTCTCTGTACAATGAACACAATGCATATGACCCCCAAAGAAGAGTCACCCAGGTCTTTATTTAAGATTTGAGATGATAAATACAAACTGTATAGAATGGTGTGTGTAGAGCTTGGGTGTGGCTCTTTACTAAGGCCAGGGCCTGAAGTAGGCAGGGCTTGGAGGCTACTTTTCATTTCAGAGCATCTCTATTTTAAGGCCAGGGCCTGAGGTAGGCAGGCCCAAAACTGAGGGCTGCTTTTCCCTTGAGGGTGGCTCTATATTAAGGTCGGGTCCAGAGGCAGGCAGGCCCAGGGCTTGGAGGCTGTTTTTTGCTTAGGGTGGCTCCATGTTAAGGCCAGGGCCTCAGGTAGGTGGCTGGGGATTGGGGCTGCTTTTCGCTTGTGCATGGCTCTATTTTAAGGCCTTTGCCTGGGGTAGGCAGGTGCAGAGGGTTAGGAAAAACTAAGGGAGATGAACTTGTCTGTCAGTTTGTCATCCTGTGGTCACTTGCATGTTGCTATGAGGCTGGAGGCTATGCCACTATGATGCAAAATGCCAGCAGGGTTAGCCATGGTGGAGAGGTTTCAGCAGAGCTTCCAGGCTTAGACAGATTTGGAAGAAGGAAAAGGCCATCCACTTCTCAAAAATTGGCCAGTGAAACCTTATGAATAGCAGTGAAACACTGTCTGATATATTACTGGAAAACTTTATCAATAGTCTTGAAACATTGTCAAATATAGTGCTGGAAGATGAGCCCATCAAGTAGGAAGGCACTCAAAATTTGACTGACAAAGAGCTGACTCCTCAGAGTAGAGACGACCTTAACAATATGTATAGAGTAAAGCTTTTGGAACCTCCATTGGCTGATGTGGCATGACTCAAAATGAGTAGAAACAGATGTGAACATCCATTAAGAATTGGAATATGGAATGTACAAAATATGAATCTAGGAAAAGCAGAAGTTGTCAAAAATATAATGGAATGCATAAAGATTGATATATTAGGTATTGGTGAGGTGAAATGGACTAGTTCTCGCTATTTTGAATCAGACAACAATTTGAGCTACTATGCCGGGAATGAAAAATTGAAGAGGAATGGTGTGGCATTCTTGTCACAAAACTGTTTCAAGATCTGTCCTAAAGTACAACACTGTCAGAGATAGGATAATATACATACACCTACAAGGAAGACCAGTTAATACTATTATTATTCAAATTTATGTGCCAATCACCAATACCAAAGATGAAGATATGGAAGATTTCTACCAACTTCAGCAGTCTAAAACTGACTGAATATGCAGTCAAGATGTGTTGATTATCCCTGGGGACTGGAATGCAAAGTTGGAAACAAAGAAGAGTTACTGGTAGTTGGAAAATATGGTCTTGGTGATAGAAATAATGCTGGAGATCGCATGAGAGAATTTTGCAAGATCAATGACTTATTCATTGCAAATACCTTTTCAACAATAAAAGTGATGACTCGACACAGGACTTCATCAGATGGAGTTCACAGGAATCAGATTGACTTCATATGTAGCAAGATGTAACAAGCATTGGAGAAGTTCAAAATCTTCAGCCACAACAAGGCCAGGAACTGATTGTGGAACAGACCATCAACTGCTCATATGCACATTCAAGTTGAAGTTGAAGACAATTAAAACAAGTCCATTAGAGCCAAAATATGACCTTGATAATATTCCTACTGAATTTAGAGAGCACTTAAAGAATAGATTTAATATATTGAGCACTAATGACTGAAAACCAGAGCAATTGTGGAATGACATCAAGATATTATCCGTGAAGAAAATAAGAGGTCATTAAAAAGACAAGAAAGGAAGAAAAGACCAAAATGTATGTCAGAAGAGACTCTGAAACTTGTCCTTAAGTGATGAGTGGCTAAAGCAAATGGAAGAAATGACAAGATAAAAAGAACTGAACAGAAGATTTCAAAGAGCTGCTCAAGCAGACAAAGCCAACTACTGTAATGAAATGTGAAAAGACCTGGAGTGAGAAAACCAAAAGGGAAGAACACACCAGCATTTCTCAAGCTAAAAGAACTGAGCAAAACATTTAGCCTCCAGTTGCAGTATTGAAAGAGTCTATAGGCAAAATATTGAATGATGCAGGAAGCATCCAAAGAAGATGCAAGGAATACACAGAGTCACGGTACCAAAAAGAATTGGTCAATGTTCATCCATTTCAGGAGGTGGTATATGATCAAGAACTAGTGGTATTGAAGGAAGAAGTCAAAGCTGCACTGAAGTAATTGGAGAAGAACAAGGCTCCAGGAATTGATGGAATACCCACTGAGATGTTTAAACTGACAGATGCCCCTCTGGAGGCACTCACTTGGTTATGCCAAGAGATTTGGAAGACAGCTACCTGGCCAAGTGACTGGAAGAGATTTATATTTGTACCCATTCCAAAGAAAGGAGATCCCACAGAATGTGAAAATTATCGAACAATAACATTAATATCACGTGCAAGTAAAATCTTACTGAAGATAATTCAAAAACGGTTGCAGCAGTATATTGAAAACTTCCAGAAATGCAAGCTGTATTTAGAAGAGGATGTGGAACAAGGGATATCATTGCTGATGTCAGATGGATCTTAGCTGAAAGCAAAGAATATGAGAAAGAAGTTTATTTGTTTTATTGACTATGCAAAAGCATTTGATTGTGTGGATCATAACAAATTGTGGATAACGTTGCAAAGAATGGAAATTCCAGAACACTTGATTGTACTCATGAGGAACCTGTACACAGATCAGGAGGCTATCATTCAAACAGAACAAGGGGATACTGCATGGCTCAAAATCAAGGGAGTACATCAAGGTTGTATCCTTTCCCCATACTTATTCAACATATATGCAGATCAAATAATCTGAGAAGCTGGATTATTCAAAGAAGAATATGGCATCAGGATTGGAGGAAGACTCATTAACAACCTACAAAATGCAGATGACACAACTTTGCTTGGTGAAAGTAAAGATGACTTGAACTATTTACTGATGAAGATTAAAGACTAAGTCTGCTGTATGGATTACACCTCGATATAAAGAAAACAAAAATCCTCACAACTGGCCCAATGAGCTTGGCATGGTAGTGTAAGTGCCTAAGGCATTTGACCGCTAACCTCTTCTGAATCCAGCTTGCATTTTTAGAAGCTCTGTCAATGTACAGCTGCAACTATTTTTTGAATTATCTTCAGTAAGCTTTTACTTGTGTGTGATATGAATGATATTGTTTGATAATTTCCACATTCTTTGGGATCATCTTTCTTTGGAATGAGTACAAATATGAATCTCTTCCAATCACTTGTCCAAGTAGCTGTCTTCCCAATTTCTTGGCATAACCAAGTGAGTGCCTCCAGAGGGACATCCATTTGTTGAAACATCTCAATGGATATTCCATCAGTTCCTGGAACCCTGTTCTTTGCCAATTCCTTCAGTGCAGTTTTGACTTCTTCCTTCAACACCATTGATTCTTGATCATATGCCACCTCCTGAAATGGATGAACATTGACCAATTCTTTTTGGTACAGTGACTCTGTGTATTCCTTCCATCTGTATTCTTCAATCTTCATCAGTAAGTGCTTCAAGTCATCCTCACTTTCAGCAAGTGTATCGCAGGCTGTTAATGAACCCTCCTCCAGTCCTGATGCCGTGTTCTTCTTCCTATAGTCCAGTTTCTCAGATTATTTGCTTAGCATATGGATTGAATAAGTATGGTGAAAGGATAAAAACCTGACACACTCCCTTCTTGATTTTTAACCATGCAGTGTCCCCTTGTTCTGTTCAAATGACAGCCTCCTGGTCATGTACATGTTCCTCATGAGTACAATTAAGTGTTCTGGATTTCCCATTCTTTTCAATGTTAACCACAATTTGTTATGATCCACACAATCAAATGCTTTTGCATAGTCAATAAAACACAAGTAGACGTCTTCCTGATATCCTTTGCTTTGAACCAAGATCCATCTGACATCACCCATAACATACTTTGTTCCACATCCCCTTCTGAATCCAGCCTGCACCTCTAGAAGTCCTCTGTCAATATACTGCTGCAACTGTTTTTGAATTATCTTCAGTAAGATTTTACTTGTGTGTGATATTAATGATACTGTTTGATAATTTCCGCATTCTGTGGGGTCCCCTTTCTTTGGAATGGGTACAAATATGGATCTCTTCCAATCAGTTGGCCAGGTTGCTGTCTTCCAAATCTCTTAGCAGTGAGTGCCCCCAGTGGTGCATCCATTTGTTGAAACATCTCAGTGGGTATTCTGTCAGTTCCTAAAGCTTTGTTCTTTGCCAATTCCTTCATTGCAGCTTTAACTTCTTCCTTCAGTACCATTGGTTCTTGATCATATGCCACCTCCTGAAATGAATGAACACTGACCAATTATTTTTGGTACAGTGACTCTGTATATTCCTTCCATCTTCTTTTGATGTTTCCTACATCACTCAATTCTTGGATTATTTGCTCAGCATATAGATTGAATAAGTGTGGAGAAAGAATGCAACCCTGATGCACTCCCTTCTTGATTTTAAACCATGTAGTGTCCCCTTGTTCTGTTCGAACGACAGCCTCCTGGTCAAGGTACAGATTCCTCATGAGTACAATCAAGTGCTCGGGAATTCCCATTCTTCTCAATGTTATCCATAATTTGTCATGATCCACACAATCAAATGCCTTTGCATAGTCAATAAAACACAAGTAAACATCTTTCTGGTATTCTTTGCCTTGAGCCAAGATCCATCTGACAACAGCTAGGATATCCCTTGTTCCACGTCCTCTTCTGAATCCGGCTTGAACCTCTGGAAGTTCTCTGTCAATATACTGCTGCAAACGTTTCTGAATTATCTTCAGTAAGAAATATAAAATTGGAAGACCAAGGGAAAAAAATCAAATACATTGAGTGATACTGCTCAAGAGCTACTGGGTAACAGGAGAAATAAAGTGTGAAATTTAAAAAGTACCTATAAACAAATAAGAAAGAAAACACAACATACAGAAACCTTTGAGACACAGCAAATGGAGTACTCAGAGGTCAATTTATAGAAATAAACACACACATCAAAAAAGAAAAGTCAAAATCAACACCTTAACTCAAACAATTAGAAAAAGATCAACAAAACAAACCCACAGTATATAGAAGAAAGGAAATAATAAAGATCAGAGAAGAAATAAATGAATCAGAAAACAAAAAAAATAATAGAGAAAACTGAAAAGACTAACAGCTGGATCTTTGAAAAAATTAACAAAATTGACAAACCACTGGCAATTTAACAAAGGAAAAGAAAGAGAAAATGGCGTGAATAATAAATGAAATGAGCAACATCACAACAGAACAAACTGAAATAAAAAAGATAAAAACGGAATATTATTAACACTCCAACAAATTTGAAAACCTAGAATAGATGGACAAATTTCTAGAAGCACAAGACCTACCGAATCTAACACAGTCTGAGACAGAATACTTCAGCAGACCCGTAACAAAAGAAGAAATTGAGCAGGTCTTTTTTTTAAAAAAAAGAAAGGAAGAAAGAAACTCCCACACACAAAAAAAGTCCTGGCCCAGATGGCTTTACTGGAGAATTCTATCAAGTGTTCAGAGAGAAACTGACACCTAAACTACTCAAACAATTATAGAACATAGAAAAGGATGATATATTCCCAAATTCATTCTATGAAGTAAGCATAATCTGGACATCAAAACCAGGTAAAGACAACACTGAAAAGGAAAACTACAGACCAATATCCTTCATAAATATAGATGCAGAAGTCTTCAACAAAATCCTAGCCAACAGAATCCAATGCTGTATCAAAAATAATAATAATATACCATGACCAAGTGGGATTCATACCAGGTATGCAAGGACAGTTCAACATCAGAAAAATAACCAATGTAATCCATCACATAAATAAAACAAAGGAAAAGAACCACATGGTCATACAAATTAATGCAGAAAAGGCATTTGATAAAATCCAACACCCATGCCTGATAAAAACTCTTAGTAAAATAGAAATAGAAGGGAAATTTCTCAATATAATAAAGAGAATATAGGCAAAACCAACAGCCACCATTATTCTTAATGGATAGAGATTCAAAGCACTACCCTTGCAAACAGGAACCATACAAGGATAACCTCTGTCCCCACATCTATTCAATATTGTATTGGAAGTCCTAGCCAGGGAAATATGGCAAGAAAGAGAAATAAAGGCATCCAAATTGGCAAAGAAGTAAAGTTATCTCTATTTGAAGATAACATGATCTTATGCATAGAAATACACAGATAGCAACTAATAGAAAGATTGAGCAAAGTGACAGGATGCAAGATGAACATTAAAAAATAATCAGTTAGATTCTTCTACATCAACAAATAGGTCTCTGAAAAGGAAATAAGGAAAGTAATACCATTTACAATAGCTACCTAAAAGATAAAATACTTAAGAATAAATCATACCATGGACACAAAAATCCTATAAAAAGAAAACTAAAAATCACAACAAGAAAGTATAAGAGACCTACATAAATGGAAGAACATGCCCTGTTCATGGATAGGAAGACTGAGTATTGTGAAAATGGCAATACTACCCAAAGAAATCTATATATTTAATGCAATCCCAATCCAGATACCATCCACGGTCTTTAAGGACATGAAAAAAGTCAATCACTAGTTTCATATGGAAAGAAAAGAGACCTCAGATAAGAAAAGCACTACTGAAGAAGAAAAACAAAGTAGGAGATTCCACACTCCCAATCTCAAAACCTGCTATACAGCCACAAGAATCAAAAGAGCCTGGTATTGGTACAACAATAGACATAGACCAGTGGAACAGAATGGAGAATCCAGAAATAGATCTATCTATCTATGGACAGCCTATCTTTGACAGAGGGCTAAACCTATTAAACAGGGGAGAAATAGCCTCTTGAACAAATGGTTTTGGTAAAATTGGATATCCATTTGCAGAAAAATGAAACAAGATCTATACCTCACACCATACAAAAAAAAATGAACTCGAGATGGATCAAAGACCTAAATGTAAAACCCCAAACCATAAAGTTCCTCAAAAATAAAATAGGGGCAAACCTAGGTGTCCTAATTTATGGCATAAGGAGACTCTCAAGCATAACCCAAAATGTACAAGCAGCAGACAAGAAATGAGATGACGGGGACCTTTTAAAAATTAAATTCTTATGTACATTGAAAGACTTCTCCAAAAGAGTCAAAAGAGAAACTACAGATTGGAAAAAATATTTGGCTATGACATATCCAACAAGGCACTTATCTCTAAAATTTATAGAAAACTTCAACACCTCAACATCAAAAAGACAAACAAGTCAATTCAAAAATGAACAAAGGACATGAACAGACACTTCACTAACAAAGATATACAAGTGGCCAAAAAACACTTGAGGAAATGCTTATGATCATTAGCCATTGTTGTTGTTTTTATGTGCCGTTGAGTCAGACCTGACTCATAGCGACCCCTCCTTGGGTTTCCAAGGCAGTATCACTACGGAAGTAGATTGCCCCATCTTCCTTCTGAGGAGTGGCTGGTAGGTTTGAACTGCCAGCCTTCTGGTTAGCAGTCAAGTGCTTTAGGCACTATGCTACCAGAGCTCTCCATTAGCCATTAGAGAGATGCAAATCAAAACAACAATGAGATATCATCTCACCCCAGTAATAATAGCAAAGTTCAACAAGTCAGAAAATAACTAATGCTGGAGAGGGTGTGGAGAGATTGGAACTCTCATACACTGCTAGTAGGACTGTAAAATGGTACAACCACTGTGGGGAATGGTATGATATTTCCTTAAAAAGTTTGTAATAGAAATACCATTTGATCCAGTAATTCCACTGCTAGGTATATATATCTTAAAAAGATGAGATCCAGGATAAGAATAGATACATGTACATCCATGTTCATTGCAGCACTATTCACTATAGCAAAGAAATGAAAACAACCTAAGTGCACATCAATAGATCACTGTATACCCAAACTATGGTACATACACACAATGGAATACTATGCAACATTAAAGAATAAGGAAGAATTCAAGAATCATAAAGTAGATGAATTTGGAGAATGTTATGCTGAGCAAAATAAGTCAATTTCAGAAGGAAAAATATTGTATGAGTCCATTATTATAAAAAGTCAAGAAAAGGTTTACACAGGGAAAGAAATTTACTTTTTTGGTTACCAGCAATGGGAGGGATGGGAAATTTCTGACTACTTAAGAGTCATGTGTTGATTCGAGTAAAGGGAAAGGCAATATAGCAAAAGCATGTGGCCAGCACAATAAAAACAATAGGGAAAAGGAGGACTCAAAGAGGTGCATAAAATGTATAGACAACAGAGGCAAATACAATTATATACATAACACTGCATTATCAATAATAACAAACACTAGTCTGCCATCAAGTTGGATTCGATTCACAGTGACCCCTTGTTGGGTTTCTGAGACAGTATTACTACAGAAGTAGATTACCCAACTTTCCTTCCAAGGAGTGGCTGGTGGGTTTGAATTGCAAGCTTTCTGGTTAGCAGTCAAATGTCTTAGGCACTAGCAGACAGGTGAGAAGATCAGGTGTAGGAAGGTAAATGAGAATATACCCATGACCATAAATAGATTTGGCTGATGATATTCCTACATGTGTATTTGTGCTACAAAAATATCGATATCCATTATAGACCTAACAGGGGACAAGATTAAAGTAGCTTCTTAGTCACAACTAAGCACCTTGAGGGAGTGAGTTGCCAGGCCTGCAGGCTCAAGATCATGGTCTTGGGGGACATCAAGCTCAGTTGGCACAACATAGCACATAAAAATATTGTTGCACATTCTACTTTGGTAAGTAGTGACTGGGGTCTAAAAAGCTTTCTAGTAGCAATTTAAGATGCAATGATTGATTCCTCCTCATCTAGAACAGAGAAGAGCGAAGAAAATTGAAGGCATGTAGAAAAAATTAGTCCAAGGGACTAATGGACAATGGTAACGTCAACCTTCATGACCTTCAGACCAGAACTAGATAGTGTCCAGGTACCAACGCCAAACACTCAGAAAGTGATCAAAATTGGAGAACTTGGACAGAGTAAGAGGAAAAATGTGGAACAGAATTAAAAAACACAAAAATGACCAGAATTACTGATCAGATAGAGACTGGTAAAACCCCCGAGATTGTGGCCCTAGGTTATCCTTCTGGCCTGGAACTGAACTCAGGTGGATTAGCTCTCAGCCAAACAACTGACAGGACTATAAGCAGACCACATACCCCAGGGAGGTCCACCCCTTAGAACAATCCACAATGAGACATCAGAAGGGCAGCATTTGCTAAGGGAGAAATCTAGACAGATAGGAATTCATAGGTAAGAAGGAGACAAGGAAGGGGTAGTTGAAGGAGGAGATGAGAGGAGAGCTATTGATTGTTGAGACAGTAATCAGTGCCATGAAACAAAGTGTGTATGAACTGTTGAGAGTAAAACTAATCTGCTTTGTAAATTTGCACCCAAACTACATATAAAATTTTTAAAAAATAAAACTTCCTCTTTGAAGTCTTTCTAGTTACCCCCCCTCCAAAAGAATAATTCCCTCTGCAATATTACTTACGTTCCTTAAAAATATTCACCATTGAGCCTGGAGGACATTATGCTGAGTGAAACAAGTCAGTCACAGAAGGACAAATATTGTATGAGCCCATCACTATAAAAAGACAAAGAAGGGTTTGCTTAAGAATGGGAACTCACTTTATAGGTTACCAGTGTGGGGAGGGAAGGGGAGAGATTAATTTTGGGCTAGTTGGGGTCCACAAACTGACGTGGGTAAGGGGAGGGATGTATAGAAAAAGTCTGTGACCACCATGATAACATTAGGAAAAGGGAGGATATTGAATTGTGCACATAAGAAATAGACAACAGATGCTAATAGCAACTAGTATATCCACAATACTGCATCACCACTAACAACAAACACCAGGCTACAGATAAAGATAAACACATAAACATCTGAGAAGGTCAGATGGAGATCAGTGAACAGGAGTATACTCTAGACTAAGGATAGATTCAGCAGAGGCTAATCTTACACAGATACCAGTGATACAAAATACCTGCAATCCTTACAGAAACAACAGAAGACAGACATAGAGTAATCCCTCACAGACACCCAGATACTGTGGGAGAAAGATCCAATGGATCTACTGACTCAGACCATAGTACTGGGGGACATCAGACTCAATTGGCACAACAAAATACATAAAAGTCTTGTTCTACTTCTTAGTGAGTAGCAACTGTGATCTTAAAAGCTTTCAAGTGGCCCTCTAAGATGCAGATAATGGTCTCCTATTGTCGGAAGAAGAGTTGATGCGTTTGAGATGTGGTGCTGGTGAAGAATGCTGAAAATACCATAGACTGCTAAAAGAACTAACAGATCTGTCCTGGAGGAAGTGCAGCCAGAATGCTCCTTGGAAGCAAGAATGGCCAGACATCGTCTCACCTATTTTGGTCATGTTGTCAGAAGGGACCATTCCCTGGAAAAGGATGTCATGCTTGGTAGGGTGGAGGGTCAAAGAAAGAGGGGGAGGCCTTCAATGAGATGGATTGACACGGTGGCTGTGATGATGGGCTCAAGTATAGCAGGGATCGTGGAGCTGGCATGGGATCAGGCAGTGCTTCGTTCTGCTGTGCATGGGGTCGCTCTGAGTTGGAGACGACTTGACGGCACCTAACAACAACAACAACATCGTCGGAAGTGAAGAAGAGTGAAAAAAAAAAATGGCATTTGGAAGCAATCAGCCCTAGGACATGATGGCCCTTCAGACTAGAAGAAATAGATGGTGTCCAGCAACCAATGCCAACCACTCAGGAAAGGATTGAATCTGGAGATCCTGAATAGAGTGGGGGAAAATGCAGAACAAAATCCAAAAACTCAATAATGACCAGAACTACTGGTCAGATGGAGTCTGGTGAGACCCCCAATATTATGGCCCTGGGATACATTCTGGGCCTGTTATAAAGCTCACTTCCGAGACTCTATTGGGCTCTCAGCCCAACAGTAAACAAGATGTACATGCAAACCACTCAACCCAGGGTGACGTACCCACATACTCTATGGAAATACATTCCTTGGAGCAATCAACCACAGGGCATCAGAGGGGCAACATTTGCATGGAGGAAAAGCAGGGCACACAGGAGTGCCTAACTATGAAGGGTATGAGGGGAGGGGGGGTTATTGGGCAGGGAGGGGAGGAGACTGAGTTAGAGTTGGGGATGGTAAATGGGGAGTGAAACTAAATATACATGTAATGTTGAATTTAAAACAAATTCTGCTCTGTCAACTTGAACCTAAAGCACAATTATAAATAAATAAATACATTATTATTATTATTACTATTGTTGTTATTATTTGTTATGTGCCATGGAGTCAGTCCTGAGTCATAGCGACATTTTGTGCAAGAGAACAAAACATTGCCTGGTCCTATTCTATATTCAAAATCATTGCCATGTTTGAGCTCATTGTTGAAACCACGGTGTCAATCCATATCATTGAGAACTCTCCAATTCGTCACTGACCCTCTACCTTACCAAGCATGATGTCTATCTCCAAGGACTGGTCCCTCCTGACAACAATAAAAAGTATGTGACACAAAGTCTCACCATCTTCACTTCTAAGGAGCATTCTGGCTTACTTCTTCCAAGATTCCAAGACAGATGTGTTCATTCTCCTGCAAGTCCATGACATGTCTAATATTCTCCACCAACACCATAATTCAAGGGCATTAATTCTTTGGTCTTCTATATGCACTGTCCAGCTTCCATGTGTTTGTGAGGTAATTTGAAAATACCATGGCTTGGATCAGGCACAGCTTAATTTTCAAAGTGACACCTTTCTTTTTTAACCCTTTAAAGATGTCTTGTGCATCTTTTTTGCCCAATGCAATACCTATTTAATTTCTTGACTGCTGTTTTCATAGGCACTAATTGTGGATCCAAGTGAAATGGAATCCTTAACAACTCCAATATTGTTTCCATTTATCATGATGTTGTTTATTGGTATAGTTGTGAGGATTTTTGTTTTCTTTATGCTGAGGTGTAATCCATACTGAAGGCTGTGGTCTTTGATCTTCATCAGTATGTGATTCAAATCCTTTTCACAAAGAATGATAGGTGCCAAAACCTAGATGTAAAAAACCAAAAGAGAAGAACATGGCTGGCATTTCTTGAGCTGAAGCAACTGAAGAAAAATTAAAGCCTCAAATTATAATACTGAAGGATTATATGGACAAAATATTGAATGACACAGAAAGCATCAAAAGAAGATGGAAGAAATCCAGCCAAACAAAAGACAGGCATATAAGCTAATCATTTACATTACATAGATACACTACATGGAGAGATCAATCATGGGAGAATAGAAGGATTGTGTATGCCCAGGGAGACAGCTTCAGAGGCAGGAGTCCATGGGAGGAAAGGACACATGAAGAGGAGGAAGTGGGAGGGGACCTGTTGCATTGTGGTAAATTGCAGTCAATGTCATAAGACAGTGTATGTGAGTTGCTGTATGGAAGGTGAATTTGTTCTGTAAATTTTCACTCAAATCACAATAAAAATTTTAAAAAGAAGATAGAATAAATACACCTAGTTGTTGTGCCAAAAAAGAATTGGTCAACATTCAATCATTTCAGAAGATAGCATATGATTGAAAACAAATACTATTGAAGGAAGTAGTCCAAGGCTCACTGAAAGAATTGGCAAAAAAATAAGGCTCTAGGAATTAACTAATTAAAATATCACTAGAGATGTTTCAATAAATGGATGCAACACTAGACACACTCATTCATCTATGCCAAAACATTTTGAAGATAACTACCTGGCCAACCCACAACTCATCTGTCAGTTTGTTTTATTGTGGTAGGTTGTGTGTTGCTGTGAGGCTGGAGGCTATGCTACTGGTATTTCAAAATACAAGCAGGTCACCCATGGTGGGCAGGTTTCAGCAGAGCTTGCAGACTAAGACAGACTCAGAAAAAGGAAGAGGCCATCGATGTCTCAAAGAATTGCCCAGTAAAAACATTATGAATGATGGTGAAACACTGATATATTTCTGGAAAACTTTATGAATAACCCTGAAACATTATTGGATATAGTGCCAGAAGATGAACCCCTCAGGTCAGAAGGCACTCAAAATATGACTGGAGAAGAGCTGCCTCTTCAGAGTGGTTGTTGTTATGTGCCGTCAAGTCAGCTCTGACACATAATGATTCTATGTACAACAGAACGAAACATTGCCTGGTCCAGCGCCAGCACCATGATCCCTGCTATACTTGAGCCCACCATTGCAGCCACCATGTCAATCCATCTTGTTGAAGGCCTTCCCCTCTTTCATCAACCCTCCACCTTACCAAGCATGACATCCTTCTCCAGGGAATGGTCCCTTCTGACAACAAAACCAAAGTAGACTTTGACCAAAGTAGACTTCGTCTCACCATTCTCACATATGGTTATCTGATTCAAAATAGCCAAAACTCATCCATTTCAGCTCACTAATGCTGAATATATCAATCTTCATGCATTCCGTTTCATTTTTGACAACTTCCAATTTTCCTAGATTCATACTTCGGACATTCCATGTTCTGATGATTAATGGATGTCTGCAGCTGTTTCTCCTCAATTTGAGTGGTGCCACGTCAGCAAATGGAAGTCTCAAAACTTTAACTTATCCATATGAGTAAGGCTGGATTTACTCTGATGATGCATCTCTCCCAGTCCTATTTTGAGAGCCTTGTAACCTAACCGGACTATTCATGAAGTTGCGCAGTAACATATCAGACAGTGTTTCTTTGCTATTCATAAGATTTTCCCTGGCCAATTCTTTGAGAAGTGGATGGCCTCTCCCTTATTCCTAGTCTATCTCAGTCTGTAAGCTGGGCTGATACCTGTGCACCATGTGCATACTGCTGGGCTTGAAACACCAGTGGCTCAGCTTCAAAACTCACATCAACACGTCACCACAGTAGGACAAACCAATAGACAAGTTTGTCTCCCTGTTGGAAACCTCTCATACCACCCTTACCTGGGTCCCTGTGGCAGACTCCTCCTCTGTCCTGGTTCCTGGACCTTTTCCTACCCTTTCTCCCGCTCTCCCACCCTGATGCTTTGGGTGTGCCTGGGTTCCCTCTCCTCACCTGGATCCCTGTGGCTCACTCCTCTTCTGTGCTGGTCCCTGGCCTATTCATCTCTGCTCTATGGTTCTCCTGTCCTGCTGTTTTGGGCGTGCCTGGGTTTCCTCTCCTCACCTGGATCCCTGTGGCTGACTTCAGTCTTCTTAGGTCTTCTTAGGTCTTCCTTATTCATTTTCCAGCTTTTACATGCATATGAGATGATTGAAAACACCATGGCTTGGGTTAAGTTCACCTTATTCTTCAAAGACACATCTTTGCTCTTCAGCACTTTAAAGAAGTCTTTTGCAGCAGATTTCCCAGTTCAATACATCATCTAATTTCCTAACCACTATTTCTATTAGTGTTGATGGTGGACCCAAATAATATGAAATCTTTGACAACTTCAATATTTTCTCCATTTATTGTGATGCTCCTTATTGGTCTAGTTGTCAGGAGTTTTATTTTATATGGAGGTGTAATCCATACTGCATACTGTAGTCTTTAATCTTCATCAGATGTAGTCAATCTGATTTCTGTGTGTTCCATCTGGTGAGGTCCAAGTATACAGACAAGTGGTAAAATAGCCGTGGACATCCACAAGTATAAACTCAGAGTTGAGTCAACCTTAATGATGTGGATGGAGTAAATCTTTCAAGACCACCATTTGTTAATATGGCACAACTCAAAATGGGAAGAAACAGTTGCAAAAACCCATTAAAAACTAGAACATGGAATGTACAAAGAATGAATCTAGAAAAAATGGAAGTTGTCAAAAATAAAACGGAACACATAAAAATCAATATTTTAGGCATTAGTGAGCTGAAATGGTCTGGATTGGGCCATTTTGAATCAGACAACCATATGATCAACTCTGCCAAGAAAGACAAATGGAAAAGGAATGGCATGACATTTATAGTCACAAAAATGTTCTAAGGTCTATCCTGAACTACAATGCTGTCAGTAATAGGATAATATCTATATGCTCACAACGAAGACCAGTTAATACTGCTATTATTCAAATTTATGCACCAACCGCCAAAGCCAAAGATGAAGAAATTAAAGATTTTTACCAAGATCTGCAGTCTGAAATTGACCAAACATGCAATCAAGCTATATTGATTATTACTTGATGATTGGAATATGATAGTTGGAAACAGAGTAATCACTAGTACCTGGAAAATATGACCTTGATGATAGAAATTATGCTGGAGATCACCTGATAGAATTTTACAAGACCAATGACTTATTCATTGCAAATATACTTTTTCAAGACACACATGGTGGCTATACACATAGACATCACCAGATGAACACACAGAAATAAGGTCAACTACATCTGTGGAAAGAGGTGATTGAGAAACTCACTATCTTCAGCTAAAACAAGACCTGGAGCTGATTGTGGAACAGACCATCAACTGTTCATATGCAAGAACACCAATGACCAAAAACCAGACGAATCGTGAAGTGACATCAAGAACATCATACATGAAGAAAGAAAAGGGTCATTAAAAAGATGGGAAAGGAAGAAAAGACCAAAATAGATGTCAGAAGAGACTCTGAAACTTGCCCTTGAATGGAGAGTAGCTAAAGCAAATGGAAGAAACAACAAAAGAGCTGAATAGAAGATTTCAAAGAGAAACACAATTATTATAATAA
>NW_006921678.1:3868888-3887565 GCF_000298275.1 Orycteropus afer afer
GATCAGTGAGTAAGCACCAGCCCGCCCGTGCTTACCTTGCTCCTGGAGACCAGGTCCCTCTCGGGAGGGTAACAAGGGAGCCCCCTGAGCACTAATGACTGGGTTTTACCCCTTTCTCCTGGTCTTCCAGCCTGCTCCTTGAAAGAGAGAATGGCCAGACTCTGTCTCACCTATGTTGGTCATGATGTCAGAAGGCACCATTTCCTGGAGAAGGGTATCATGCTTGGTAATGTGGAAGGTCAGCAAAAAAGGGGAAGGCCCTCAATGAGATGGATTGACACAGTGGCTGCAACAGTGAGCTCAGGTATAGCAAGGACTGTGAGGCTGGTGCAGGACCGGGCAGTGTTTCATTCTGTTGTACATCAGGTAGCTATGAGTCAGAGCTGACTCAATGGCACCTAACAACAGCAATCACCTGGCCAACTGATTAGAAGAGATCCATATTTTTGCTCATTTCAAAGAAAGGTGATCCAACAGAATGCAGAAATTATCCAACAATATCATTAGTATCACACACAAATAAAATTTTGTTGAAGATAATTCAAAATGGTTGTAGCTGTATATTGACAGGGAATTCCCAGGGATTCAAGGTTCCAAAAAGGATATAGAACTAGGAATATCATTGCTGATATCAGATGGATCTTGGCCGAATGCAGAGAAAATCAGAAAAACATTTCACACATTTCATTGACTATGCAAAGGCATTCCACTATGTTTGGATCATAATAAATTATGGATAACATTTCAAAGAATAGGAATTCCAGAACACTTATTTGTGCTTTTGTGGAACCTGTACATGGATCAAGAGGCTGTTGTTCAAACAGAAAAAGGGATCCTGCATAGTTTAAAATCAGGAAGTGTGTGTGTCACTATTGCATCTTTGACCATACTTATTATTCCTATTAGCTTCCAGTTATTGAATGCTAACTTTGTGCCAGAGATAATAAATAAATAAAGTTTATTTAAGAAGAATGAAACGACTTACCTAAAGTCACAAAATTAAAGCGAGAACCAGGATTGTGATTGAGGCCTATTTGGCTCCAAAGTCTATGCATACTCCACTACCACATTCTGCCTTCTGCTTCAGCATGTATTTTTTGTTCCATATTAGTTCCTCTCACTCTTTAACCCCAGTTAAATTAAATGCATCTAGAAAAACATGTTTTATTAATCTTTGTATCCTTATTACCTGGAATATAATATACAGTCGATAAATGTTTGTTTAATTGAAATTAACTGTGTTTTCAACACAAATCATAACAGTTTCATTCTGTGTTGCTCTATCGTCTTTTCATTGATTAGTTCTTGGTATTTATTTTCTTCACTTTGGGTCATCAAAAAGAAGTACAATGTGATTTCTTTCAAATTCATTACTCTCTTTAGCAAGATTGTCATCACTTTCATGATAATATGCTTGATTCAAGTAATTGTTATCTGGACAGACTTTAGAAAACAAAATATTAGCTCTGCCATTCCCAAATTCCAAATTACGATTCAGCAGAAAGGGACCCACATTTAGGAAATAATTTTAATCACTGTTTTAATCAAACGTAATTAAGCCATAGTTAGCATGTCTTCTCTGCATCCTGAAGGATATTGACCGATGGAGACAAACTGTAATTGTGTGTTCTGTAAGTTATTGATGCTCTGTGTATTCTTCATATATAGAAATTTATCTCCTGCACACTTGACAAAGCATATATATATATAAATATATATGTATGTATATATATATATATATATATATATATATATATATATATATATATATATACCTGTTATTTCCAACAAGAAAGAAAACTTCGTGCTCAACTGTTTAGCTGTCTCCCCGAGTTTTCCACAAGGGAAAATACATAGCCTAAGGGAAAAAAGAGTAATTTGATTAAAAAAAATCTCTATGGATGCAATCTGTGAACTTAATACACTAGGCTCAGATCCAGAACTGAATTATTTTTCCTCTTCCTCAACATCCTTGAGGAATCCAATATATTCTCATCCACAACGGTGACAAGCATTGTTCCCAATAAGCAAGGTAAACACAGGCTTATGTGTACTTACTAGTCTGTAGTGAACAATTTAACATTTTTTCATCATATTAAAAATTTTTTTCTAGGTATGGCTGGCATCTGTTTCTCTCCCAACCCCATAGCAGCTTCCAACAGAATCAAAGCCTCTTTCCAAATTTACAATCCTTGACAGGGGTGGAGTACTCAAGTAAGCACAAGTAATTTACTTACACAAGTAAGTTACTTGTGCTTACTTACTAATCTATGGTGAATGATTTCACATGAATTTCATCACATTTGTGGTGAAAAATATGTGAAACTATTCACTACAGATTAGTAAGGAAACACAAGTAAACCGGTGTTTGCCTTGCTTATTGGGTACTCTGCCCCTAGTGGCTAGGTTTCTCTGCAAGAAAGAGAAGAGAGTTGAGGAAGAAAGAATCTCATCTATGAGGCCATATCTGAATTTTAGGAGGAAATGTGGTTTTCCACAAATATGATTCTGGTCAAGTGATTCCATGATGGATGACTCCCAGCTCCCTTTTTAGGGATGTCACTATCAGAGAGAGAGGTTTTAATCCATTTTAGGGTTTGGACACAGGCTCATTCATTTCTGGCATTGAGCTGAACTGCATGTGAATAGATAAATTCTAAGAGATTTACTCTTGAGTGTTCTAAAAGCATGCTACTGAGATGCTGAGAATACATTAATATGGACATCTTGGTAAGGACAGGTATTCCACTTCAAAAATAAGGAAAATGTGTTCTCCTTTGATGTATTAAGTGTAACTATTCTCCCTACAAAATCAGAGCCAAATGTCTTTCTTCCTCTCTTTCATTCACAGGCCATAAGTAATAGTTTGTCCCTGAACCCACTGATACAGTTGCCCACAATGGCAAAGAGAGCTTCTCACTCAATCTTTTTTTCCTTCTTATGTCTCTGGGCATTCCCAAAAGGAAGACTGACTTACACATAAACAAAGTCATGCCTGAAGCATTAGATTTTCACTGTTAATTTATAATACAAGTGTCAAGTGAACTTCTTTTGATATTTGAATAAAATTCATTTGAATGAAATGCAACATGTCTCCAAATGTCTTGAATAATTCTCTGGATTGCTAGAACTGTAATATCGCTACTGCTGCTTAGAGCAACTTCTCATCTCAGTCTGACTCCAGACTGAGTAATATAATGACCCATATTTTATCTCCAACCTCTAAAGGGATGTTGTTGTTGTTGTTATGTGCCGTCGAGTCAAACCCGACTCATAGCGACCCCTCCTTGGGTTTCCGAGGCAGTATCACTACGGAAGTAGAATTGCCCAACCTTCCTTCCAAGGAGTGGCTGGTGGGTTTGAACCGCCAGCCGTCTGGTTAGCAGGCAATATATGGTCCAAGGACTAACATCTGCATCCCCTGAGAATGTGTTGGAAATGCAGATTTTGGATGCTAATTCAGATTTAACTGCATCAAAATCCCTGAGGGTAGGGCACAGCAATCTGTGTTTTAACAAGCATATCAGGATTTTAATGCACATTAAAATTTGAGAAGCATTGCTTTTAAGCATTTCTCTTTACTATTATTTATTCCGAGGAGCTCTGATGCCACAGTGGTTAAACTATTTGGCTGCTAACCATAAAGTTCTGCTATTCGAACCTATTAGTCACTCCTTAGCAGAAAGATGAGGCAGTCTACTACTGTAAAAATGTATGAAAATCATATGGGTCCATGTACTCTGTCCTATAGGGTCCTAAGAGTTAGAATCAACTCTATGGCAGTAAGCTTGGTTTGGTTTGGTATTATTCCCTCCTGGCATTCCTCATTAACACCCTTTTTAGCATGGGAGCACAAGGGCTGGAAACCGTAGTAATACAGGTCTTTCACAATTAACACATTGTCTCCTTCCCAGTGCATACAGATGCTGCTAAGGTGTGGTAGGTCAAACACTACCTAGGGACTAGGATTTCCTTTAGAGTCTAGTCCACCATGACAGATCACTTGTTCACATAAAAGAATAGTTCTCTTGAGTATCACAGTATCCCTGAGGATTTACACACACACACACATAAGCAAAAACAAAAATCACACTGGGAGCGGGGGTTAGGAGAGAGAATTTGTCTAATCACTCACAGCATTGACGAGTTTTAGTACTGACTCAACCAGAACACTCTTTACAAATTATGGGGTTTGGTTTGACTTTGATAACTATTACATTTTATTTGCTAAGATGGGAAATATTCAATAGAAAGAGAAAATATAAAAACAATAAGATGTAAAGAAAGTATTCACTGTCTTTAATTTTTCTTTTCATAAAAGCACAAAATGGAAGCAAAGGATTCAGAATAATCCAAGACTCCTTATGCTGTTGTTACTGTTGTTAGGTACTGTTGAGTGGCTCCTACTCATAGCAACCCTATGTACAATAGAACGAAACACTGCCGTGTCCTGCCCAGCCTCACAATCCTTGCTATATCTGAGCCCATCATTGTAGCCACTGTATCAATCCATCTCATTGAGGACCTTCCCCTTTTTTTTGCTGAATCTCTATTTTACCAAGTATTATAACCTTCTCCAGCTGCACTTTTTCCAGGACAGATTTGTTAGTTCTCCTGGCAGTCCATGGTACTTTCAGTATTCTTCACCAGTACCACAACTCAAAAGCATCAACTCTTCTTTGGTCTTCTTTATTCATTGTTCAGCTTACATGCATATAAAGAGATTGAAAACACCATGGCCTGAGTTAGGGATACCTTAGTCTTCTAAGAGATATCTTTGCTCTTCAGCATTTTAAAGAGGTAATTTGTGTCAGATTTGCCCAGTGCAATACATATTGCACAGGACGCCTTATAGACATAAGGAATGTAGAATATTGATTTGGAAGGCCTATAGTTTACATCCTCAGTGGAGACCACAAGGAAAGTGAAAGAGAAGGACTGCTTTGAGAGCAGACCTCAGGTAATCATGGGAAATATGAGGCAAAAAGACAGTGGACTCTGAATAAAGGGAAGGCCATGTGAAGATTGAGATTTTGTCAGCATGGAGAATGTCAGTTTTCACATGTAATTTAATGACTAGTTAGTACATGTTATTTTGTAGCAATCAATTTCCATTATAATAACCTCAGAGAGTTAGCAAAATGGTTAACAGATGTATACCATCATTTAGCTACTATCAAGGTTCTAAGAGAAGTTGTAGGGAATCTGCCAAATCAAACAGCCAGTCATCTAGAGAACACGTAAATTTGAGCGCTAAGTTGAATGTTACATTTCCAAACTGTGTTCCCCTAGCATAGTTTGCGCACACGTTGTTGTTGTTGCTGTTGTTAGATGCTGTCCAGTCAATTTCGATTCACAGTGAACCCAAGTGACAGAGTAGAATTGCCCCATAAAGTTTTTAACCTACTGCTAGAAGTAGACTCATCTTTTTCCCACAGAGCAGCTGGTGGATTTGAACTACTGGTATGTTGGTTAGCAGCCAAATGCTAACTACTATGCCACCAGATTTCCTTTCTGGATTTCTACCAAATAAAAACAAACCTACTGCCATTGACTCAACTTATAGCAACCTTATAGGGCAGAGGAAAACTGAAGGCTGTAAATTTTCACTGATCCAAACTGCCTCATCTTTCTCCCACAGAGCACCTAGTGATTTAAACCATTTACCTTTTAGTTAGTAACCAAATGCTTTAACCACTACACCACGAGAGCTTTAAGGCTTTCTAGGCTATTTTTTTTTTTTTTTTTATGTGAGCAGGTCACCAGGTCTTTCTCCTACAGAGCTGCTAAGTGGGTTCATACCACCAACTTTTAGGTTAGCAGCTTGACTGTTAGTGCTTGACTGTTGCACCACTTTACACATTTCTTGTGCACAATTAGGAATATAATGTATATGTCGTCAAGTAGGCCCCAACTCATAGCGACCCCTCCGTGGGTTTACGAGGCGGTATCACTATGGAAGTAGGATTGCCCAACCTTAGTTAGCATTATCTGATGCATTGAAATATTTAAATATTTTTGTATTTAACTAGGGAGCTCTGGTAGCATAGTGGCTAAGGCACTTGACTGCTAACCAGAAGGCTGGTGGTTCAAACCCACCAGCCACTCCTCGGAAGGAAGGTTGGGCAGTCCTACTTCCATAGTGATACTGCCTCGGAAACCCAAGGAGGGGTCGCTATGAGTCAGGGCTGACTCGATGGCACATAACAACAACAACAACAACAACAACAAGGAGCCCTAGTAGTACAGTGGTTAAGAACTTGGCTGCTAACTGAAAGGTTGGGGTTTAAACCCACCAGCCACCCCTAGGGAGAGAGAGCAGCAGTCTGTTTCAATAAAGATTACAGCTTTGGAAGCCCAATGGGCAGTTCTACTTTGTCCTTTAAGGCTGTTATGAGTCAGAATTTGACTGAGCAACAGTGGGTTGATGTGTTAAACCCAGTCAATCTTTTACAAACCTGTTTCCCAATTTTTGGTCTCCTTCTCTTGGGCATTATCTAATGCTTTCCTAAAATATTTCAGGGTCTGCTTCCTTCTCCATGAAAAAAAAAAAAAAAAAAACCTTACTACATTTAATCAGATTTAGGAAAGTAACAGTGTTTCTTGTAGATGTTATGGTAGAGGCTGTGGTCTAAGATTATGCAGTCTCTTCTTATTAGCACCATAATTTGATTCTTTCGGGTATAGGAATGACTAAAATTTGCATAATTCAATGAAATAAGGCAAAGATGGCCAATTAGGAAACACAAATTATTTTCCTAGAACTCAAAAGAGACAGGAATATTAAAAACAGCCACAACAGATAAATCAATTGCTAATGCCCAGATAACAGAATTGTTGTTGTTGTTGCTTGCCTTCGAGTCGGCCCTGACTCATAGCGACCCCTCCTTGTGTTTCTGAGGCAGTATCACTACGGAAGTAGGATTGCCCAACCTTCCTTCCGAGGAGTGGCTGGTGAGTTTGAACCGCCATCCTTCTGGTGAGCAGTCAAGTGCCTTAGGCACTATGCTACCAGAGCTCCTATGGCAGACCATAAATATGTGCTGGGTATCACTAAAACCTTCAACATAGTGCTTCCCTTCTTTCCCTTCCATTTTTCTAATTTTTTTTCATCTATTCAGTTTTTATTGTGGGATGTGACCCCAGATGCCTGACAACTCCTGAGGGCATAGCTCAATATTTTTGCAAATAGACATGAGGGCAACTTTCTGGAAGATTGATTGGTATCATAGGAAGCATTCTAGCAGAAAGTTTTGAGCCAGGTTTTATTTGTCAAGCAAGTGTGGTCTCCATTTGGTTTTTCTCACCTTGCTGTTTCCCCTAAAGACTTGATGCATTTGCACCTAGTCCTCCGGATGGATACTGAAATGGTGGGACTTTCTTTTTGGTAGTACGTACAAGTAGACCTCTACAAACCTTTCTTTAAAAATACATACCATCTACAACACTTCCAGCAATTTAGTGTCATTTCCTGGGAGTAGCAAATTGTTATACAAATAAGAATACAGAATTGGTGAGGGAAATACAAGAAAAGGGGGTAAGTCATAGTTTGTCAAGACATGAGTATAAGCACCCATTTTTTTTATTGTGATTTAGGTGAAGATTTACAGAGCAAATTCACTTTCCATACAGCAGTTCACATATACTTTGTCTCATGTCATTGACCACAGTTTACCACAATGCAACAGCTCCCCTCCCACTTCCTCCCCATAGTTACCGCTTCCCAGTGTCCATCCCTCCATACACTCCTGCCCCCTGGGCTATCTCCCTGTGCATTAAGCACCCATTTTTTAATCCCATCCATTCCACTGAAAAAGTATTACCAAGGACCTGAGAATAACATTCATTATTATTCATCTGTTTTATAAGCTAATTTAAAAAAAAAAAAAAAACAAAAACCTCTTATTTATTAAAGGTGATATAACATTTATTTTGAAATGTCAAAAGTCAGAATTATTCAGGAAGAACTTTTAAAATCACAGACAAATTTTTTACTGAAGAAAAACATTCTCCAAAGAAAGCTTAAAAGATTGCCCAGACGAATAATTTTTCAGATGGGTCACAAGTAACTCCTGATTTCAAACGTTTCACAGCTCTCCAGAGCTAAGAAGCTAAAGACAATTCTACAATATTGTATTTCAAAGCAGCAGAGGGCTTAGCTGCTAAAGCAATAAAGTGGTTTTTATCTTAGAAGCACACATCATGAATAACACTGTCATCTAGAAAGAATGAACGAGTAGGCACCACTCTGTGCTGAACTAAGCAGGCTAGATTGTGCATGCTGATGTTCTCACTTCACATAAGTTGATATTTTGTACAGAAAGTAAGGAAAAAAAGAAAGGTGTGGTATGAGGTCAATAAAGGAGAAACTAAAAGTGAAAGGCTCTTAATGATTGTAAGTGAAGCTTAGAAGACAAATATAGATCTCAGTAATCTAAGTTATGATTAGGGCCATAGTCTGTTTACATCTGTTTCTTAGGTAGGAGTGTTTTTCTTTCAAAATAGCAGTGCTATATGAATCAACAGCTTCCAAAGGAACTATTTCATGCTACCAACCTTGGGTCTTAGGCTTAAAAAAATCTCATTGATCTTTTGTGAAATCTGTTATATAAGTAGGAAGCTATTTTAAAAGCCATACCAGATGCCACAGTAATTCCTCATTGCTCCCACATGGATGCACACTGTTTACTCAGAATTGAGCCAAGACTCCCAAAATAAGAAAGTTAAGTAACTCCCTAACAAATCTAGATAACAGATTTGCATGCAATGGACCTGTAAATACTCCTGGATTTATTACTTGGCTACTGGCTTTTGAGCTGCCCACATTTACCATTAAAAAAAAAAAAAAGGAGGGAGGGAGAGAGAAAGAGAAAGAGAGAACAAACTCAGAAATTTTCCTTAGGAGGCGCATGACTTTCATTGTAGAACTGACTGCAAATTCCTTTTTAATTTAAATCATTTTCACAGTCTCCTTAGTGAGATTAAATCATTAACAGATAAACTGCAAGCCTACCTCATCATTTTGCCTGAAGAAATGTGAATTAGTCCGTGTTATTAGGAAGAAAAAAAAAAACTTTGGTAGTGTGAAATGGCAATTAATCTAGTCAAAATGTAACTTAAGTTCAAAGCAATTTTTATTGCCATAATATATCCATGGTTCGAAGATTTTTCAACTATGTATTTTTTTCTACACTTTGGGATTAGAATTTGATTACTAGTAAAAGGAGCTAAGGAACTATTTAATTATCAGAGCTCATTGAGAAAGTTTCTGATTATATTTGGGATGTCAATGATGGGATGGCAAAACCCCATAGACTTGTCTTAGTTCTTCTAAATAATGCATTTATTTATTGTTATATCCCTTGTATCTAATATCTGAAACAGAACCCATTGCCGTCTAGTCGATTTCAACATATATTACTATGGTAGTTGAGTTAGAGTTGACTCCAACAACAACATAGGAGAGAGTCGAACTACCTCATAACATTTCCAAGTCTATGGTCTTTACAGAAGCAGACTGACACATCTTTCTCCCATGGAGTGGCTGGTAGGTTTGAACTGTCAACCTTTCAGTTAGCAGCTTAGTGCTTAACCTCTGTGCCACCAGGGTTCCTTCTATTCCTAAAACAGTAGCTAAAATTCTAATAAATGAATGAATCCCTGTTATCAAAAGAATCTCTGTTATGAGAAGAATCTCAGTTTTTAGAGCCATTTTGAACTATTCCTCTTTTATTTTCTTAGTAGTCAATTGGTGAGTAGTCTTGCCTGTGAAAGCAAACATCATCCCTGAATATGAAGGACTATGTTATATCATCTATTGTCCTACACATGTATTTCAATGATTTATAAACACTAACACTATTATTTACCATCTAATTCCATACAGAAATACCATTGTATCATTAAATTAAATTATATAGCTTTTGTGCTTAAAATTCTCTAATGCCAAGGGCCACAAAACCCTACATGATTAAGCTCCTGATTATATATACTATCATATCTCCTACAATTTCTCCTTGGTCTCTGTACTTTTCATTTTTATTTGACTTTTAATAAGGCTGAAGTAGTTTGTCTCAGACTAACCTGCCAACTGATAGTAATACATTTTTAATAAAAGCAAATACTATTTTATACATAATACTGCATTATCAGTGATAGCAAACACTAAGTTATGGGTAAGGAGCTCTGTGGTGTAGGGTATAGGCATTTGGCTGATAACCAGAAGGTCAGTGATCCAAACCAACCAGCTACTCCACAAGAGGAAGATGAGGCAATCAACTTCAGTAAAGATTTAGAGCATTGGAAACGTAATGGATGTCACTATGTCATAATTGATTTGATGGCAGTGAGTAAGCTGTGAGTGGATATATAGGTAGACAGGCAAAAAGATCAGGTGTGGATAGGTGAATGGGAATATACCCATGACCGTACATAAGTTTGGCAGAAAATAGTCCTATATATGTATTTGTTTGTGCTATAAAAATGCCTATATACAGTTTAAAACTAGCAGGGGCAAAGTTTGGTAACTTCTTAGTCACAACTAAGTACCTTGAAGGAGTTAGTCTCTGGGCCTATGGGCTGGGTACCATGGTCATATGGGATATCAAGCTCAATTGGCCCAACACAGTATACAATAAAATTGTTTTATATCTTACTTTGGTGAGTAGTGACTGGGGTCTTAAAAGCTTGCAAGCAGCCATCTAAGATGCAACTGTCTATTGGTCTCTTCTTGTCTGGAGCAAAGAATAGTGAAGAATCAAAGATGCATGAAAACAATTAGTCCAAGGGACTAATGGACCAGGAGAACCTCAGCCTATACGACCCTGAGACCAGAAGAACTAGATGGTGCCCAGGTACCAATGCCAAGTGCTCAGAAAGGGATCAAAACTGGAGATCCTGGGTAGAGTAGGAGAAAATCGTGGAGCAAAACTCAAAACCATGAAAAAGATCAGGCTTACCATTCTGAGAAAGACTGGTGAAACACCCAAGACAATGGCCCTGAGTTACCTTCAGGCCTGGAATTGAACTCATTCCAGTGGCTTAACTCTCAGTCAAACATTAGGCAGGGCTATGAATTGAACAATTACACCAGGGAGATCCACACCTTAGAAAAATCAACTATGGGAGATCAGAATTGCAGCATTTGCATGGGAAGAAAGGCAGGGAGACAGGAATGCATAGGCAAGAAGGACACTGGGAAAGGGTAACCACAGGGAAGGGGAAAAAATGAAAAAACTATAAGAAGAAAAAAAACTCTACTGTTTACAGGCAATGAGTAGTGATAAATTCAGGCAAAAACGAAAGGATATTTGATCTTCAAAAGAAAGGAACCACACTGGTGGAGATCCATATTGTTATGTTTTCTACCCCTGAAGGCATTGCCCACTTTAAGACAAGGGTGGATAGAACTCAAGTAGAAAGTTATTAGCTTGAGGAGTCTGAGGACAGAATTAGGAGCTGGTCAAGTAGCTGTAAATTGACAAGGAAAAATACTGGAAACAAGGGGACCACAAAACAGAAAACCCCAAAATTTGTGTATATTCCCCACTTAAATCCTTAATTAATTCCTAATTTCATAGCTGTATGGTAAGACTCCCTACCAATCATCTGTCATTTTGTCATATCATGGTGGCTTGTGTGTTGCTGTGATGCTGGAAGTTATGCCACTGGTATTTCAAATATCTGCAGGGTCACCCATGGTGGATAGAGTTTAGCAGACAGGTTAAGTCAGTTTCTAGACTAAAACTGCAAAAGACTGGAAAAAGAATAGGCCATCCACTTCAGAAAAACTGGCCACTAAAAGCCTTATGAATAACAGTGAAACATTGTGTGATATATGGCCAGAAGAGGGGTCCCAGATTAGAAGGCACTCAAAATACAACTGGTGAAGAGCTACCTCCTTAAAGCAGAGTTGACCTTAATGATGTGGAGGGAATAAAGCTTTTGGGATCTTCATTTGCTGATGGAGCACAATTCAAAATGAGAAGAAATAGCTGCAAACATCCATTAATAATTGGAATGTGAAATGTACGAAATATGAATCTAGGACAATTGGAAGTTGTCAGAAATGAAATGGAACACACAAGATCAATATCCCAGGCTTTAGTGAGCTGAAGTGTACTAGTTCTGGCCATTTTGAATCAACTATATGATCTACTATACCAGGAATGGCAAACTGAAGAGGAATGACCTTATATTTATGGTCAAAAAGATTATTTCAAGATCTGTCATGAAGTACAATGCTCTCAGTGATAATTTCCTACACCTGAAAGGAAGACCATTTTAGAACTACTATTATTCAAATTTATACACCAAACACTAAAGCCAAAGGTGAAGAAATTGAAGATTTTTACCAGTATTAGCTGTCTGAAATGGACCAAACATGCAATCAAGATATGTTGATAATTACTAGTGATTGGAATGCAAAAGTTGGAAACAAACAGGAAGCATCAGAAGCTGGAAAATACGACCTCACTGAAAGAAATGACAGTGGAGACTGCATGATAGAACTTTGCAAGACCAGTGACTTATTCACTGCAAATACCTTTTATCAACAACATAAATGACAACTATACATGTGGACCTCACCAGATGGAACAAATAGGAGTCAAATCAACTATAGCTGTGGAAAGAGGCAATGGAGAAACTCAATAACATCAGTTAGAACAAGGTCAGGTGTGGATTATGGAACAACAGATCATCATGTACTCATATACAAGTTTAAATTGAAGCTGAAGAAAATTAAAACAAGTCCAAGACAGCCAAAATACAACCTTGAATATATCCCACATGAATTTAGAGGCCACCTGAAGAATGGATTTGACTCACTGAACACCAATGACTGAAGACCAGACAAGGTGTGGGATGATGTGGTAGTTGAGCTGTGTCTCAACTTGGCTGGGCCTGGTTTTGAGTGGCTGGAAAGCTGATGTAGTTATTCCCCATGATGAGATTGGTAATCAGCTCCACAATGGAATCTACTGGAGCAGCTGAGTAGCTGCCTTAAGGATGTGTCTGCATCCAGTATATAAGAAGAAACTTTGAGAAAGGTCTCCGAGCTTTTTGGCATACCTGGATACTGCATGGGGAGCTCTGATGGGGCAGTGCCTAAGGCATTTGAGTGCTAACCAGAACATTGGTGGTTCAAACCCACCAGCCACTCTGCAGAAGGAAGATGGGGCAATCTACTTCCTTAAAGATTTCACCTTAGAAACCCAGTATAGGTCACTATCAGTCAGGATCAACTCGATGGCAGTGAGTTTGGTTTTTTAGTTTGGACCCTGCACATAGCCAAGTCTTCATTCAGCCCCTCCCATGTTTCCTGCCAATCTTGAGACTGTCTCTGGACTTGAACTAGTGACCTGCCATGTTATTTGGTAATCTTGGGACTCTGCCATTTTATTTGGCAACCTTGAACTTGGCAGCCTCAGCAGCCAGCAGTTACCTGAGTGAAGAGACACCTCCAGCTACAGTGGGCTGGGAGCAAAAGAAAGAGCTAAAGTCCAAGGTTGAGGGATCTTTACCCATCCCCTAGAGCTTGGCACTTTGAACTCAGACTTCTAACCTCCTAAACTGTAAAAGAATAAATCCCTGTTTGTTAAGACCATCCACTTGTAGTATTTTCTGTTAGAATGCAACTAAAACAAAAAACACCAAACTCACTGCCAGCAAGTCAACTCTGACTCATAGCAAACCCCATTGTGTTTCCGAGGCAGTAAATCTTTACTGAAGTAGATTGCCTAGTCTTCCTTCTGCAGAGTGGTTGGCAAGTTTGAACCACCAACCTTCTGGTTAGCAGTCAAATGCCTTAGGCACTATGCCACCAGAGCTCCTTTAGAATGACCCTAGAGGTAATCAAAACACATGACATCAAGAACATAATACAGAAGGAAGCAAAAAGTCTTTAAAAAGACAGGAAAGATTTGGCAGAAGATATTCTTATATACGTACTTGTATGTGCTGTAAAAATGTTCATGTGCCACTTAAAGCTAACAGGGGAAAACTTAAGATAATTTCTAAGCCACAACTAAGAATCTTGAGGGAGTGACTCACTGGACCTGCATGCTGGGGACTATAGTCTCAAGGGACATCAAGCTCAATTAGCAAAATATAGTATAAAAAGTATTTTTCTACATCTTACTTCAGTGAGTAGTGACTGGTGTCTTAAAAGCTTGCAAGCAGCCATCTAAGATGCAACTATTGGTCCCTCCTCATCTGGAGCAAAGAAGAATGAAGAAAATCAGAGAGGCATGGAAACAATTCAAAGGAGTAATGGTCCATGAGAACCTCAGCCTTTATGACCCTGAGACCAGAAAAACTAGATGGTACCTGGTGATGCCAACCACTCAGAAAGGTATTAAAACTGGAGATCCTGGATAGAGTAGTTGAAAGAAAGTGGAACAAATTTAAAAAAAAAAACATTGAAAAGACCAGGCTTACTGTAGGATAGAGAATGGTGAAAACCCCCAAGACTGTGGCACTGAGTCACACTTTGGGCCTGGAATTGATCTCACTTCTGTGGCTTAACTCTCAGTGAACCAATACACAAATCTACAAGCTGAACACCTACACCAGGGAGATGCACTCCTTAGAACAATCAACCTTGAGAAATCAGAGGGGTAGCATTTACACAAGGAGAAAGGAAAGAAGGCAGGAATACAAGGACAGGAAGGACACAGGGAAAGGGTAACCACAGGGAGGAAGTGTGGAGAGAGCTGTTAGACTACAGGGAATGTAATCAGCATCACAAACAAAATATGTATGAATTGTTGAATGTAAAATGAATCTGGTAGCATAGTGACTAAGGCACTTGACTGCTAACCAGAAGGCTGATGGTTCAAACCCACCAGCTACTCCTCGGAAGGAAGATGGGGCAATCTACTTCCGTAGTGATACTGCCTCGGAAACCCAAGGAGGGGTCACTATGAGTCGGGTTCGACTCGACGGCACATAACAACAACAACAACAAAAATGAATCTGCTTTGTAAAATTTCACTCAAGTCACAATAAAAATTAAAAAAAAAAAAATGAAAGGAAGAAAAGACAAAAATGGATGTCAGAAGAGACTCTGAAACTTGCAACTGACTACAAAAGATCCATATTTGTGCTCATTCCAAAGAAAGGTGATCCAACAGAAAGTGGAAATTATTGAACCATGTCATTAATATCACACACAAGCAAAACTTTGCTGAAGATAATTTTAAAATGATTGTAGCAGTATATTGTCAGGGAAATGCCAGAAATTCAAGCTGGATTCAGAAGAGGACTTGGAATGAGGGATATCATTGTTGATGCCAGATGGATCTTGGCTGAAAGCAAAGAATACTAGGAAGATATTTACCTGTGTTTTCTCCTGCTTGATTTAGGATCTCCAATCTTGATCCCTTTTTGAGTGATTGACAAGATAGCTGGGCACCATCTATTTGTTCTGGTCTCAAAGTCATGTAGGCTGCAATTTCAATGGTCTACTACTCCCTCGAACTAATTGTCTCCATGCATCTTTGATTTTCTCCACTCTTCTTTGTTGGAGACCAGGAGAGACCACTTGTTTTTATTTTTGTTTTAATTTTTATTGTGATTTGGATGAAAGTTTACAGAGCAAATTCATTTTCCATACAGCAGTTCATATATATTTTGTTTCATGACATTGACTGCAATCCCCATAACGTAGCAGCTCTCTTCCCACTTCCTCCTTGTAATTATCTCTTCCCTGTGTCTTCCTTTCCTATGCATTCCTATCCCCTGAGTTATCTTCTTGTGCAAATAGTGCCCTTCTGTTCTCCCATGATTGATCATTCTAAACAGTGTATCTCCCTGGTGAAAATGTTCACCATATATGCCTGTCTATTCTTTGGCTGGTAGCCATGGGAGTGAGCTCAGTTCCAGACTTGAAGAGTGACTAGGGGCCATAGTCTTGGGGGTTTCATCAAGCTCTGTCAGACCATTCAACCTGTTTTTTTGTTTTTTGGGTTTTTTTTAAATGGTTTTGTTCCACATTTTTCTCCCACTCTATCCAGGATCTCCTGCACTAACCCATTTCTGAGTGGTTTACAGTGACAGCCAGGTACTATCTAGTTCTTTTGTTCTCATGGTCATATAGGCTGAGGTTCACATGGTCCACTAGTCCCTTGTGCTTATTGTTACCATGCACATTTGGTTTTCTTCATCATTCTTTGCTCCAGAAAAGGAGAGACTAAGCATTTAGATGATTGCTTGCAAGCTTTTAAGACCCCAGTTGCTACTCATGAAAGTAGGATATAGAATAATGTTTTTGCATACCAAGCCATAGTATTTTTAATTGCCTCAAATGCATGTGAAAGCTAGATGATGATTAAGAAAGATGGAAGAAGAATTGCAGCCTTTGAATTGTCATGTTGGCAAAGAATAGTGAAAATACATGGACTGCCATAAGGACAATCAAATCTGTCTTCAAAGAAGTACAGCCAGAATGCTGCTTCTTAGAAGTGAAAAAGGCCAGATTTCATCTCACATTCTTGGTCATGTTGTCAGAAGGGACCAGTCCCTGGAGAAGGATATCATACTTGGTATAGTAGAGGGTCAGTGAATGTGAGGAAGACCCTCAATGAGATGGACTGACATGGTGACTGCAATCATGGACTCAAGCATAGCAAGGATTGTGAGGATGGCACAGGACTGGGCAGTCATTCTGTTTTATATAGGGTTGCCTTGAGTCAGAGCCACATTGACAGTACCTTTCAACAACAACAGTGTGAGTGAGACTCCAGGGAGCTTGGGAAGGGCAGCAGTTAGTAGAGCTTTCAGTGGATTCATACAAAAAAGGAGGCAGAGTTTGGAATTAGAGTTTGCCAGAGTAGAGGGGATGGATAAAAATATCAGCCTTTCCACTAAAATCCCAGAAAAATCACATTTTAGTAATAAAAATTGCATCCAAAACCAAATTTAATTGATAGAAAAAATATATTCTTCAGAAGAAGATAATTGAATGCAGAGTTCTACAGTGTATTAATCCAATATCCATTATACATAAAGGAATTACTAGACAAATTAGCACATAGAAAAGTATGACCCATAAACTAGAAAAATATATATATATAGTTAATAGACAAAGACAAATCAGATGCTAGCTTTGAAGTTCACTAAAAAAACTCAAAAATAATCATAATAAACTTTATTTGTTTTATTATGTTTCTTAAATTATTTAAAGAATCTGCAAGAAGAATTGAATAGAATGGTTCAAGCAATAAGAAATGTTAGGACAGATATGTGAACTGAAAAAAATAAAAAAATCAGAACTGAAAATATATAGGATAGAAATAACAGCATAAGAACAAACAAATCGGTGCACTTCTAGTAAGATGGAGGAATAAGCAGAAAAGCAACACAGACCCTCCTTAACAAAGAAAAGAAAAACCAGTTGACAGAGATACAGAAGATAATCCTGGAATGCTGAGCTTTGAAAGGAACTATACAGAAGTGGATTAAGCACCAACTAGTGGAAAAACCTGAACGAGAACAGTGAGTACAGAGACAGACAGAGCTGTGGACTGTCAGTTACTCTGATGGGACCAACAGCCTAAATATTTCCAAGTGGTGTTGGGACATGAGAATTGACCTAAACATCAATGCTGGTCACCAAGTTCTGCAGGGATGACTGCACTGGTGGCCTATGACTAGGAACAGAAACAACAAGGAGGGAGAAAACCTGAGCTGTTGACTTTCTGCTGTCCAGGGAGTGCAGCCATTTTGATTGCTTACACATGGCAGCCACTTTGGATATTTAAAGAGACCAAGGGTGCAGCCATTTTGAATCTTTACAAGTGGCAACCATTTTGGATTTTAAAGTGATAGCATTATCATTCAGTTTCCAGGGACCTAAGAATAGTCTCTGTTTGCCAAGGTTGGCAGGGACATATGAGAGGCTGACAGCAGGAAAGGAGACAGGTGTTGAGGGTATAAGTGCTGTCAACTAGTACCCTGCTTGTGTAAATAACATACAAACAAAACAAAGAAAATGAAAATCGTGGGCAAGTCACTCCAACATACAATCACCAATTAAATATAAACACAAAAACATCACAATGCCTCGGAGACAACGGAGCATCACAGTCCACACAAAGAAGCCAGATAAAGCAGGAGAAACAAGGGACCAGGAAACACACCCAAAACACATCCTTCAGAAAGATGCAGTATTGGAACTCTCTGATAAGGAATTCAGAAGATTTATATTTAGGTATCTTCAACGAACTGAGAAGCAGATCAAGTAAAACAAAGAGAAACCCCTAGAACAATTTCAAAAGACAATACAGGACAAAAATGACAAAATAAATGAAAAATTAGAAATGATATAAAATCTGCACACAGAAATCCAGAAGATTAATATTAAATTTTCAGAAATAGATAAGACATTGAATGGGCAAAGGAGCAGAATTGAATCAATGGAAGAAAGAATCAGTTAGATTGAAGGCTAATACCTGAACACTTCTTTGGAAAGGGATCATTCAGAAAAAAAGATCAAAATAAAATGAAGAAAGCCTAAAGTTTGTATGTGGGATGCCATCAAAAGGAATAAAGTACAAGTAATTGGAATTCCTGGAGCTCTGGTGGCGTGGTGCCTAAGGCACTTGACTACTAACCAGAAGGCTGGCGGTTCAAACCCACCAGCCACTCCTCGGAAGGAAGATGGGGCAATCTACTTC
>NW_006921678.1:3887810-3893275 GCF_000298275.1 Orycteropus afer afer
CCCCAAAAGAAAATCACCCAGACATATCATCATCAAACTCATCAAAACAAAAGACAAAGAAAGAATCATGAGAGCAGCTCAGGAAAAACGAAAAGTTACCTACAAGGGGCAACCAATAAGACTAAGCTCAGATTTCTCAGCAGAAACCATGGAAGCAAGAAGACAATGGGATGGTATATATAAAACCCTGAAAGAGAAAAATTCCCAACCAAGAGTTATGTACCCAGCAAGAGTGTCCCTCAAATATGATGGTGAAATTAGGACATTTCCAGATAAGCAGAAATTATGGGAAATTGTTAAAACCAGACCAACCTTACAAGAGAGGCTAAAGGGAACCCACTGGACAGAGAAGCAACAACAGCCAACAATAACTGACCATTAACACACATGATAATATAACCCAGAAACCAACCCAACTATGGAAGTATCCAAAGTAAAAAACCTACAAGATTGTAAACAGGGAACCAGAGACGTCAATTGACAAATGAGGACAACTACAAACCAAAAAGAGGGAAAAATCTGTGTCGTTACAGAACTTCTACATGGTAGGGAAGTCAAGACAACTACAAGATTGAATGGACTGTTCCAAACTTGGGAAGAAGACTGTAAATCACTGGGTAACCTTAAAGAAAAATGATAAACCTTCACATCAAAAAAGAGGACCAGCATCAATATTCAGCAAATACTAAAGCAATAGCAATGAAGGAAATGATAATATGATTCATAAACAAAATGAGCTCAGCATAGAAAATTATATGGAACAAAGAAATTGACACCACGAAAAATCATGTAACAAAAATGACTGCAACAAATTTATATTTGCTGATAATTACATATCTGGCAAGGGACTTATCTCTAAGGTTTATAGCGGAAGAATGGATGACCAAACTATGGTACATACACATAATGCAGCACTAAAGAATAATGTAGAGTCTGAAAAATACTGCATAATATGGATGAACTTGGAGGACATTATGGTAAGTGACGTAAGTCAATCACAGAAGGCCAAATATAGTATTAGTTTGTTGTTGTGAAGGGTCAAGGAAAGTTTATATATGGAGGGAAATTTTCTTTGTTGGTTGCCAGGTGTTTTGGTTACCTAATGCTGCTCTAACAAGAAATATACCACAAATGGGATGGCCTTAACAAACAGGAGTTTATTCTTATAATTTGGAGGCTTTAAGTCCAAGTTCAAAGTGCCAGGGTCTAGGGACTGGGTGAAAGCCCCTCAACCTTGGGGTCCAGCTCCACCTCCTGTTCCCAGCCCACTGGAGCTAGTGATATGTCACTCAGACAGCTGCTGGCTGCTGAAGCTGAGAAGCCCCAAGGTTGACAAGTAAAAAGGCACAGTCCTGATGTTACCAAACCACACGCCAAGCCATTAACTTAAGTCCATTGTAAGTCCCAAGGTTGGCAGAGCATAGCAGGCTGGTGAGCAACAACATGGCTACATGCAGGTTCCAAGCATGCCATAGGCTAGAGACCATTCCCAAAGCTGTCTCTTATATACGGGAAGCAGACCACATTCCCAAAAGCTACTCACAGTAGATTCCAGCATGGAGTTGATTACCAGTCTCATCTTGGGGGATACTACACCCAGCTGCCCTGCCACTCAACCAGGCCCAGGCAAGTTGACACACAAACATAACTATCACAGCAGGGGTGGGAGGGGAGAGGAAGGAACACTGAAAAAAAAAAAATGTATTGACTCATGGCACTTTAGTTTTGTTTATTTCTCTGTATATTAATTATATTTCAATAAAATGAATTTTAAAAAATCTGTCTTGAAAGAAGTAGAGCCAGAATGCTCCTTAAAAGTAAGGGTGGAGAGACTTCATCTTACATACTTTGGACAAGTTATCAAGAAGAACAAGTCCCTGGAGAAGGACATCATTCTCGGTACAGTAGAGGGTCAGCAAAAAAGAGGAAGGCCCTCAACAAGATGTATTGACACAGTGGCTGCAACAATGGGCTCAAACATGGCAATGATTGTGAAGACGGTGCAGGCAGTGTTTCATTCGTTGTACATAAGGTGTCCATGAGATGAAACCAACTCTACCGTACCTGGCAACAACAGCAACAACAAGCTTCAAGACAGTCAAAAGAAATCAACTGCATTGAAGGACATATCCTGGAAATTTGGTGCAAGATACATACAAAGGAAATCACTTCCAGACACATCCTAGTTAAAACCCTGTAAAAACCAGAAACAAAGGAAAAAAGTATTAAAGGCATCACTATTCTGCAAAAGCAACACATTAATACAAGAAAATAACAATTAAGGTTTTCTTATCAGAAATAATGACCATCAGAAGAAAGTGGAACAATATTTTTAAAATGGTAAAAGAAAAGTAGTCCTCATAGATTTTTATATCCATTGAAAGTATATTTCAAAAATGAAGCTAAAATAGGATTTTTAGTTAATCAATAGCTGACGGAATTTGTTGCTAGAGGCCTACTTATGAGGAATGCTAAAGGAAGGCCTTCAAGATAAAGAAAAATGATTCAATTTAGGGGAGGGGAACAGTTTTTTTTGTCTTCAAGGCTATTCCAACTCATGCCAATTCCATACATTTAAGAGTAGAACTTCATGTCATAAGGTTTTCAGTGACTATGATCTTTCAGAAATAGATTACCCCATCTTTATTCCAATGAGCCTCTAGGATTCAAACTGCCAAACTTTTAGTTAGTAACTGTGTGCTTAACCATTTTCACCACACATGGATGTTGTTGTTATGTGCCATCGAGTCAGACCCAACTCATAGCAACCCCTCCTTGGGTTTCCAAGGCAGTATCACTACGGAAGTAGATTGCCCCCATCTTCCTTCTGAGGAGTGGCTGGTGGGTTTGAACCGCCAGTCTTCTGGTTAGTAGTCAAACGCCTTAAGCACTATGCTAGCTCTGGTAGTATAGTGCCTAAGGCGTTCCTCGGAAGGAAGTTTGGGATACTGCCTCAGAAACCCAAAGAGGGGCCGCTATGAGTCTGTCTGACTCAATGGCAAATAACAACAAAGTATAGAAAAGTCAGTATGTCTGTTTCAGCACCTCACAAACTAGACTTTCAAAGAATATTATCAGAAAAAAAGAGGATACATTTTGTAATGATAAAAGCATAAATTTATTAAGAAGATATAAAAATGTGTATGCACCTAAGATAGAGTTTAAAAATATAAGAAGCAAAAATTGAAGAGCTAAGGGGAGAAATAGCTATATTAACAATCATAATTGGAAATTTTGCCAGCTATGCCTAATAGGTAGAACAAGTATACAAAATCAGCAAGTATTTACAAGATTTAAACAATATTATCAACCAATTTGACTAACATTTTTAGAACACCGCATCCAGTGACTGCAGAATACACATCCTTTTCAAGTACACAAAAAACATTCACCAAGTGTGATGCAGTGAATTGCTTGGTATGGCTTTTCTAGCCATAGTCTTTGTAACTCCCACTGGATTACTTGGTAATCCAGGGACCATGCAAATTAGGTGTTGGGAACTCTGATGTTGAAAATGGTTAGTTTTGTCACTCTGCCAGGCTTTTAATACACCTTTTTAGAGGCAGAAAAGGAAATCTCACTGCCATCAAGAAAGAAGAGCTGGAGGTGAAGTGGATTATGTCCTTGGACCCAAGATCCCTGCGTTGGACCTCCTTGGTTGAAGAGACACTCAGCAGAGAGACATCAGGCTGAGAGAGATGCCCAACTGAGAGATAGTGGCAGAGGAGCCAAGAGGCAGGAGACAGAGCAGTAGGGTTTCCGGCCCACAGAGTGAGAAAGCTGAGTGCCCTTGGGCAGGAGGCTTGCTAGCATTGTGGGCTGTCATTAGATGTACCTATTGGCAGAGCTAAAAGAGCTTTGTAACCTTTTTTGCCTGAGCAGGGTAGAGGCCAGGCCGAGAGGCCTAGGGCCAGAGTGGCAAGCCAGAAGGCATAGCAGAGGGAAGACTGTCTTGTTCAAAGAATTGTATCCTAAGTGCATTCCTGAACCTGAATTTTAGCCTGTTACTTCCCTAATAAACCCCATAATTGTGAATATTGTCTGAGTTCTGTGTGGCCATTGTAAAAATTATTGAACCCAGCAGAGAAGTAGTGAGTGCTGTGGGAGGGACGGCTGGCGTCAGACTTAGTAAAAAGGTTGGAGGACAGTATGCCTGGCCTCTTAGGAATAAGCTTTGGGCTGTTGATAGTGATTCTGTCTTCCTTTTGTCAAGTTAGAGGAGGTCAGAAGATGCTGGCCTCAAGTCTTTTCAGCACCAAGGTAGGCCATATGCTAGCCTATAACACAAGTGTGAATAAACTTCAATGTACTGTTATCATATTATTTTCTCTGACCACAATACAATTAAAATGGAAATTAGTAAAACTACAACATTGTCTTATTAGATCCTGGCTCTGCTGTAACAGAAATAACATAAGTGAGTGGCTTTAAAGAGAGAAGAAAAGAAATTTCTTTTTTTTTTTCCCACAATTTAGGAAGCTAGAAGTCTGAGTTCTTGGTATTGTCTATAGGGGAAATTTCTCTCTCTGTTAGCTCTGGGGGAAAATCTTTGTCTCTCTCCACTTCTGTAGTTCCTTGGCAATCTTTATATGACATCTGCCTCTCTCCCTCTTCATTTGTGCTTGCTCTGTATTTAATCGACTCTTTCTATTACTCCGAAGTGATTAGGTTTAGGAAAGATAACAAAGAAATCCCTATTTCCAAATAAGATTATGTCATGGGTATAAAGGTAATGATTTCAATACACATTGGGGAGACATACAATTCAAACCATACCATTCCACCCTTTGGTGCCTCCAAAAGTCATGTCCTTCCTACATGCTAAAACACTTTCACCTTATCACATCATGCACAAAATATTAACTCATTCCAATATCAACTTCCTTTTTTTTTAAGTGAATATTTTTTCATTGCTTTTATAGTATATAAAAAGTAATAAATGGGGTTTTTATACAGCATTCAAACAATATAAAAATATACAAAGTAGAAAATTAAAACCTCCATTATTCTATTCCCATATAACTACCTGCAGAAAGTATAGAACAATTTAATATAAAACAAAGAAATTTAATAAACACATGAAAAATGAAAGAATTATTACTCTAGGAAAAATGTAATCATGGCATACTCCTTGGGTCAGAAGTGAACAGTGTTCACATGGTGATAAAAATAAAAACACTAAATATGGGTTTAACAAAAAAATTTTAACATGATCATATTGGGAAGATAGAATAGAATCTAAAAGGAGTATAAAAGATGGAGGGAGCATATAAGAGATTGAAAAATTCTCCTTTGTGGCCTCAATGTCCATTAAAAATACATAAGGTCGAGGCGGTGCAAGATGGCAGACTAGGCAGAAGGATTGGACAGACCCTCTTCAACAAAGAAAAGGGAAACCAATTAACACAGACACAGAAGATAATCTTGGACCCCTGAGCCTTGAAGGAAAGGATGCAGAATTGGAC
>NW_006921678.1:3900420-3911940 GCF_000298275.1 Orycteropus afer afer
CAAATTATATGTGAACTGCTGTATGAAAAGTGAATTTACTCTGTAAATCTTCACCCAAATCCTAATTAAAAAAAAAAATAAAAATACATAAGGTAATGAATTAAGTAATAGAAAGATATCACATTATTTAGCATTATGTATGCAAATATGAAAAGAATCAGTTAAAGAGGCATGAGCAGTTGCTTCTGGGAAATGGTATTTGGCAGTAAGACAGGCTAGACATATAACCACTGTATTTGGTTATAAGCCTCTCAGGGTTATTTTATTTTATATTTTATGCGTATTTACAACTTATCCAGTTTGGGATAAAGCTAAAAGAAATGAAAGGACAAAACACCCACATTTAAAAACAAAATTCGCTTGAAAATTTTATTAACTTTTAATAACAATAAGCCATCCAATTTTCACAGTTTTTAGGAAATTTGTGTTTTAAAGATAAAACTAATTTCAGAAGTACTCATGTCAACCAATTAGATATGAATTCAGCTTTTATAATGAACCTGCCAAACCAATCTTTGTAATATCTACTTTCTTTCTTCGGATGACAGCAACATTTCTAAATAATATTATGTCTTATTAAAATTTTCTGTTTTCAGAATTAATGGTTATTAACAAATCTTGATTTTTATTACCATACTAAGGTAAGAAAGAAACATGATACTTCTAAATTACTTTCCATTATCTTACAAACTGTTTTATAGTAAAAAGCTATTTAGTATAAATGATTTTATGTTCAAAGTTCTAAACATAATCTTGGTCCCCAAGTGAACTTTTAACTCCAAGATTTTCAAAATTTTTTTAATGGTAGTTACATAATAAATATTAATTTTAATCACTAAGTTCCTCCTCATCACTGAAATATGTGCTTTTCTTTATCCATTGGTGTCTTGAATCCTCTGATGTTGAGGGGTTTCCTTTTTCTTCTTCTTCAGTTTTGGCTTGCTGGAACACCGTGGCTTGACTGAGGCTGTCTAGAGCAGGATTTTCCCCTTCATCTTCACTTTCTTCTGCTTCCTCAATTTGTTCTTCTGGTTCAGGGATTTTCTTTTTTTTTTTTCCTTTTTCTCCTTCTTCTTTGGAGGTTCACATTCTCCAAGCATATTTTTAGGACAGGCATAATTTAAGTGACCATTTTCCCCACATTCATAACACTCAGATTTATCATAGTGTCGCCTTTGGATGAAATCAGCTGCTCTTCCATTGTCGATAGCAGTGCTTGCTTCTATCACTCTACCTAATAACTGTTTGTTGTTTGTTGCTCTGGTACAGTTTTGTGAAGGTTCTTTATCCAAAAATAAAATAAAAGCAGCCCCTTTACTCTTCCTGGCATCTTTATCTTTCATTATAGTAACCTTTACAACTTTGCCGTACTTGGAAAATATCCGGTATAAGTCGTTGTTGGTCAGGGAAAAGGGAAGGTTGGATACATACACTGTACTTTTACTTGGAGCCAATCCACCACTCATTTCTTCAACTGAGGCGGGCCTGAGAGATTAGAAGAGCTTGAGCCCTAGGCTCATCTGAGGCTCAACTCTGACTGCTTCTCACCCCATGAAGTGTTCTTGGCATCACGGATCCTGAAAGCGTTCAGGAGTCTGAGTGAAAAGCTCAGAGGAGTTCTGCCGCTATCTGGCATCATTAGACATGCCTCAGATGCAGTAAGGACCCCAGCCTCAGAGGCGGCCCTCCCAACACCAACTTTTAATCCCAAATCTTATCTTCTTAATCATCTAAATGAAGTATGGGTAACACTTTGGGTGTGTACCATCCTGAGGCAAAATTTCTCTCAAGCTGTGGACCTGTGAAATATAGAATATAAGGTACCTGTTTCCAGGAGGGGATACTTCTTATTCCACAGAAGAACACACACACATATATAGTTGTTGTTATTAAGTGCCATTAAGTCAGTTGCAACTCACAGCTACCCTACGTACAACAGAACAATAACTTCCTGGTCTTGTGCCATCCTAACAGTTGTTGCCCATTGTTGCAGCCACCATGTCAATCCATCTCTTTAAGGGTGTTCCCCTTTTACACTGACCCTCTACTTTATCAAGCATCCATTACCATTATCTGTGGTAGTTAAGGTTGGCCATCAACTTGGCTGGGCTGTGATTTTGAGTGGCTTGACAGCTGGATGTAGTTATTTTCCATGGTGAGATTGGATGTGGTATAATCACCTCCAAGTGGAATCTAAGGTGAGCAACTAATTAGTTAAAGGGGAGTTGCCTTTACTGTGTGGCCTGCTTCCAATATATATGGAGAATATTTGGAAAATGTCTCTAGCATTTGGCTCATTTTAGGATCCTGCATTTGGCCCAAAATCATCTCCAGTCCCTGGACTTGAACCAGTGACCTGCTGTGTTGCTTGCTGATTTTGAGATTGCTGAATACAACCTGTGAGCTAACAATCTGCCATTTTGCCTATCAACCTCAGATTGGTCAGCCTCAGCAGCCAGCAGCTATGTGAGTCAGCAGAAGCCTCCATCTTGCTCTAGTGGGCCTGGATGGCAGAGCTGAAGCCCAAGATTATGGGGCCTCCACTCAGAATCCAGAGGGAGAGTCTGCCCCTAGAGCTGGCACTCAGACTTCTAGCCTTGTAAATTGTAAGAGAATAAATTTCTGTTTGTTAAAACTATCCACTTGTGGTATTTCTGTTGTAGCAGCCCTAGAAAACTAAGATAGTGTCCTTCTCCAGAAACTGGTCCCTTAAAACAACATGACCAAAACATGAGAGACAAAGTATGGCCATTCTTGCTACTAAGGAGCATTCAGCTGTACTTCCTCCAAGACAGATTTGTTCATTTTTATGGAACTCCATGGTACATTAAATATTCTTTGCCAACACCACTATTCACAAGTATTAATTCTTCAGTCTTCATTATTCATTGTTCAGCTCTTATGTGCATATGAGGCTGTGGAAAATATCATGATCTTGGACAGGTTCTCCTGTTCTCTTTAGTCTTCAAAGTGATGTATTTGCTTTTAACATTTTAAAGAGGTCTTTTGCAGCAGCTTTGACCAATACAATACATTGTTGGATTTCTTGACTGCTGCTTTCATGGGCATTAATTGTGGATACAAGTAAAATGAAATCCTTGACAACTTCCATCTTTTCTCCATTTATCATGATGTTGCTTATTGGTCCAGTTGTGAGCATTTTTGTTTTCTTTATGTTGACGTATAATTCATACTGAAGACTGTAGTCTTTGATCTTCATCAGTACGTGCTTCAAGTCCTCATTGTTTTCAGCAAGTAAGATTGTGTCATCTGCATATCACAGGCTGTTAATGAATCTTCCTCTGATCCAGATGCTGCATTCTTCTTCATTTAGTCAAGCTTCTTGGATTATTTTCTCAGGATAGAGATTGAATAAGTGTGGTGAAAGGCTACAAACCTGACACACATCTTTCCTGATTTTAAACCATGCAGTATTCCTTCATTCTGTTCAAATGACTGCCTCTTGTTGTACGTACAGTTCCTTCATGAGCACTATTAAGTGTTCTGGAATTCTCATTCTTCACAACATTATACACAATTTGTTATGATGCATATAGTTGAATGCCTTTGCACAGTCAATAAAATACAAGTAAACATTTTTCTGGGGTTCTTTGCTTTCAGCCAAGATCTATCTAACACCAAAAATGATATCCATCATTCTACATCCTCTTCTGAATCCAGCTTGAATTTCTGGCAATCCCTTGTTGATGTACTGCTACAACCATTCTTGAATTATCTTCAGCAAAATATCACTTGTGTGTGACATAACTTATATGTTGGATAATTTCTGATTTCTCTTGGATCACCTTTCTTTGGAATGGGCACAAATATTGACTCTTCTAGTTTATTGGCCAAGTAGCTGTCTTCCAAATTTCTTGATATAAATAAATAAGCACCTCTAGTAGTGGATCCATTTGTTGCAACCTTTCAATTTGTATTCTATCAATTCCTGTAGCCTTGTTTTACTCCAGTTCCTTCAGTACAACTTCTTTCAATACCATCAGTTCTTAATATACATATATACACACATACATATACATGTATACATATATAGGTATACAGAAACGTGTATATTATATGCATATATATATGTGTGTGTGTATATATGTGTATATGTGTGTGTGTATGTGTATGGCCTTAGTGGCATAGTGGTTAAATCATTAACTTGCTAACCAAAATGTTGGCAGTTCAAACCCACCAGCTGCTGTGTGGGAGACAGATGAGGCACTCAGCTTCCATAAAGCTTTACATCCTTGGAATCTCTATGAGGCAGTTCTGCTGTGGCCTGAAGGCCCACTGTAAGTTGGAATTGACTTGATAGCAGTGAGTTTGAGTTTATATATATATATATAATATTCAAGATATACATATGCACACACACACACACACACATAGCCCAGTTGCCATCTGAGTTGATTCAGACTCATGATGATCCCATGTATCAGAGTAGAACTATGCTCCATTGGGTTTACTGTGGCCTTTTTTCCAAGGTGCTGTGGGTCAAATCAGACCACCAACCTTTCAGTTAGCAGCTGGGCCCATTTGCACCTCCCAGGGACTCTAACTGGTTGTGTTTTTTTAGAGAACCATGACCAAGACACCATTAAAATTTGTTTTATTAACAACTATATAATATGGAAAGAACTCTAAAGTATAAACCCATCTAAGGATAATTATGACAATCATATGAGTCTTAAAACCCCTTGACTTCTAGGTAGAGCTCAGTAGTGTGGGATTCTTGGATTGGGGAAGAATCCCAGCTGTGGTCATGAGATTCATGATACCACTTTATGAAAGCGACTGCTCTTCATTCTAACTGTCTAAGAATATTGCCATATCAGATTTAACTTCTCAGGATGGAAGTGACAGCAATTTGGGGAAAACAGTATCTCAGCCCAGAAAGTTTCTATTAGATTCTTTTCTTCAACATTAACTTTTACCTCTTCTGGATCTTTACAAACATGTCAGATTCTATTTATATCAAGCTCTGAGATATGGATCAAATTGTCACAGTAAATTACGATTTTTTTCATTCCCAGATATGTACTTACTATTAAAAGAAATATCACTCTTCTTTTAAAATGTGTTCTCAACTGTATTTGTTGATAAATTTATAAATTTACTTATGGTAATTTTTAAAAGATTTTTCATAAAGATTGTTGGACTGCTCAACTAGAAACAGATGTTCAAGGGATTTCACTTAAATAAGGAAAATTTTCAGACTTTCATATTTTGATGTATATATATATATATATATATATATATATATATATATACACACCATATATACCATATATATTTCATAAATATATCACAGAACAAATCCCCTGAGAAGTAGTGAATTTCACATGTGTTGTCTTTCCTAGTTTATTAATGCCATTGTCTGGTGGGCATCACTAGGTCACAAAATGGCTACAACAGATCTTCTCTTTCCTTAAGTGCCTTCTAATATAGCAAGGTAGAAAACAACTCATGCATATAAACCTTTGGCTTATGTAGCAGCTAAGTTTTATGTGTATAAGTTGAGTTCTAAATATTTAATGTACAAAATCCTTTGTAACTTCAGAAGAAATAAGAAGTCCATGCTCCCGAATTCCTACAAGCTAATTCGTCATTTTAAATCCAATGCTGAGGGATTATGGTTCAAATGACTTTAAATTGGCATTGGAGGGCTTGGAAGCAATGAAACCATTTGACCATAAAATTCTCTGAAAAGAAAGAAAGAATGATGTGAAGATGTAAAAGCTCAATAACACTAGGGAAAAAAGCAATGCCTCAGAAAATAAGTGTGATTTTTTTCATTGGGTAAATTAGAACCATTAGAAAATATTGGAACTCTTTTCCAATAATAAATATATTTATGTCATATTGCAAAAAAACAAAATCACAACTATTCATTTTCCTTATCATCTATGTCCATCATAATAAGTAATCTATTTCCAGATATATGTTTTTATGGCAAAAAAATATGAAAAAATTCAATAGTCATTGAATAAATGCAGTAGGTGTAGTTGTAAAATTTGCCTTGGCCAGAAAGGGAAATCAGGATGAATTTGAACCTCACCAAAATAGCAATATGTTACTTCATCTTTGGGTTCTTAATTTGTGTCTACCTGAAAAACCAAAAGCCCCAAAAGTGACATTTTCTAAAATCTGTTAAGCTTGTTAGAATTTTTTAATGAAAAAAATCCATGTCTCCTCAAGGCAATAGAGACTGATTAGGCATAAAATATGGCAGAAGATAGCCAGCATCATTTTCCTCAGAAGAGTATCACAGTACATGGCCTGAGGGATCTTTGACTAAAGCATGCTTAGGGTGGATTTATTTACGTAACATCAAGTCTCTATATTCAGTTGATACCAGGGAATTTGAACAAAGCAGGCAGTAATAGTCCACTGTTGAAGGAAAAAAAAAAAAAAAAAGAATTACTTTTTACATTATTAGAAGCTTATATCTCACAAACAAATCCAGAAGCAGTTTTCCAACATTTTTCTTAAATCACATTTAAGGCACTGAATTCTACAAATAAGTTTAATTAGCATAAAAGGAGAACATTTTAATGACCTTTTCAATATAAAGCAGCACTGAAATCTGAGGCCTAGCCAGATACGTACTTAAAATTGACTAAACTGTTTCAAATGCTATGTCTTTAATTTATGTTGAGCACAGTGGGTACCTAAGTCAATTCTGGTTGCTATGACAACAGACACTGAAAATTTAAAGATCCAGCACCAGGCTCAATTCCCTGCAAAGAGGGCTATTTTACATTAAAATTACATACCACTGCAACAGTTTCGATGAAACATGTTAAACAGAGACACACGCAAACTACTTTTTTAAAGGCAATTTAATTATTGTATGTGAAATGCAATATTTATCATTTCAACTTAAATTTCCTTCTAGCTAGATTTAAAGAGAGAACTAGAATCTAAATATCAGAAAGCAAGCAACTAATTATCAAAATGCTACACTAGGGAGGAAGGAAAGCTATCTAAACAAATCATGTAATGAAAACACCATAGAGTATCAGACTATAATATTTGCTTTACAAATGCATCCTTTGGCTGGTGGACCATTCTCATTAGAGGAAAACTTAAAACAAGAACAACAATAACAAAAGGGAGAGATTCATACTAATACACTGAATTTTTAAGCTTGATAAAATGCATAATGATTTCTCTAAAGAGTCCTTTAATTGGCTGTAAAATTACTGGATTTGAAAATGAGTGTGTTTGTATCACTCCAATATAGTTTTTATGGGGTCAAGGCTCATCAACTCTACCAAATAAACATACTCACTCATGTAGCCCAAACAACAGTCACCTTGTATTTATAAAACAAATGGAAGGAAATGAGATGTAAGGGCCTGTCAATCAATGTGTGCTAAGGAGGAGAGGAGGATGGAGGCCTCATGGAGTGTCACTCTTCCCTGTCTCTTCTGCTATTCAAGCACGAAGGGCAATGGAAATGTCTGCTGGGTTATGGTTAAATGCACATGATGATAGCCCAGTTGCCCAGTTGGTCTTTAAAAACACTTACACGCACACATTTTTCAGAACAGACTATTTTCTTGTTGTTTAGTCTGCTAATGTTTAATACCACTCTTGAGCTGGCTCATCTTGAGACACTGATTAAAATTGGTTCCCTCTGTGGTGTCTCTGATGCCAAGAATTAATTCCATTTGAAATAGAGATTTCCCTTTCTGCGCTCATTTTGCAATTTCCAAATTGGGTTTTCTTAATCAAGTTTTATGTTTTCAAGTTTTTGGAAGGAGAAAAAATAGAAGTTGGGGAGCATTATTGAAAGGAAAGAATCTTTCCCTCTGCTTAAAGTCAGTTCCCTATACTAAACATTTCCCTAACATACAAGAATTCTGTCTACAAAAGATCTCAAGCATCTAAGGCATATTAATCAGCTTGTTGAGCTTTCTTTTTTTTTTATTTTTTAACACAGTTTATAGGGATGTTTAATGATTCTACTTTATTTCCCATTCAAATTTCCCTAGTTCACAACAACAAGATTTAGGGAGAAAGAAAACTATTTTGATCCAAAATATACAGTGTACTTGGAATACAGACTGTGGAGACAAAATCAATGAGAATGTCCACATTTCAAACACATTTTAAAGGGTTGGAAAATCAAATAATTTTAATGTATAAAGTCAAATATTGCTTCTCTATTCTGAAATTATAGGATATTAATTATGTTGAAAACATGTTCATCACCACAATATAACCCATGATGGTCCAGAGGAAGAATAGTTATTAGAAAAGACTACATGGGATCAAAAGTTAAAACTCATTCATGTTATATAAGTTTCATTAGTTTGTTTTAAATTGTCATGGAAATAAATAATCTACTAAAATCCAGTGGGTAGAAAACTACAAACAAGATACTAATTTTGAATTTTTAAAACCTCATGTTTATATAATCTAAATGGAACAGCTTGTTCTATTAAAACCATCCGTTAGTCTTCAAGAGTCCTCTTTAGGTATTTATAGACCTGAGAATGGGCTCCAGCTATTGTAGTTTACAATGACTTTTCACACATTCCTTTGTAACTTATCAGCAATAGCATATATACACTTGCTACAGGGTACAAGAATTTTTTTTTTTTCATTTAATTTGTACCTCTTAAAAATCATTCAGTGTCCATGTAGATAAATAATGCAAAGCTATGTAACTTTGCTAATTAGGTTTAACAATTCAGAAAAATATATAACATATTTTGAACACCTACCATAAGAAAGAAAGAGCTCTGGTGGTGTAGAAGGTAAGATATTTGGCTGCTAACCAGGTCAGCAGTTCAAACCCTTCAGCTGCTCCATGTGACAATCTACTTCCATAAAGATTTACAGCCTTGGAAACACAATGGAAGTTGCCATGAGTCAGAATAGACTCTATGGCAGTGGGTACAATGAGCAAGGCATTGTTAAGGATACAGTCTGATAGGAATAAGACTAATATCATGATGGTGTCCATGAAAACAATGCTGAGAGGAGGTAATAAAATGATTTTTGCCAGAATGTGTCAAGAAAGACTTTCCAGAAGAGGTGCCTTATGTTCTAAAGCTTGAATTTTCAGAGTATAGGGGCCCATGCACATGGAAAATAAGGGTCTTGCAGAAAATAGGGAGAGTACAATCAGACATATAAGGGGAAAGTATACAATGTATTCCTGGATTCCTAAAGAGACATATTGGTGGATTGTGGACCTATCTAAGACAATGTCAAAGTCTAATCTAAAGAATTTGGAATTTGTTATTTAAATAAGATTTTGGAGTAGGGCTATGGTGAGATATAAGCTGTTCTTCTATAAAATTCTCGTGGCAAAAACTGTAGATGGACTGTAGGGTAAAGACATGAATTCAAGACACAAGTTAGGAGGCTTAGCCCAAGTGAGGCAAAGAAGTTTGCACTAGAGTTTAAGAAGGGGAGATGAGGCAAAAAGAATTGAGATATATATGATCACCCAAATCATAATTAAAAATAATAATAATAATTTAGATATATTTGAGAGGTACAATGAGCAGGATTGGTAAAGGCCACCTTGAGGTCCCTATCTTTAAGGATTAGGAGATTTGATATGTTAATGTATCAGAGTAGAAAATTTTAAATCATGTTGTATTTTGGATATACAGAGAAAATGGTAATGTCTTCACTTCCTCTTTATCTAAATCTGGTCATACCTCACCTCCACTCTTCTGCTTACTAAGCATCTTCAAACAAACTCACTGCTGTCAAGTCGATTCAACTCATAGTGAACCCTCCTTGGGTTTCTGAGGTGGTATGTCTACAGAAGTAGATTGCACAATCTTCCTTCTGAGGAGTGGCTGGTGGGTTTGAACCACCAACCTTCTGGTTACCGGTCAAATGACCACACAGAACTCACAGACAATACTCACAGTTACAGGGTATATTAGGTAAGCAACAGGTTACAATTCAGGTTCAGGAATGTTCAGGACACAATTCTTCAGTCAAGGCAACCTCCCCTCTGCCATGCCTGTAGGCACTCCTCTCTTTGGCCTTTGGTCTCTCTGCTGGCCTTTGCCTTGCTTGGGCAAATGTTACAAAACTCTTTTTTGCCCTGGTGGTAAGTGCACCCCACTCTGCCAGAAAGCCTCCTGCCCAAAGACACCCAGGTTTCTCACTCCATGGGCCAGCAAGCTTACCATTTTGGCTCATGGTGGTCTCTCAGTTCTGTGGCAGTTGTCTCTCTGCCATTGTGTCGGTGCAGAGACTTCAGGTCCAAGGACATGCTCCACTCCTGGCTTCTCCATCTTGATGGCAGTTGAGATCCCCATCTGCCTCTGAGGGGCTCATTTAAGCCTAGAGAAATGACAAAACTGGCCAATCTCCACTTTGGGGTTCCAAACACCTTCCATGGTCCTATATCCTCAAGGGCACCATGTACCTTGTTTACATTATTAGCAAGCTATCCAGTCCCTTTTTTGGGCCACAAAGCACCTCACATTTGCATACTCCCACCCAGTTATCTAGTGGGAATCAAAAAACCATGGCTAGAAGAACCATAACAACTAATTCACTGTGCCACAATGAGTTTTCATGATGTCCAGTTACAGTAAGTGCTTCTTGTCATCAGTTAGAGTAACAGTTCTATTTAAAACAACAACAAAGCAAGCCACAATTATTTGGCCAAGAGTTTCCACATTTGCTAAACATCCCTTGAAAGAAGGCAGCTTTGCAATTCAACAATATATACCAAGCCAAACCTATTGCCGTCCAGTCTATTCCAGCTCATAGCAACCCTATTGTTAGGTCCATCCAGTCATTTCCGACTCACAGTGACCACATGCACAGCAGAACAAAAAATGCCTGATCCCGCCCAGCTTCATGATCCCTGCTATACTTGAGCCCATCATCGCAACCACGGTGTCAATTGAAGGCCTTCCCCTCTTTCGTCGACCCTCCACCCTACCAAGCATGACATCATTCTCCAGGGAATGGTCCCTTCTAACGACATGACCAAAGTAGGTGAGATGAAGTCTGGCCATTCTCATTTCCAAGGAACATCTCAGGTGCACTTCCTCCAAGACAGATATGTCAGTTCTTTCAGCAGTCCATGGTACTTTCAGCACTCTTCGCCAGCACCACAACTCAAAAGCATCAACTCTTGTTCGGGCTTCCTTATTCATTGTCCAGCTCTCACATGCAAATGAGGCAATTGGAAATATCATGGCTTGTGTCAGGTGCTCTTTAGTCCTCAAGGAGATATCCTTACTCCTCACCACTTGAAACAATTCCTTTGTGTCGACCTTCCCAATGCTACACATCATCTAATGTCCTGATTACTGCTTCCATTGGCATTGATTGTAGAACCAAGCAAAATGAATTTTTGACAACCTCAATCTTCTCTCCATTTATTGTGATTCTGCTTATTGGTCCAGTTGTGAGGATTTTTGTTTTCTTTATATTGAGACACAATCCATACTGCAGACTGTATTCTTCAATCTTCATCAGTAAGTGCCTCAAGTCATCCTCACTTTCAGCAAGCAAAGT
>NW_006921678.1:3913780-3922112 GCF_000298275.1 Orycteropus afer afer
TTGACAACTTTCAATTTTCCTAGATTCATACTTTGTACATTCCATGTTCCAATGATTAATGGATGTCTGCAGCTGTTTCTCCTCAATTTGAGTGGTGCCACATTGGCAAATGGCATTCTCAAAAGCTTTACCTTATCCATATGAGTAAGGCTGGGTTTACTCTGATGATGCAGCTCTTTCCCAGTCCTATTTTGAGAGTCTTCTAACCTAACCAGACTATACATAAAGTTGCTTGGTAATGTATCAGCCAGTGTTTCATTGCTATTCATAAGGTTTTCCTTGGCCAATTCTTTGAGAAGTGGACGGCCTCTTCCTTCTTCCTAGTCTGTCTCAGTCTGTCAGCTGGGCTGATACCTTTTTACCATGTGCATTCTGCTAGGTTTGAAACACCAGTGGCTCAGCCTTAAAACTCACATCAACACATCACCATGGTAGAACAAACCGACAGACAAGTTTGTCTCCCAGTTGGAAACCTCTCCTACCACCCTTAGCTGAGTCCCTGAAGCTGACTGCTCCTCTGTCCAGGTTCCTGGACCTTTTAATCCCCTTTCTCCCACTCTCCTGCCTTGCTGCTTTGGGCGTGCCTGGGTTCCCTCTCCTCACCTGGATCCCTGTGAGCAATCCTATAGGAGAGAGTAGAACTGCCGCATAGGGTTTCCTAGGCTGTAAACCTTTAACAGAAGCAGACTGCCTCATCTTCCTTCAGTAGAGTGGCTGGTGGGTTCAAACTGCTCACCTTTTGGTTAGCAGTCAAATGCCTTAACCATAGTGTCACCTGAGCTCCTTTAACAACATATAGGATATAAATTTATAAGCCACTCCATTCCAGCACAAAGGACTAGAAATCCTAATGGACTTTTGCACAAAAGATTTTACTTATTGCTCCAGCTCTGCTATTTCCACTCTGTGGCAAAGATATTTAACCTCTCTGTGCCTTAGTTATCTCAGCAGTAAAATAAAAGTAATAGTATCTGTCCTTTTTTGTTCAAAGAATAGTTGTGAAGATCAAAACCAAAATTACCTATTGCTTCTGAAAATGCTTTGTAAATGTCAATAGATAATGGCTGGACATTATTATTTACCTACATTTCTGTAGCTGGTGCTGAGTATCCTACCTTCAGAACTCACTTCTACACACCTAAGACTGCTCACTGAAAACATTCATTACCCTCTAGCATAAAGAAAGTGCGGCTTACTCATAGGCATGCAGAAAGTGACAAAGAGCTAATGATCTTAAAAGTAGTCATCAATCAATGATAGTGAGAAATCGGTGGATAGAATACTTTGGCTCCCTTGGCCCCCAACTGGAATAGCTCTCAGTTACATCTTCTACATAGCCTCCCAGATTTCCCCAGTGGGATTGAGGGCCAGTTGAACACAGTACAAACTTGTTTGATAACAAACTCTTTATTCAGTTCCTTTCCTTCCCTGTCTCAGTTGCCCATTCCCCTGCTGTTGGGGGGCAGGTGATAACCTCCCAATAAATCAGTTGCACTTGAATCCTGATGTCACAGTAAACTTCAGGAAGAACCAAACAAAGGTAATGTCTCTTGACCATGCCTTGCCTTCTCTATCTGCCTGGAAAAATATCTGAAGGCTGAAAGCCTAAATCAGACAAAAATTCAAGTCTGAAGTGTTTTCATTTCCTCCTTTCAATCCTTCAATTAAAACCACAATGACAAATTTTCCATTAATAAAATTCAGGCCATGATTTTTTCTTTCCTGGATGATTCATTCCTGCATTCTAGCTGGCAGGAAGTTTCCAGACCTCTTTCAGAAGGTTAGCAAACTCTGATTCAGCCCCATTCTCCAAGAATCAAATTTAGAGTTAGCAGGTGTTCCTGCCCTAACTTGGTTTATATAGAATAATATCTTCAACCACCTAAACAAACATCTTCACTTTCTTAAAATTTTTAAAGTACTGAATTCCCAGGAACCATCAGTCCAAATTTGATGCTGCCTTCATATTTATACAAAAAGTAGAATTATTTAAATCTTTCTTTTTTGATTAATAAATCACACTTTGTCAAAATAAGTTTTTTAAAGGTGTCCGTTTTAACTGAAAATTATGGAGTTGTGAAGGCCTGTTCAAATCCTGGATCATGGTAAATTAGAAGAGAAAAGTATAACCATGTAAGGCTTTACAAAGGCCCAAGAGAAATAAATTGGTAGTCTGCCTAACTTATCATTTCACTCTACTAAAATTACCATCAGTGTCATATACTTAAATCAATTGGCTAAGGGCTTATGGTTCTGGGAAGATTAACCATTCGCCTGCCAAAAATACCTAGTAATATGTTTTGTTGATTATTGTAGCAAAAGTTCATCTTGTTTCCTCCTCCCCTACACATAGCCACCACGTTCTTGTCTAAGAGAGCATTTTGTGTATGGACTGTATGCTCTTGACCCAGCTTACCCCAAACCTGCTAATTTCCCTAGTGGATCCTCATGACATTCCTCAACTGGGGAACACACAGCACACTCACCCTCCCAGACTTCTTTCTCACCTCTTGAGGATGAGCAGGGTGCCATTTTCTAGGATTGCTCATGACGGGATGTGTCTGTTGATGAAGTGGCCGAGGCTATGCCAGCAGAGTTAGTGAGGTGTTTAATTAAGACAAGCAGAGCTGTAGCTGACACTCATAACTCAACCACAGAGAATTTACCTTGTAACATCTGACTCTCAGACCTAATTTTTAAACTGTCCTGGTGTTTTGTAAAAATATCCACACCAACTTTTCTTAAAAGAATGATTAAAGAATGTTTCTTAGAAATTGGAAGTTCTGTTGGGTCTTTACGCTGACATTGTCCTTTCATCCTTCCAAAGACAAATGATCAATTTTTAAAAAGAATCACTTGCCTGTAAGATATGCATTTCTTAAAACCACTTATTCCTGCTTTGGGAGCTAGAGATTTTAAAACCTCTTCATCTCGATTTTTTACAATCCAGAGAAATCTTTTATGACAAACATAACTCTATGTCTGCTCTTGAATACATATTTTATTTTCCTTTCATAAGAAGAAAAGATCAATTCTGAAATTAAATATCAAGTTGATCATTTTATTTTAATTCTAATAGGAATTGCTCTTGAATGGTTTTAGAATGAAATCCTTATGTTTAGAGAAACTTTAGGAATAAACTTTTACAATAGAACTGATTCTTGCATATTATGAATTCAACAATTTATTTATTGGAGTGGGAAAACCAAGAGAATAGACAAAGGTGGCAAGAGCCACTGTTCCTTCTGTTTCTGGCTGTTTTTGTTTGTGTGTTTGTTTTGTTTTGTAAACACTAGAGTGCCGAGGAAATAGAGCTCTGAACAACTAACAGACAGAAGTTGCCGGCAGGTGTTATCATCCTGCTATGCACTTCTAGGGTGTCTTTCATGGAACTATCTTTATTGTCTTTTCTCATATGCGACTAATATGAGGTGGGAAAGAAAGTTCACATGAATGAAGGATTAGCGCAAGTAACTAGTAATAACAAGATGACAACATCTGAAAAGTTTAGGTACGTACAAAGAAGAAACATGCTTAGTGAAACAATTAAAAGTTATTATTGCAACTCAATTAGGGATGGATAACCAGTGAAAGAAATGACTGTAAGGAAATTGTAGGTCACACAAATTGAGGAAGAGTGGTATTTTACTGATTTCTTTGAAACTGTGTCTCCCACCTACTACCACTATTATGATTCAGTAGTGCTACCCACACTACTTACAGTTGAGACCCACCTATCTAGTCTAAGCCGTTCATTTTACAATTTAGAAAATTAAAACTCAATTTCCCCAAGAATAAACAACTTTTTAGTGGCAGAACTGTAATTAGAATCCAGATTTTCTGCCTCCTATTTCAGTTCCCTTTCTACTTTCTCTTGGCTACAATACATTTAGTTTCTGAATTTTTTTTTAGCATAATTACAACTAAGTACCATTTACAGTTCTACTGTGACATACATAAGGTTGCCATGAGTTGGAGTCAATTCAATGGCAACTGAATTTTTTGGGTTTAGTTTTATTGAACTTATGATATGTTTCAGGCACTGTAATAGAACTTTTATCTACATTATCCCATTTAATTTCATGCTAACTTAAATGAGATAAATATTTCTCTCTCTAAACTGTTTGTTAAAGCCATGTGTAGTGATATTTAAGGAGCACTGGTGGCACAGTGGTTAAAGATTTGACTGCTAACTAAAAGGTCAGCAGTTCCAACTGACAAGCTGCTCCACAAGAGAAAAATGAGGCTTCCATAAAAATGTACAGCCTTGGAAACCCTATAGGGAGTTATATTCTGTCATATACAGTTGCTATGCATTGGAATTGACTAGATGTCAGTGGGTAGTGGGTTGTGATATTGAATAATGTAAAGATAAAATCAATCAACTAATAAGTGATAAAACCACTATTTGGATCAATGTCTGTCTAACTCCACTAGAATTAAGGAGCAGACTGAATATTGACTGTAGCTGAAATCTGCATCCACACCCTCTCTTCATCTCAATTACTATGGTCCTAGTTCAGGTTCTTATCGCTTATTTAGTCTATGGCAGTACCTTCCTAACCTGTTTCTAGTCATTTCCTTGTCAGTCTGTCTTCTGCACTCACAACAAAATTATATTTTTAAAATAAATATCTCATCATAGCATTTTCTAATTATGTCCAAGGTCACCTAGTTAATAAGTGTCAGAGCAAGAACCAGAAATCCTGGGTTTATTGACTTTTAGATCTTTTGATATAGAACTCTTTTTATTCTTCTTTATTGACTAAAAGCAACCTAATCATGATTAGCAGCATAATCATGAATAATAATATTATTGTTATTAGTAGGTGCCATGGAGTTAGGTCTGACTATGTTGTTGTTGTTATGTGCCATCAAGTAGGACCTGAATTCATAGCGACCTCTCCCTGGATTTCCAAGGCAGTATCATTACAGAAGTAGATTGCCCAAGCTTTTCTCCAAGGAGTGGCTAGTGGGTTTGATCCACCAGCCTTCTGGTTAGCAGTCAAGTGCCATAGGCACTACACTACCAGAGCTCCCAGGTCTTACTATAACAAAACTATATAAGACAAAATGAAACACTGCCTGCCCAGTCTTGCCCCATCTTCACAACTGTTGCTATGTTTAAGCCCATTGTTGTAGCCACTGTGACAATTAATGTCATTGAGGGCCTACTCTTTATCTCTGACTCTACTTTATCAAGCATGATGTCCCTCTCCAAGAACTGGTCCCTCCTGATAACACGTTCAAAGTAGGAGACAAAGTCCACCATCCTTACTTCTAAGGAGCATTCTGTCTATACTTCATCCAAGACAAATTCGTTCACTCTTCTGACAGTCCATGGTATATTCAATATTCTTTGCCAACACCATAATTCAAAGACATCTTTCTTCTTTGGTCCACCTACTTCATTGACTTGCTTTCACAATCACATGAAATAATTGAAAATTGCATGGTTTGGGTCAAGCGCACCTTAGTTCTCAAAATAACCATCTTTGCTTTTTAACACTCTCAAGAGGTCTTTTGCAGCAGGTTTGCCCAACACATTATGTCACTTGATTTCTTGACTGCTGCTTCCATGGGTATTGATTGTAGACACAAGTAAAATGAAATCTTTGACAACTTTAATCTTTTCTCTGTTTACCACGATGTTGTTTATCAGTCTAATCATGAGGATTTTGTTTTCTTTATGTTGAGATGCAATCCATACTGAAGGCTGTAATCTTTTATCTTCATCAATAAGTGCTTCAAGTCTTCTTCACTCAGCAAGCAAGGCTGTGTCATCTGCATATAGCAGGTTGTTGATAAGCCTTTCTCTAATCTTGATACCATATTCTTTTTACATAATCTGGCTTCTCCAATTATTTTTTTTAGCACACAGATTGAATAAGTATGGAGAAAGGATACAACCTTGACATACATCTTTCCTGATTTTAAACCATGCAGTTTCCCCTTGTTCTGTTTAAATAACTGCTTCTTGGTCTATGTACAGACCATGTGAGCATAACTAACTGTTCTGGAATTCTCATTCTTCACAATCTTGAATGCTAATCATACTTAATAGCACCACCTTTGAAATTTAAGGACATTTTCTGAAATGTTATGTATATATTAGATGAATTTGTAGATCTCCTCTGGCAATATATATTAATCCACTGCAAATGCATTAAGAAAAATCAGTAATTAATTTAAAAAATAGGGAAGGGACATTGCAAGGAACAAAAAATAAAAGATAATCTCATTCATAAATATGGATGTAACACATTAGCAAATTCAAATCAATAATAATAATAATAATGATAAAACCTCACTGCTGTCCAGTCGGATCCAACCCATAGTGACCCCTCCCTGGGTTTCTGAGGCTGCATCTCTATGGAAGTAGATTGTTCAACCTTCCTTCCAAAGATTGGCTGGAGGATTTAAACCACCAGCCTTCTGGTTAGCAGTCGAATGCCTTAGGCAGTACACCACCAGAGCTCCTAAATCAGTAATATATACATATATAAATAAATAAATACTTTGTGACTAAGTTGGGTTTATCCCCAGGAATGCAAGGTTGGTTTTAATTAGGAAACCTGCTGAACACAATAGCAGATTAAAGAAGAAAATCCATATGGGCATGTCAATATATGAATAAAAAAATTTTTTATCATATACAATATCTGATAATAACAAAAATATTGACCAAACATGGGATGGAACAAACAGTGTTAGTGACTATGGTCCTAAACCTATAAATGTGACTATGCAATTTTAGTGGTGCCAAACCCACCAGCCACTCCTTGGAAGGAAGATTGGGCAATCTACTTCCATAGAGATACTACCTCAGAAACCCAAAGAAGGGTCACTATGAGTTGGGACCAACTGGAAAGCAGTGAGTTAATCATTAGGTAAGAAGCTCTGGTGGAGCAGTGCTAAGTCATTTGACTGCTAACCAGAAGGTTGGCAGTTCAAACCCACTGGCACTCCATGTAAGGAAGACTGGGCAATCTACTTCCATAAAGGTTTACCACCAATGAAACCCAAAAGAGGTTGCTATGAGTTGGAATCAACTCAATGGCAGTGAGCAGTGAGTTGTTTTTTGTTGTTGTTGTTGTTGTTTTTAATCATTAGGTGGAGAGCTGCAAGAAATTATGCTTTAAATCAGAATTTATAAGCTCTAAGTGATCTGTAAAAAACATTTTCAGCCTGGGGATTTTAAACTCAATTTCAATAACTAGGCATTAAGAAGGAAGTGAAACCTTTTCCATATTTTCAAACCACCTTTCACTTTAAACCAATTATTTAAACTCATCATGTACCATATTGTTACCACTTATTGACCATGCACAATAAAGATGGTTTTACTGCTCCATACTTGTCAGTTTTAAACCTCTAGAGTATCAGTTTAATATGAATGGATATGGAGTCAAAAAGAAGCAAAAAAGGAATGAGGAGAGTTTGAGCTATACAAGAGCATACTAAATGTTCTTAATGGAACAGTGTCCATAAACCACATTTTATGAATTGGAATCAACTTGATGGCAGTAGGTATGATTTGGTTTGGTTTGCTCCTTCTTGTAAGGAGCCATGACAGTGCAACAGGTTAAGTGCTTGGCTGTTAACCAAAAGGATGGCATTTTGAACCCACCTTTGAAACTCCGGTGGAAAAAATGCTTATTTGCTCCAGTGAAGATGACAACCTAGTAAACCATATAGGGCGATTCTACTCTGTTACATTGGGTCACTATGAGTCTATGAGTTAAGTGGCAGCTGTTGTTGTTGTTGTTGTTGTTATGTGCCATCAAGTCAGCCCCGACTCATAGAGACCCCTCCTTGGGTTTCCAAGGCAGTATCACTACAGAAGTAGGGTTGCCCAACCTTCCTTCTGAGGAGTGGCTACTGGATTTGAACCACCAGCCTTCTGAAGAGCAGTCAAGTGCCTTAGGCACTATGCTACCAGAGCACCTAACAACAAAAACAACAACTCGTTGTTTCAATAATAACAGCTACAGATCAAATCAGGAGCTCTTGTAGCGTAGTGCCTAAAGCACTTGACTGCTAACCAGAAGGTTGGCAGTTCAAACCCACCAGCCACTCCTAGGAAGGAAGGGGGGGGCAATCTACTTCCATAGTGATATTGCCTCGGAAACCCAAGGAGGGGTCACTATGAGTCAGGTCCTGAGATACGCAGATGATACAACTTTGCTTGCTGAAAGTGAGGATGACTTGAGGTACTTACTGATGAAGGTTGAAGAATACAGTTTGCAGTATGGAATACGTCTCAATATAAAGAAAACAAAAATCCTCACAACTAGACCAATGAGCAGCATCACAATAAATGGAGAGAAGA
>NW_006921678.1:3922350-3939774 GCF_000298275.1 Orycteropus afer afer
AAATGCTTCTTGGAAGCGAGAATGGCCAGACTTCGTCCCACCTATTTTGGTCATGTTGTCAGAAGGGACCATTCCTTGGAGAAGGATGTCATGCTTTGTAGGGTGGAGGGTCGACGAAAGAGGGGGAGGCCTTCAACGAGATGGATTGACGCAGTGGCTGCAATGATGGGCTCAAGTATAGCAGGGATCATGGAGGAGGCGCGGGATCGGGCAGTGTTTCGTTCTGCTGTGCATGGGGTCGCTATGAATCGGAAACGACTAGATGGCACCTAACAACAACAACAACAACAGGTCAAATCATACAGATTAATTTTTTTTTTTTCCTTTCATAGTAATAAATTCCAACATAAAGATCATAGCACAAACTTTATCAATGTAATCCACCTTTAGGGACTGGATTACAAACAAACAAAATTATCAGTTTATGATTACAGGATGGTAATGTAATTGCTAAGAAAACTTGGAGAAATTGCAAAAGGGACCATGATGACCTTGAGTTAGTATGGAAGTGGAGTACTTTTATTCTACTTTGATCATTTTGGGGAGTCTTTATGATGCCATATTGCTTTATTTTGATGATAAATAGTGGCAATATCTTAGTCTTTGAGAATTACTCATTAATAGTCTCTGTCTTTAAAGAGCTTACAAATTATTCAAAACTACAGTTGTAATGGAGTTAAATGGAGAAAAGATTGAAGTTGTCAAAGATTTCATATTGCTTGGATCCAGGGAAGCAACAGTCAAGAAATCAGATGATGTATTGCACTGGGCAAATCCGCCGCAAATTACCTCTTTAAAGTACTGAAGAGTTAAAGATGTCTCTTTGAAGACTAAGGTGCACCTAACCCAAGCCATGGTATTTTCAGTCGTCTCATATGCATGTGGAAGTTGGACAATGAATAAGGAAGACTGAAGAAGAGTTGATGCTTTTGAGTTGTGGTGTTGGTGAAGGATACTGAAGGTACCCATGGACTACCAGAAGAACTAACAAATCTGTCCTGGAAGAAAGTGCAGCCAGAATGCTCCTTGGAAGCAAGAATGGCTGGATTTTATCTCACCTATTTTGGTCATGTTGTCAGAGGGACCATTCCCTGGAGAAGGTTATCATGCTTGGTAAAGTGGAGGGTCAACAAGAAAGGAGAAGGCCCTCAATGAGATGGATTGACACAGTGTTTGCAACAAGGCGCTTGGGTATAGCAAGGATTGTGAGGTTGGCCCAGGACCAGGCAATGTTTAGTTCTGTTGTACATAGGGTCACTATGAGTCAGAGCCAATTCTATGGCACCTAACAACAACAACAACAACAACACAGTTGGAATGAACCAACTTTTTCTCCTTTTTTTTTTTTCTTTCCTTTCCCAATGAAAAGTTAAATACATAAAGGTTCATCTCTGAATATTCTAAACAAATGGAAAGGAGTCATGCCATAGATAGGGAATGAGGAATAAAAGCAACTTGCATTTAGATTTAGAATGCACTACATATGTTACTTTTTAGACTGATTGCCCTCATTATTATTTGCTGAAGTCAGCATTTCTCAAACGGTGCTCTGTAGAATGACATTTTGTAAAAGATGCTAGCAGATAGTCCAAGAAAAAAAGTAGTCTCTGCTTAAAGAAGTTTAGAAACAGTGCATATCAAGCCCCCTTGGAAATTTACAATATATACTTACACATGAAAGGCTCTGAGAAGTTCTGCAATAAAGATAAAGTTTTGATGTTCTATGAAGTATTGTATATAATGTTCTATGAAAAATACACTCAAATAAACTCGGGAAACACTGAGCAAACCAAGGTTAGGCACATTTATTTAAGACATCACAGTACCTTTAACATTTTCCAACTCATCTCACTAGGCAACACTTCTTTAGCAAAACACCCTACCACTTCCAAAATAATTGCTTCTTGCATAATGAATTCATACTAAAATGTTAATGACTGGGATGACTGATAATGTAGCATACATTTCAGAGTAAAGAGACCTTTGGATAGCATTATAAAAACCCTAGAACCTGTTCTTCTCTATAAAAGCATGATATGAACATTTCCTACTTTAACTTCCCAACTTTCCATTTTCCTTTTTACCTACTCTTCTGCATTTGTTTAATTTTCTTGTATTCTCAGTTATTTTCATAAAACTTGGTCATTTTGTTGGTTATTTTCTCAGTAAAGTTATGTAATCAAATCACTTCCCTATGCCATAACACACTTATGAGTTATTTTCTCTTCATGAGTTATTTTATCTTCATCTGCTGCATAATTTGAAAAGTCAAATATACTTTATTACTAGTTTAGGACTAAAATGTAGCCACTGTTTAAAGGATGGCCATTTCGAGAGTCTTGATTGGAAGCCTTGTATAGCCATGGGAGTTGGTAAGGGAAGGGCCATGTGTTGAATAACTGACACAGAGCATCACGGAGTTCGTATCCAGAAATTGGCTACTCTCCTTAATAAAGGATATAGTAAGTCAGGAACTGGTGAGAAGGTAGCCAGACTGCAGTAGAAAGAAAAATTACACAAAAAATCAAAGGAAAGGGAAGGTGACATGGGGTGATGGCATTCTTCCTGGGTTCAAAAGCACTTCAATCGCTCGTTTTCATTCACTTCTGAATCCTTACAATTATATGGTTTCTGGATTTTGTGAGAAACCCCTGTAGCCTTACAATTAGTTATTCTTTTGCCCAAGATGTTAGTTGCAACCAAAAGAATCCTAACTATGCTACATACGTGAAGCCAATTGGACACAAGTTGATGTATTTATGCATTAAGATTTCTTTTGCACATTTATTAAAAGGTAATTTTAGAGCCACAGGCTCACCTGAAGTGAGCAGATATTTATTCAATCCAAACCAAATCTACTCTGTGCAATGCACATGACAGCTTGGGAGGCAGTGCCATAGCCTTTGATCCAATAATTAATTTGTCAATTAATTAAATAGCTTGGAAGGCCATGCAGCTGTGCAACCTTCATCCTTTTTTTTTTTTTTTTTACGGAGTGAAAGGTAAGGGTTTGAAAAATTAATGCCAGGAAAATTTTTCAAGAAAGAATGCTTCAACTTATTCCCTGACAATGCTACATGTTCACTTCCTGTATCTCATACCATCTGCATCTAAAACACAAAACAATGATTAATTGTCACAATGATAACACTGAGTCATTAAGAAAACAAGTTAAAATAACTCAAATATATTCTGTTTACCAAAAGGACTTATGTTCTGTGATTTTGACAAAGGTCTATTAAAAATTTCTGAAAGCATAAGGAATATTCTTTAGGTTTGCTAAGGAAACTCACTTGCAAGGCTGTCGTTAAGAGTGTTAACTCTGGTGAAACAGATCCACGTTGGAAGCCTAGTCCTGTCAACTTTTAGCAGTAAAAGCTTGGCCAAAGCTCTTGACTGCTCCCAGTCTCCATTTCCTTATTTGTAAAATGAAGTTAGTATATTAATAATGGAAGCTCTGGTAGCATAGTGCCTAAGGCACTTGACTGCTAACCAGTCAAACCCACCAGCCACTCCTCCGAAGGAAGATGGGGCAATCTACTTCCATAGTGATACTGCCTTGAAAACCAAGGAGGGGTCGCTAAAAGTCAGGGCCGACTCGACAGCACGTAACAACAACATGTTAATAATGGAGTTAATATAACGTAGTCTCTCAACCAGATGGATTGACACTGTGGCTGCAACAATGGGCTCAACACACCAACAATTGGGAGGATGGTGCAGTACTGCACAGTGTTTCATTTTGTTGTACATAGAGTCATTATGAGTCAGAACTGATACCTAACAACAACAACCTCATAGGGTCGTAATGAGCATATAATATATATAACAAAATGTCTTGCAAAGTATAAGCACTTATTACATCTTAGCTTTCATCATTAGTGTTATTACTTTTTATATATCTATAACACAATAGACTCAGATGCTTGAGGATAACAGGGGTGAGTTTCAAAGCTAAAATACTTAGTGATAAAAATATAAATCATGCTTCAGACCTGTCATGGTTACAAATCAACATCTATGTTGCGTACTAACAGAAAATATGTTTTATTTCTGTATATTTTTAAAGCATGTAAGCAAGCATAGGAGAATATCTTCTTTTATGAGAGTATTGCATGTAAGGATGAGTTATGCATACATTTTCCAATACGAATGCTAGCAACATGTTTATAGAACAATGTATGAAAGACTGGCTACCGCAAGTAGTTTGTGCATGCAGTAAATAAGAAATAAATAAGGTAAGTTTAAGAGGACCTCACAATTGAGGATCTAAGAGAAAGTATTTCACAAAATCCACAAAACTAAACAATGTGTAAAATGTTACAAGGAATGCATTGTTAGCTGCTTTGTTCTGCCCTTTTCCAGGAAGGACATTCCCTGTAGTACAGTATGAGAAGGAAGTTTTGTTTCTGCTTCCTTCCAAATATTCCCCTGCAATGAGACTCTCTTGAGTCCAAGCCAAAGGAAAGGCTGATTATCAAGATTTGGATTCTGTAAAATCATAAAAACAACCAGTCTTAATGGACTGATAGAAACTGGTGTAACCCTCAAGGTGGTGGCTCTTAGATAGCTTCAACTCTGGAACCGAATCCATCCCCAAGGATCACCTTTCAGCCAAACAATAGATAGGTTTAGAAAGTGAACAATAAAACCTGTAAGGAATATGGTCCTTAGAACAATTAACCATATGAGACCAAAACAAAGTTCAGAAGATGGGAAGGGGCAGGAAAGAACTACAAATGGATAGGGAACCCAGAGAGGAAGTGGGAAGAGTGTGCTACACTTAGGGAATTACCACAAAACAAAATGTGTATAAATCGTTGAATGGAAAACTAATTTCCTCTATAAACTTCATTCAAACCACAATACAAAATTAAAATAATAATATAGTAATTGCAATCTGACCAAAGTTTGTGAAAGTGTGGGTGGATAGGGCTCTGGGAGAGTCCCTGAAACAATGATTGCTAAGAGGTAGTCTTTTAGGGACCATACAACCAGGCTTATTACTGTTTCCTGACATTTTATTAACAGTGCCACCCTTTTTCTTCTCAAAAAGTGTCCCATCACGGACAAGGAAATATACACCCATTCTATTTATAGAACATATGTAATGAAGCCCTTGGTCAAGGAGGCAATGCTAAAGTCAATTCAAACTGAATTGTCTTAAGTAGAAAGTCATTGAGAGTACTCTTTAAACTGTTTTATGGATATCTTTTAAAGAACAAATAGATTTAATCAAAGCAGAACAGGAGCAAAAATAAAAGTATTCATTGAGCTTGATGCAAAAATACAAGAACACTCTGATAAAAATACATTTGGTTTCATTTTAAAATTTCTTAATTGTGCCTCAAAAAATATTATCAAAAACATTTTGGAAGAATAATTTGAGTAATGGTTAATCTTATTGGGCATTTATCATGTGAGCGACAACCCTATGACATAAACTCACTCTCTTACAGAGAACAGGGTACCTTCTAAGCAATTTATACTATATTAAATGACACTTCATTTAATCCTTGAGAAAGTCCTATAAAGTAGGTATCATTATCTTCTCATTTTGCACATGGGAAAACAGAGGCCAAAAAGGTTAGTTAGTTCATCCACAGACTCACAGCTCAAAAATAATAAAGTGAAAATCCAGGCAATTTGACCCCACTGCCTACTCTCTTAACCTATGCTATAATGAGTTATGATATAAACAAAAGCCAAAGTGCTTCTGCTTCATGTTCATTTAGTGAATATTTTTGTTAGGATTAAATTGTTGGATCGGGTGCAACCTAGTAATTTCTGACTCAAGAGTTGGTACTATTTTGATTCTCAATGCAAATATTGACCTAATCATCCCTGACATATGTATCCTTAGCTAACCCCAAGACATTTCTGTTTTGATGTGTTGCTCTGAAATACAAGATATCTAAGTAGGGAATTGTCATTCCTTCCTAACAGGCTTCTGATGTAGAATCATAGACAACTTTAAAAAAAAAAAAAAAAAATGACAGGCTTCTTGGGAGTACAAAAGGAAGCCTGACTGCAATACCTAAAGATATTGACACTGGGATTCTATCCACCACTATTGTCCAGACACATAACAGGAGTTGCATCAACATTGCATTTAGCTACCAGTAAAGGAAATTCCAGTTGGCAATGGTTTAATGGCTCTGGTGGTGTAGTGGTTAAGGCATTTGGCTGGTTCAATCTCACCAGCTGCTCTGTGAAAGAAAGTTTGCTTCTGTAAAGATTTAAAGTCTTGGAAACACAACAGGGTTTGCTATGAGTTGGAGCTGGCTCAATAGCAGTGAGTTTGGTTTGTTGTTGTTGTTTAAATACGTAGAGATTATTTTTCCACAACCCGGACATGTAGAGGTAAGAGGTACTGACATTGTAGCTGGCTACTCAAAGATATTACCAAGGCCAGGCTCTTCCTGTCTCTTAGCTCTCCTTCTCTACTGTGTTAGTTTTCATCAAGCCTTATGATCTCAAGATGACCACCACAGTGTCATATCATGTCATGTTTAAGACAGGAAGAAGAGGGGAAGTAGTATGTGCAAACGCATCTAACTGTTCTACCAGCAAATTTCAAAATGTATCTCTTTGCCCACGTTTAATCAGAAGGAATATGTGGATCTCTAGCCTTTGGAAGGTGGGCAGTGAAAAGGAGTTTGGAAATCAGTGCAAGGTTAGCCAACCAATGTCTACCACAGGGACCAACATGTGATTTGTGTACTCCTGGTTGGCATGAACTTATTTTTCCTCTACATTGAAGTAGGATAATATTAGGGATAGGGAGGGAATCTGCATTCTTCATATTCGTAGGAGGACAATTTCTGTTCTTATTCACTGCAAACCAATATCTTTGGTCACAGAGATGAATGTTTATCATATGTCCTTTACTGTGTTCTCCAGCTCTGTAGTGGTTGTGACGATTCTCTTTCTCCTCAACCTGGACTTAAAGAAGGGAACCCAGGTGGTGCAATGACTTAAAGTTCCTTAGTAATTAAGATCATTATTTATAAATTAATATATGCATGAGGGAAATAACAGAAAAGTATGTACAAAGATACAGTTGGTAATTATTGCTGAGGGATAAAAGAGACCTTTCATTCAGCCCATGCACATTCCTATCTTGCTTGAATTTTTTAAGACAATATAACTTTTTAATCTATAAAACAATAAAGTTAAATTTCTCATTAGCTTTTTATGCTGCAGGCAGAATAAAATCAGTTTAGTTTATCCTCCTGAAAGTCTTATTTCCTAACTAACCTCGTGGTTTATCCCTGAACCTTCACCAAGTTCTTCCATTTTTCTTTAGCAGTGAGCAAAGTCGCATGACTTAATCCACTCAAAAGTCAAATTACTAGATTGCTCAAACACTCATAAGCATTCCTCCTTCTTGCAAATTAAATTTAATAGCTTGCTCTTTGAAGAAATGTCCATGTATCCCCAGAACGTGCTGACCTTGTACAAATGTTTCTTGCATTCTAGCTGTCAGGTTAATACAGCTGCTGGTTTGTAAAAAATTACCTTATCCAGCTTCAATAAAAAGCGATGTCTTCTACAGGGACACCTCCTAAACTCTGTGCCTCAAGCTGGATATATTTCTTTTGATTGATAATCTTGCTAATTTTTCCTAGAGCCTTTCATTTCAGTAAATTACATAATAGTATATCCACTAACCTTTACCTTTATATAACAGAAATGGAAAATTTTGCCTAATTTTCTCTTCTTAGTAACATGATGTAGCAGGCTCATGAAGTCAGAGACTGCTTAAGAGGTGATAGTAGAGAAGGAGAATACTGTAGACAAAAAAAAAAAAAATGAGTTGTGACTCACGTGTTCAGCTGTAAATTCACAGGGTTCATGAGAGTAATGAGCAGAAACAGCTCTGTAATTTTGGTTGGGAGGTTATTCTCTAATTCTTCAGGATCTGCTTTTTGCTGACTGCCCACAGGATGACTCTAAGCTTTCTTGATTGTGTGTCTTGGAGGACAATGACAACGATTTTCACTTATTCACTGATATGGTGAATACTGTCATGTTGGCAATGCCAGATGTTATAGAGTAGAGCTGCTCCATAAGTTTTCTTGCCTATAATCTTTACAGAAGTAGATGAGCAGGCCTTTTCCTCCATGGAGCTGCTGGGTAAGTTTAAACCACCAACCTTTTGGTTAGCAGCCCATCTCAAATTGCTTACAATACCCAGGCTCCTCATGCTGAATATACCAAATCAAAAACCAAACCCACTCCTGTCAAGTCAATTCCAACTCATAATAACCTGATAGGACAGGGTAGAATTGCCTCATAGGGTTTCTAAGATTGCAAAACTTTAGGGAAGCAGACTGCCACATCTTCCTCTTGCAGGAACGGCTGATGGCGAATATAAAAAACAAAAGCCAAACTCATTGCCATTGAGTAGATTCTGACTCAAAGAGACCCCATTGGATTTCCAAGGCTGTAAATCTTTACAGAAGCAGACTGCCTCATCTTTCTTTTGCAGAGCAGCTAGAGGGTTTGAACCACCAGCCTTCTGGTTAGCAACCAAATGCCTTAACCACTATACCACCAGAGCTCCTTGATGGTGAATACAGAAGGTGAAAATATTTGATGGTGGAAGGGGGCCAAGAAAAGTAAAGTTAAAAGAGTTCCATCTTTTATTTTTACTTTTTACTCTCTTCAGAGACAGTATCTCTGGCTTTCCAGTCTTCATCACTACAATCTATGGTGAATTCCCTGTCTTCTGTGTCTAGTTAGTAAATGATATTCTCTTTGACACTAAAGTGAAATACATAGACAAAAAGTGTTGCAGTGATACCTGCCTAGTAATTTAACTATCCTAAAGCAGTTGAGAAATACAGATTAGCCAAAATATTTTAGGGTGTCCAAAATAGGTACCAAAAGCTATGAGTTTCTTCTTGACAATTTTGTCTTCCCTTAGAAACTATGTACACTGGCTAGACACATTGTTCTAGCTGTCTTTATTAGTAGTGATGATAATGATGCTGATCTTAGTTATATCTTCTAGACATTGTAATAGGAACCTTATCTCTAATCATCCTGACAACCATTTTAACTACCCCAAGGGTAGACATTATTAACCTTCATTTATGCCTGAAAATCTGTGATGGAGAGGTTAAGTAACTTACCCAAGCCAGCACTAAGCAAAGGCAGGCTTCCACAGAGCTATCTCTACTCTACCACATTGCCTTCCTGCATAAGATTATTATTTATACTCCTCAGTGCTACATCCTTTAACTTCTGCTTTTCTCATGCAACATTTGCTTATGAGATGAGTAATCTCATCCAAGTTCATGGCTTCAACCACTACATGGAAGCTAATGTCTCCTAGAATTGCCTTCTAGACCTGGTTTTTCCCTGAGTTTCAGGTCTATGGATTTTACGGCTTCTAGAACATCCTTTCGTGAATGCTCAATAGTTGCTCAACATGTCCCAACTTAATACTACATCTTCTCTGTTCCTCTCCTCTCTATCCTTCCTGTTATAGTCACCATTTACTTAATGGACTGCATCATGTACCTAGTTGCCCAAGCCAGTAAGTATCTTTAACATTTCCCTCTCTTTCAATCCTCAACTCCCATTGAAAACTGAACCCCATGGGTTCTATTTCTTTAATGCTCCTTGAATCCGCCAAAACAATCATCTCTTCTCCACTTCCACTGTCAGTGCCTTAGTATCATCCTTCTAATATCTTGCCTAGCTTACTGCAGGAGTCTAAGATACTACTCCTAAAACTACTCCACACTTACCATATGGAGTGTTTTTTTTAATTTGTCTAACTTTTCATGTAAAATTTTCTGTCTCTTAAAACCTGAAAGAACAGAAACACAAGTAAATTTTATAATTTAATTTCTTATGCTGCGTATAATTGCTCTATTATTAAATGATTTTAAGTATTTATTAATGGAATTGTCCAATTATTTTTTTTTCTTAATTTTACTTGTCATTCTCACACTGTTTACACATGGTCAAAATCTCTTAATGTTTTATTTCTTACAAGACCTAGTCATTTGTCTCACCCTTAAAAACCTGTGTTCCAGAGGGCTGCTAGAATGATTTTTTCTAAAATGAAAATCTAATCCTGTCATGTTTCTGTTAAAATCTTTCAATAGTGCCTGATTTCTTCTAAGAAAAAACCCCAGAATTTTTAGTTGATGTAAAAGGAACACTTTGAGGCCATTTTCAGGAAAGACAAATAACAGCCCCTGAGGACATGTTCAAATAATCCAGGAAATGTACAGTTAAATTCAAATATTCAAGTTAAGGCATTAAGAAGATTTCATTTAAAAAGATTTCCAGAAGAAATGATGTAGATATGCTGTTGTTGATAGGTGACATCAGGTAGGTTCCAACTTATAGCTACTAATCATCACTACTAATGAAGACAGAACAATGTGTCCACTGTGGGAGAGAGACCCAACGGATCTGCCGACTCAGGACCATAGTACTGGGGGACACCAGACTCAATTGGCACAAAAAAATACATAAAAATCTTATTCCACAACCTACATTAGTGAGTAGCAACAGGGGTTTTAAAAGTTTTCAAGCAGCCACCTAAGATGCAACTAACGGTGTCCTATCGTCAGAAGTGAAGAAGAATGAAAAAAAGGGGGGGAGGCTTTTAGAAACAATCAGCCCTAGGGCATGATGGTCCTTGAGACCAGAAGAACTAGATGGTGTCCAGCTACCAATGCCAACCACTCAGAAAGGAATCAAAACTGGAGATCCTGGATAGAGTGGGAGGAAAAGTGTGGAACAAAATCCAAAAACACAATAATGACCAGAATTACTGTTTGGATGGAGTCTGGTGGGACCCACAAGGCTATGGCCCTGAGATACACTTCGGGCCTGGGATAAAACTCACTCCCAAGGGCTGGCTCTCAGCCTGATAGTAAATAAAACTTACACACAGAACACTCAACTCAGGGCGATATGTCCACAGACTCTATGGAGATACATCCCTTGGAGCAATCAGCCATAGGGCACCAGAGGGGCAACATTCACACGGAGGAAAAGAGGACACACATGAATGCATAATTAGGAAGGGCATGGGGGCTGGTTACTGGGAAGGGAGAGTAGGAGAATGGGTTAGGGTTGGAGATAGTAACTGGGGAGTGAAACCAAATGTACATGGAATGTTGAGCATAAAACAAATTCTGCTCTGTAAATATGCACCTAAAGCACAAACACACACACATACACAAAAAAAAGAACAATGTGTCAAGCCACTGTACATAGCCTCTAAGGGAAGACAAAATTGTTGCCAAGAAGAAACTCATAGCTTTTGGTACCTATTTTGAACACTCCAAAACATTTTGGCTAATCTGTATTTCTCAACTGCTTTAGGATAGTTTATACTACTAGGTAGGTATCATTGCAACACTTTTTGTCTATGTATTTCATTTGAGTGTCAAATAGAATACCATATACTAACTAGACACAGAAGACAGGGAATTCACCATATATTGTGGTGATGAAGACTGAAAAGGTAGAGATATTGTCTCTGAAGAGAACAAAAAATAAAAATAAAAGATGGAAATCTTTTAACTTTACTTTTCTTGGCCCCCTTCCACCACCAAATATTTTCACCTCCTATATTCACCATCAAGGAGCTCTGGTGGTATAGTGGTTAAGGCATTTGGTTGCTAAGCAGAAAGTTGGTGGCTCAAACCCTCTAGCTGCTCTGCAGAAGAAAGATGAGGCAGTCTGCTTCTGTAAAGATTTACAGCCTTGGAAATCCAATGGGGGTCTCTATGAGTCAGAATCAACTCAATGTCAGTGAGTGTGGTTTTTGGTTTTTATATTCACCATCAGCTGTTCCTGCAAGAGAAAGATGTGGCAGTCTGCTTCCCTAAAGTTTTGCAATCTTAGAAACCCTATGAAGCAATTCTACCCTGTCCTATCAGGTTATTATGAGTTGGAATTGACTTGACAGGAGTGGGTTTGGTTTTTGATTTGGTATATTCAGCATGAGGAGCCTGGGTATTGTAAGCAATTTGAGATGGGCTGCTAACCAAAAGGTTGGTGGTTTAAACTTACCCAGCAGCTCCATGGAGGAAAAGGCCTGCTCATCTACTTCTGTAAAGATTATAGGCAAGAAAACTTATGGAGCAGCTCTACTCTGTAACATCTGGCATTGCCGACATGACAGTATTCACCATATCAGTGAATAAGTGAAAATCGTTGTCATTGTCCTCCAAGGCACACAATCAAGAAAGCTTAGAGTCATCCTGTGGGCAGTCAGCAAAAAGCAGATCCTGAAGAATTAGAGAATAACCTCCCAACCAAAATTACAGAGCTGTTTCTGCTCATTACTCTCATGAACCCTGTGAATTTACAGCTGAACACGTGAGTCACAACTCAATATTTTTTTTTTTTTTGTCCACAGTATTCTCCTTTTCTACCCTCACCTCTTAAGCAGTCTCTGACTTCATGAGCCTGCTACTTCATGTTACTGAGAAGAGAAAATAAGGTAAAATTTACCATTTCAGTTATATAAAGGTAAAGATTAGTGGATATACTATTATGTAATTTACTGAAATGAAAGGCTATGTGACAAATTAGTAAGCATATCAGTCAAAAGAAATATATGCAACTTGATGCACTTGGTTTAGGAGTTGTCCCTGAGTGCTATGCATATGTGCATATGAGTGTATAGCAACCTTGTGTAAACTGCCAGGTCCTGTGCCATCCTCACAACTATTGCTTTGTGTGAGCCCATTGTGGCAGCCACTGTGTCAGTCCATCTCATTGAGTGTCTTCCTGTTTTTCACTGACCTTCTACTTTCCCAAGAATGATGTCTGTGGTGGTTAAAGTTGTTGTCAAGTTGGCTGGGCCCAGTTGAGTGGCTGGGAAGCTAGGTATAGTTATTCCCCATAATGAGATTGGTAATTAAGTCCATAATGCAATCTACTGGATCAGCTGAGTAGCTGCTTTAGAGATATGGTCTGCTTCCAGTATATAAGAAGCAGCCTATATAAATAGCTGATATATATAACACCTTCCTCAAGGTCTCTAATTTTTTGTCACACTTGAACCCTGCATGTAGCCAAGTCATTGTTCACCAGCCTGCCATGCCCTGCCAATCTAAGTATTTCTCATGGACTTGAATTAGTGGCCTGTCATGTTGTTTAGTAACATTGACACTGTGCCTTTTTACTTGTCAACCTTGGATTTGTCAGCCTTAGCAGCCATTTCGGTCTGAATGAAGGAAAGCCTCTAGGTTCAGTGGGCCGAGAGCAGGAGACAGAACTGAATCCCAAGGTTGAGGTTCTTTCACACAGCCCCTAGAACCTTGCACTTTGAACTCTGACTTAAAGCCTTCAAAGTGTAAGAGAATAAATCTCTGTTTGTTAAAGCCATCCCATTTGTGGTGTTATCTGTTAGAGCAGCACAGAGGTAACCAAAACAATGTCCTTCTCCAAGAACTGATCTCTGCTGATAATATGACAAAAATAAGTGAGATAAAATCTCACTATCATCACTTCTAAGATGCCTTCTGACTCTACTTCTTCCAAGATAAATTTGTTCATTCTTCTGGCAGTCCATGGTATATTCAATATTCTTCTCCAACATCATAACTCAAATGCATCATTTTTTCTTTAGTTTTCCTTATTCATTCATTGTCCAGTTTTCACATGCACATGAGGCTATTGGAAATACTATGGCTTAGGTCAGGTTCTCCTCGGATGGAAGGTTGGGCAATCTACTTCCATAGTGACACCCCCATGGAAACCCAAGGAGGGATCACTATGAGTTGGATCCAACTTGATGGCAGGGTGTTGCACTGCATTGCATTACATAGGTCAGGTCTACCTTAGACAAAAAAGTGACATCCTTGCTTTTAACACTTTAAAGAGATTTTTTGCAGCATATTTACCCAATGTTTGATTTCTTGACAGCTGCTTCCACAGGCATTAATTGTGGATCAAAGTAAAATGAAACTCTTGAAAACTTCAATCATTTGTCATGATATTGCTTATTGGTCCAGTTGTGAGGATTTTTCATTTTCTTTATGTTGAAATGTAGTGCATACTGAAGGCTATATCCTTTGATCATCATCAGTAAGTGCTTCAAGCCCTCTTTGCTTTCATCAAGCAAGGTAGTGTCATCTGCATATTGTAAGTTGTTAATGAGTCTTCTGCCCATCCTGGTGCTCCAACCCTGATCTTCTTCATGGAGTCCAGTTTCTTGGATTATTTGCTCAGCATACAGGTTGAACAGTATGGTGAAAGATACAACCCTCACGAACACCCTTCCTGGTTTTAAACCACACACTATCCCCTTGTTCTGTTCAAATGACTACCTCTTAGTCTATGTACAGGTTCCTCATGAGCACAATTAAGAGTTCTGAAATTCCCATTCTTCCAAATGCTATCCATAATTTTTTATGATCCACGTAGTAGAATGCCTTTGCATAGTCATTATAACACAGTTAGACCAATAAACAGCAGCATCATAGTCGTTAAAACCTTTCTGCTATTCTCTGATTTCAGCCAAGATCAGTCTGTTACCAGCAATGATATACCTATTTTACATCCTCTTCTGAATCTGGCCTGTATTTCTGGCAGTTCCATGTTGATGTGTTGCTGCAACAATTTTTGAATTATCTTCAACAAAATTTTGTGTGCAATATTAATGATATTGTTGTTGTTGTTATAGTTAGGTGCCATTGAGTAGGCTCTGACTCTAGCAACTCTACGTACAACAGAATGAAACACTGTCCAGTCATGTGTCATCCTTATAATCCTTGCTATACTTGAGCCCATCATTGAAGCCACTGTGTCAATCCATCTTGTTGAGGATCTTCTCCTTTTTTTGCTTACCCTCCACTTTACCAAGCATGATATCCTTCTCCAGGGAACGGTCTCTTCTGACAGTATGACCAAAGTAGGTAGGTGAGACAAAGTCTGGCCATTTCTGCTTCCAGCTGCAGTTCTTCCTGGACAGATTTGGTCATTCTTCTGGCAGTCCATGGTACTTTCAGTATGCTTCACCAACACCACAATTCAAAAACATCAACTCTTCTTCAGTCTTCCTTTTGTATTGTCCAGCTTTGACACGCATATGAAGTGAATGAAATGACTGTGGTTTGGGTTAGATGCATCTTAGTCTTCAAAGGGACATATGTGCTCTTCAGCACTTTAAAGAGGTCTTTTGTCCTGTGCAATACATCTCATTTCTTGACTGCTGCTTCCATGGGTGTTGATTGTGAATCTAAGTGAAATGATATCTTTGACAACTTCAGTATTTTCTCCATTTATCATGATGCTGCTTATTGGTTAGTTGTGAGGGTTTTTGTTTTCTTTATGTGGAAGTGCAATCCATAATGCAGACTGTAACTTTTAATATTCCTCACTAAGTGTTTCTGGTCACCTTCACTTTCAACAAGTAAGATTGTTTTGTCTGCTTATTGCAGGATGTTAATGAGTCTTCCTCCAATCCTGATGCCAAGTTCTTCTTCATATAATCCAGCTTCTCAGAATACTTACTCAACATACAGATTGAATAAGTATGGTGAAAGGATACATCCCTGATGCACTCTCTTCCTGATTTTAAACCATACAGTATCCCCATGTTCTGTATGAATAACAGCCTCCTGGTCTATGTACAGGTTCCTCATGAACACAATGAAGTCCTCTGGAATTCCTATTTTTTGCTATGTTATCCATAATTTGTTAAGATCCACACAGTCAAATCTTTGGCACAGTCAATAAAAACACAAGCAAACATCTTTCTGGTATTCTCTGCTTTCAGCCAAGATCCATCGGACATCAGCAATGATATCCCTGATTCCATGTCATCTTCTGGATCCAGCTTGCATTTCTGGAAGTTCTCCATCAATATACTGCTGCAACCATTTTGAATTATCTTCAGCAAGATTTTACTTATATTTGATATTAGTGATATTGTTTGCTAATTTCCACATTCTATTGTATCACCTTTCTTTGGAATGGGTACAAATACAGATACCTTCCAATTAGTTGGCCAGATAGCTCTCTTTCATATTACTGACATATATGAGTAACTGCCTCTAGCATGGCATCTTTTTGTTAAAACATCTCAAAATGTATTCCATCAATTCCTGGAGCCCTGTTTTTTGCCATTTCCTTCAGTGCAGCTTTGACTTCTTCTAGCATGCATATGTCAAATCAATACTATTGGTCCTTGATCATATGTCACCTCCTGAAATAGTTGAACATGGACCAATTCATTTGTGTACAGTGACTCTGTGTATTCCTTCCATCTTCTTTTGATGTTTCCTCTGTCATTCAACATTTTGCCCATAGAACCTTTCAATATTGCAACTTGAGGCTTGAATTTTGTCTTCAGTTCTTTCTGCTTGAGAAATGCCAAGCATGTTCTTCTCTTTTGGTTTTCTAACTCCAAGTCTTTGCACATGTCATTATAATAATTGACTTTCTCTTCTCAAGCTGCTCTTTCAAACATTCTGTTCAGCTCTTTTATCTTGTCATTTTTTTCCCATTTGCTTTACCTACTCTCCATGCAAGAACAAGTTTCACAATAATGAGATACCATCTTGCTCCAGCACTAGTAGCAAAGTTCAACAAGACTGAAAAATAACAAATGCTGGCGAGGTTGTGGAGAGATTGCAATTCTCGTATACTGCTGGTGGGACTGTAAAATGGTACAACCACTGTGGAAAGCAGTATGCTGATTCCTTAAAAAGTTGGAATTAGAAATACCATTTGACCTAGCCATTTGATTACTAGGTATATACCCTAAGGAAGTGAGAGCCATGACAAGAACAGAATATGCACACCCATGTTCATCGCAGCACTATTTACAATAGCCAAAAGATGGAAACAACCTAGGTGTCCATCAACTGAGGAATGGATAACCGAACTATGGTACATACACACAATGGAATACTAATGCAACGCTAAAGAATATTGTAGAATCTGCAAAACACCGCATAACATGGATGAACTTGGAGAACGTTATGCTGAGTGAAATAACTCAATCACAAAAGGACAAATATTGTATCAGTCCATTACTGTAAAAGTTAAGGAAAGATTTATCTACAGAAGGAAATTTTCTTTGTTGGTTACCAGGGGCAGGAGAGGAGGGGAGGGAATGCTTTTAGATAGATAGAGATAAGTATGGATTTGGGTGAAGAGAAGGGCAACGTACCAAATGTGAGTGACCAATATGGCAGAATGGAGGATGAGAAAGACATAGAGAGGTACATGGGAGGTACAGACAACAAATATAAACCCTTTTGCACATACAGTATTACATTGTCAGTGAAGGCAAACATGGGTATATGGGTTGATAGATGAGTGCACAGGCTGAACGATTAGGTATGTCAATGAAATGGGAGTGTATCCAAGAACATATATAAGGTTAGCAGACAATGGCCCTATAAGTTTATGTGAATGATCAGAATT
>NW_006921678.1:3940563-3946763 GCF_000298275.1 Orycteropus afer afer
AAAAAAAAAAAAAAGTTTCAAAGTCTCTTCTTACATCTATTTTGGTCTTTTCTTCCTTTCCTGTCTTTTTAATGACCTTTTGCTTTCTTCATCTATGATATTCTTGATACCATCCCACAACTTCTCAGTCTGTCTTTGCCTGGAAGGTCTGCTGAAAACTGTCCACCATGGGTGATGCTTCTAGTATTTGATATATGGATGGTATAACCTCTAGTGTCACACCAACACACAAGTCACCACAGTACAACAAACTGACAGACAAGTGGTGGAATATTTATGATATTTTTAAATAATTTCCACATTCTATTGGTTTATAAATATGGGTATCTCAATAAGTAATTCTGATAAGTATAAAACTTTGGCTAGGTTACTATAATTTCATATTTTACAAGATGGCAAAATTTACAGAATAAGTTAAGTTAATTATGCAAACTACAGAATACTCTGGAGTGGTATGAGGGGTTTGATACAGGTCACATGGGAAATTAAATATTGAGAGACGTAACTGTGCTTACACAATACAGGATAAACAGATGCAGTTATGGACTATAAGAATTTGAAAGTGAACCAGTGATTACCTAATCTGGTAATCTGGAGGTCACAAGTGGAGACTGCAGGGCAGATTTTGCCTGATGGCAGATTTTCATCTGATGTGTAAGGTGCTTTTAAAAGTTTAGAATTTTAGTGTTCTAAATGCTAGACCACACACTATTACTGGTATGCAGTAAGTGTTAGAATTTAGTGTAAGCTTTAAGAAACTTTTATAATAATTTGGCACAATACTCATGTCTTTACAATTTCAGCTTACTGACGTGCAGCATATCTCTGAATGCCGCAGTGCACAGGGCAATACTCTGATCTTCCAGAGGGACTTCCTCACTCATACCCAAGACATATCCCTTACTTATCTAGAAGCAAAATCGAGAGCTGAAACCTCCCCTAATGATTTTCGAGTCTTTCTGACGGTCTTAAATACAAATATTAATTATTTGGCTTTTCTCTCTTACCTGTCATCATCATAATTTTTAAGACTTCCTGATTTTTTTTTTCCTCCATCCTATTGCGTAGTAATACTATGCAATATTACTCTGGTAGCGTAGTACCTCAGGCACTTGACTGCTAACCAGAAGGCTATTGGTTCAAACCCACCAGCCACTCCTCAGAAGGAAGTTTGGGCAATCTACTTCCATAGTGATACTGCCTCAGAAACCTAAGGAGGGGTCGCTATGAGTCTGGTCCGACTTGATGGCAAATAACAACAACAACATTGCAAGTATTGAGAATGTGGAGCTGAGATTCACAATCATAATTTTGTTAGCTGGAAGAGGAAAATCAAGACTAAGAAAGACTGGAAGGATAGCTGAAAAGTTATGAAAGGTTAATTCTTCAGACTTAATTCTAAATTAAAAGCCATGAGTATTTTGGTAATTAAACCAAAAAACCAAACTCACTGCCATCAAGTCAGATCCAACTGATAGTGACCTCTCCTTGGGTTTCCAACGCAGTATCACTATAGAAGTAGATTGCCCAACCTTCCTTCCGAGGAGTGACAAGTTAAAAATTTTACTCTTGGACACACAATCTTTTATGCTCTTGTGAGTCTGATTCTCTTAATGCAGTATAAGCTACAAAATGGCTATTTTTGATGTCTAATACTTCTTAAGATGCTAATACATAAAAACCATGTGAGAAATATTTATTTAGTTAATGAATAGATGAAGGATCAATTCAATCAATCAATGAAATTGCTGTAAAATGTACTTGAAAGATTCTCACTGAGGTGTTTCTTTACTCAAAGTATCTCTCATCCCTCAAACCCAGACTTTGTTAAGTGCCCCACACACTTCTATCATGCCTGACATTTGCTGTCTGTCCACCTTCAGTGATTGAAGTGTCGTCTTTGGAAGACCACAGACCTGCTGTACTAAGGTAAATGGAACTCTGTTGTGGCTGGCAGTGAGCCTTGCCTGGGAGCTGACAACTACATGGAATTGACTGACAAGTTTTTGCAAGTAGATATTGGTGTAATGAGCCAACATTACCTAACCTTGCCAAGGCAATGTAGAGAAGGGACATATAGCCAATTAAAACAAGGGGGGAGGGGTGGATTTTTCCATCCTGGTTCTGTGTTCTTAATGTTCCTCTCAACATAAAAGTCAAAGTCAGTCTCCAAAGAGACATTATGCAGGAAAATTTTATTTCATTATCACTGATCATCACAAAACTCACACCTCAAAGGAACTGTTGCCTGGATAAATTTAAGAAGAATTGCCCAAACTGAAAAATTCATTGAATCCACTCTGGCAATCAAAAGGGTAACAGATGTTGTGGCCAGGTTGCCTTCACATATTGCCAGAAAATTAAGCCATGATTGTAGACAGATTGCAACATTTTGCACTTTTCCAAATGGAGTCATTCTAGTCTTCACAACTAATACTGCAAAGTTACTGGGGCAAAAATATTTTACAGAGAGAATGATTTCCAAATACAGGCTAAGTGTCCTGAAAATCCAGGAGGTTTTGTGGTAAGCCCAAAGAGAAGGACCAGAAAGTACGTAGAGCTACAAGTGATTTCCACAATATGAATATGCCTATGCAGGTTGGTAGCAAATAACCACAGGGCGGAAGGTAAAGTGTTTGTTTCCCGGTTGCTACATGGTGTTTGTATTACAAAGTCAGTGGTAACTGGTGAGATTTTACTCAATAACATTGTTTGCAGGCAACATGAAATGCTTGTTGGAATGCTTTATGAATGTAGGAGGCAGGTTTTCAATTGTCTTTCACACTTCATACAACATTTATAACACCCTCACCTACACATGATGCTGCCCTAGGAACTAAGGAACAAAGGAGTAATGTCCTCTGGTGCAGCAGCAGTCAATCATCCCAGCCTTCCCCAAGCCAGCCTTACACAAGGTTTGAGAAGAGCAAAGAATTGAGATGTTGTTGTTGTTGTTGTTTCCTGGGTGCCATTGAGTCCTCTCTGACTCATAGCAACCCTATGCACAGCAGAAAGAAACACTGCCCACTCCCATGCCAGCTCCATGATCCTTGATATACTTGAGCCCATCACTGCAGCCGCTGTGTCAATCCATCTCATTGAGGGCTTTCCCCTCTTTTGTCGACCCTCCACCTTACCAACCATGACATCCTTCTCCAAGGAATGGTCCCTCTGACAACATGACCAAAGTAGGTGAGACGAAGTCTGGCCATTCTCACTTCCAAGGAGCATTCCAGCTGCACTTCCTCCAGGTAAGATTTGTTAGTTCTTTTAGCAGTCCATGGTACTTTCAGCATTCTTCGCCAAAAGCACAACTCAAAAGCATCAACTCTTCTTTGGTCTTCCTTCTTCATTGTCCAGCTCTCACATGCATATGAGGCAATTGAAAATACCATGGTTTGCATCAGATGCACCTTAGTCCTCACGGAAACATCTTTGCTGTTCAGCACTTGAAAGAGGTCTTTTGCAGCTGACTTTCCCAGTGCTATACATCCTCTGATGTTCTGATTGCTGCTTCCATTGGTGGTGATTGTAGAAACAAGTAATGTGAAGTCTTCGACAGCTTCAATCTTTTCTCCATTTATCGTGATGCTGCTTATAGGTCCAGTTGTGAGGATTTTTGTTTTCTCTTTATTGAGATGTAATCCATACTGCTCACTGTATTCTTCAATCTTCATCAGTAAGTGCTTCAAATCATCCTCACTTTCAGCAAGCAAAGTTGTGTCATTTGTGTATCACAGGTTGTTAATAAGCCTTCCTCCAATCCTGATGCCACATTTATCTTCATATAATCTTCTCAGATTATTTGCTCACCATATTGATTGAATAAGTATGGTCAAAGGATACAACACTGATGCACTCCCTTCTTGATTTAAAGCACGCAGTGTCCTCTTGTTCTGTTTGAATGACAGCCTCCTGGTCTATGTACAGGTTCCACATGAGTACAATTAAGTGTTCTCGAATTCCCATTCTTCTCAATGTTATCCATAGTTTATTATGATCCAAACAATCAAATGCTTTTGAGTAGTCAATTAAAACACAGGTAAACATCTTTCTGGTATTCTTTGCTTTGAACCAAGACCCATATGACATCAGCAATGGTATCTCTCATTCCATGTACTCTTCTGAATCCAGTTTGCATTTCTTGAAGCTCTCAGTCAATACACTGCTGCAACCATTTTTGAATTCTCTTCAAGTAAGATTTTACTTGTGTGTGATATTAATGATATTGTTCAATAATTTCCACATTTTGTGGGATCACCTTTCTTTAGAATGAGTACAAATATGGATCTCTTTCATTCAGTTGGCCAGGTAATTATCTTCCAAATTTCTTGGCATAACCTAGTGAACGCCTCCAGCAGGGCATCTGTTTGTTAAAATATCTCAGTGGGTATTCCATCAATTCTTGGAGCCTTGTGCTTTGCCATTTCCTTCAGTGCAGCTTTGACTTCTTCCTTCAATACCATTGGTTCTTGATCATATGCGACCTCCTGAAATGGATGAACAGTGACCAGTTCTTTTTGATACAGTGACTCTGTGCATTCCTTCCATCTTCTTTTGATGTTGCCTGCATCTTTCAATATTGCAACTTGAGGCTTAAATTTATTCCTCAGTTCTTTCAACTTGAGAAATGCTGAGCACGCTCTTCCCTTTTGGTTTTCAAACTCCAGGTCTTTGCATATTTCATTACAGTAATTGGTTTTGTCTGCTCAAACTGCTCTTTAAAATCTTCTGTTCAGCTCTTTCATCTTGTCATTTCTTCCATTTACTCCATTCAAGGGTAAGTTTCAAAGTCTCTTCTGACATCCATTTTGGTCTTTTCTTCTTTTCTCATCTTTTTAATGACCTCTTTCTTTCTTCATGCATGATGTTCTTGATGTCATCCCACAGTTCTGGTTTTCGGTCATTGGAGTTCAATGCATCAAATCAAATGCATCTATTTCTTACATGGTCTCTAAATTCAGAAGGGATATATTCAAGGTCATATATTGGCCCTAGTGGACTTGTTTTAATTGTCTTCAACTTCAAGTTGAACTTGGATGTGAACAGTCGATGGTCTGTTTCACAATCAGCTCCTGGCATTGTTTTGGCTGAAGATATTGAGCTTCTCCATCAACCTCTTGACACAGATGTAGTCAATCTGATTCCTGTGTATTCCATCTGGGGAAGTCCATGTGTATAGCCACTGTTTCTGTTGTTGAAAAAAAGGTATTTGCAAAGAATAAGTCATTGGGGTCTTGCAAAATTGTATCATGTGATCTCCAGCAATATTTCAGTCATGAAGGCCAAATTTTCCAGCTGTCAGTGATTCTTCTTTGTTTCCAACTTTTGCATTCCAATCACCAGTGATAATTAACACATCTTGATTTCATGTTCAGTCAGTTTCAGACTGCAGAAGTTGATAAAAAAATCTTCAATTTCCTCATCTTTGGCCTTGGTGGTTGGTGCATAAATTTGAATAATAATATTAACTGGTCTTTCTTGTAGGCATATGGATATTATCCTATCACTGACAGTGTTGCATTTCAGGACAGATCTTGAAACATCTTTTGTGATGATGAATGCCACGCCATTCTTCAATTTGTCATTCCAGCATAATTGACCATATGGTTGTCTGATTCAAAATAGCCAAAACTGGTCCATTTCAGCTCACTAATGCCTAGGATAACAATCTTTATGTGTTCCATTTCATTTTTTGACAACTTCCAATTTTCCTAGATTCATATTTCTTACACAAAATTGAAATGAGACTTCTAAAATTCCTCCTACACCTTAACTGCAGATCCCAAAAATTCTAAAACTTGCTGTTTTGTATATTGCATGTATATTTCAAAATATGGGGCAATCTACTTCTGTAGTGATACTGCCTTGGAAACCCAAGGAGGGGTCTCTATGAGTCGGATCCAACTCAACAGCACATAACAACAACAACAACATTTCAAAATAATCAAGGGTTTCTACAGCCAAAATTTCTGAACAGAAAATATAATAAGCCTTCTCAGTTGTAGCTCAGAGTTCATGAATTACCATATTCTTACATAAGAGTTGGTCTTAATGGCCTGAGAAAAAAGATACTAAGAATATTGGTCACCGAAATTCTGGTAAGATGGCGGACTAGGCAGAAAGACTGCACAGACCCTCTTCAACAAAGAAAAGGGAAACCAATTAACACAGACACAGAAGATAATCCTGGATCCCTA
>NW_006921678.1:3950578-3960703 GCF_000298275.1 Orycteropus afer afer
AAAAAAAAAAAAAAAAGAATATTGGTCACCAAACTGGCTATCCGCCACAGGAAGAGGAGAAAAGAAAGCCTGGAATAACAGAGATAATACAACATGCCTGCTTTAGATCAGCTGTGTCTCTAATGAAGAGAGACATGTAAAATACCTAGTACTCAAATCCTGCCACGATGGTTTCCCAAGAGACTTGTGCACAAAAAACACTTGAAGTAAAGAATTGTTAATTACTAGCTAAGACTACAACTTCAAACCTGGGTTAGCTCTCATTTTGGTGAGCCACGATGAGCTCTGAGGCCCCCTTTGGGCCCTGTGGATACACAGTCTGCTCCTAGCCTGGATTACCCCCATTCTACTATGTTCTCCATAGCCTCTGAGTGGTTCATAAGGTTAATGTGCTCAGTTGCTGACTGTTGGAATCCATCCGGGGGTGCCTGGCAATCTACTTCTGAAATGAAAACTGTATAGAGCTCAGTTCTACTCTGACACACACCGTGTCACCATGAATAGGAAATGACTGCACAACACCTGAAAACAAAGTCTCCCAAGGCAGGGTGAGGGAAAGTGCAAGCCAGAGCAGCACTGCACTATCTGACCTCTCCCTGGGGAGGGAAGAGAGAGAAAAGATCCATTTATAATTCAAGAGACCCAAATGGAAGGAGGATCTGCAGGAGAGAGCTCTTTACTAAATACATGTACCTGACATGTCAGAATTAATTACCCTTGAGCAGTGTCAGATTTTTCTATATGCAAGGTAAGCACAGGTTTAATTGTGCTTCCTTACTAATCTGTAGTGAACAATTTCACATTTTTTTCAGCACATCAAAGATTCTGCTTCTAGGTATGGCTCGCATGTGTCTCTTCTCAAGCCCACAATACCTTCCTACAGAATCAAAGCCTCTTTTCAAATTTAAATCTGTCAGCGATGGATTGCCCAGTAAAGAAGGTAAGCAAGAGCTTATTTGTGCTTACTTATTAATTTGTAGTGAACAGTTTCACACAGATTTCGCCACGTCTTCCATATGAAACTGTTCACTACAGATTAGTAAGTATTCAGAAGTAAGCCTGTGTTTATCTTTCTTACTCTAGAACTGTCCTTGAGGTTAGTGCAGGAAGTGAGAAAGGGTAACTTTTGTGGGGAGACAGAGTTCTGGTTTACTCTTCTCTGTTGCTCCCATTTGTACCGCTGTTAGAAACAATAAGACTGACAAAAGTCAAGGACATTAGCTATTTCTTAGAATGAGAGAGAAAGGAACATTTGCAAATAGGCAGCCACTTCTAGAGAAACTGCTGACTATCTCAAAGCAGTTTTCTGTTTATATGCTATTTACAATCTTATGATAAAAAAAAGAATGTAGGCATAGCTGGTTTTTTGAAGGTTATACAGTAGTGAAGAAGTACAAGTACATGGAACGCACAAAATCTAGGTCTTGGGAAAAAGAAACCTTTAGATTAAATATCTGTTAGTTAAAAGTAAGTAAGGTTCTTGGAGGGAAAAAAAGAGCTCATCTTGAGGGTTTAAAGAGGTTTATTTGCAGGGATATATTTAATGATAAAAGAGCTCTGGTGGTGTGTGGATCAAGGTATTTGGCTATAAGCAAAAGGTCAGTGGTTCAAACCCACCAACCACTACATAGAAAAAAAACAGATAAGGCAGGCTATTTCCCTAATGATTTACTGTCTTGGAAACCCAATGGGGATCGCTATGACCTGGAATCAACTCAATGGCAGTGAGGGTTTTTTATTTAATGACAGGACACCAAGAAGTCTTGGAGCATTGTCTGGGTTTCTCAGGAGTTTTTTTTTTTTTTTTATTTTAACACAGCCTTCAGAGAAAACATCCCACACTTGTTTAGCCATTGAGCAAAACTAATCTACCTTCCTCAATAATTGTAGTGGACAGAATAGAACTTATTTAAAATTGACTGACCCTAAAGCCTGCTGAAATAATTACTTTCTTAATAACTCCAAAAACAAACCAAACTCACTGCTACTGAGTCAGATCCGACTCATAGCAACCCCTCCTTGGGTATTCGAGGCAGTATCACTATGGAAGTAGATGGCCCAACCTTCCTTCCCAGGGGAGGCTGCTGGGTTTGAACCGCTAGCCTTCTGGTTAGCAGTCAAATGTCTTAGGCACCATGCCACCAGAGCTCCCAATTAATAAATAGTACCCAAATAACTTTGAGTATGGTTTCTTCATCTATATAAATGGGAGTGAGTTGGATTAAGAGTGCTTTTAGATCTAAAAATCATGATTCTACAATGTCATGAAACTAAATCTGTTTCCTATTCCTTAATCTGCACATCAATCCTTATAGGCAGTTACTGCTTTAGCTACCTCTCAACCATTATTTGATTAATATCTTTCTATGAGTGAACCTTACTAGAAAAAGGGCTTCAATAAATGTAAGATGTTTTTAATCATGATATATTTTTGAAGTTTCTGATGACTACTTGGGCCATTATTTTACAGTTTAAAGCATGGTAAATAGATAAACCAGTGACTGTGGAATTGATTCTGATTCACGGTGTCCCCATGTGTGTAAACGTAGAACTGCTTCATAGAGTTTTCAATGGCTGGTTTTACTGAGTAAAAAATTTGAGTAGATACCAGGCTTACTTATTCCAAGCACTCTGGGTGGACTCCAACTTCCAACCTTTCAATTAACTCTGAGCATATGAACCATTTGCGCCAACCAAGGATATAAACACAGGTCCAAAACAAGAGAACCAGGTCTCTCCTATCACCTTGCTGATCTCTGAACAGCTATTAGATATGTAACTTCTTTCTAAATCCACCTATATGCTTGCTGACATAACTCTTCAGGCAACAAAAGAAAAAGAAATTACAAAAGATTTATTTCACCACTGTTCTCCAGAAGCCTTGTTGAAAGAATCAGGAAGAAAAAAGACCTTGACATTATTCGCTCACATTCCAGTTTGTTTCTACAAGGATTTTAATGCTATAAAGTAAGTATTATGTGGATAGGGATAAAGATGGCAGGGCAAGTAGTAGCTAGTTATGTAGCTCCTCACTCCTAAGGGAGGAGTTACAGATTAACTGTGTGAAACTCTCAATGTTTCACTCTCAAATTCTGCAGAATGTCATCATCAAACCCTCTGTGGATTCTAGTGGCATTCTTCCACTTAATAATCTCAATGTGCTATCATCCCGTTATATATATGACATGAATAGATGGATAGATATAAAACCTGCTTAAATTTACACCCTCACATGTGTTTCATGTATTAAAATAAAACTAAGAAAATTTTCTCTTTTGTAGGTATTTTTTATCTTATCTAGGTGTGATTAGAGGAGAGGGTACAGGCTCTAATTTTATTTCATTTGTAAAATACTGTCAGTTCAGTCAATTTCATTAGTATTTTCAGTCACTTGCTTCTTCCTCCCGTCTTTGCTAAAATGCCATGTCTGATTTGAAGAGCTAAAGATCTTGAAAGTAGTGTTATCCCATACAGGATGGTTAGCTAAGTCATGCAATTCAGACATGATCAGAGTGAGAAAATTATTCTAATCTTGTCCATAGCAGCAGCATAATCTCATGCTAAAATCCTCATTCTATCACCAGTGATAGGCTCTGAAAAGTCATGGGCTCTGAAAGTTGTGTAAAATTTGGTGATAAACATTATTGAGTATAACACAAACTTTTATCATTATGAACCACAATTATGCTTTCGTTGGAAGAGTGGTTTCTTGTAAAGTTAAGAAAGTCACTGATAGCAGTGACTGGTAAAAGGAAAAAATGTGCCAATATGAACAGACCTTTGACTTGAATTCTTTCCTTCCATTTATACTTAGATACGGGTCCAATTCCACGGCACATAACAATGTTTACTGAAAGCCTAATGTGACAGTGACCACATAAATACTAAACATGCAATATTCTTTTCAAATACCCATGGGAACTCTATGTCAGAAGTGTTATAATTTTATTCTACAACAGTGACATCACTAGGGGTGTGCACAATTGTGGACAACACCAGGTGACTCTGTCAGAGGAAAGTGATACTAAAATAACTGTCTAAAAAATTTTTGTATAGTGCTTCAGCAGAAATATATTATTTTTTATGAAAAGATTCTTGTAATTAGTTATAACAACAAAAACATTCTTTGCAAGCACAGCTTACATGTATTAATATACTTACAAGGCTAAAACTCTATGCTAACTTACTTTTTGAACCTTCTAATGCACTCTTGTCAGAGCTGTCATTATCACCCGATTACAAAGACACGCCAAGTCAGATGGTTTCATCTGCATGTGCTACAAGCACATACTGTTGTTTCATTGCTGCCAGTGCTTTACAGTTGCTGCTTTTGTCAAATTTTCTGATTTTTAACTACAATACTATGATAAGTAATATTTGTGAACCTACATCCATAACTTTTTTGTGAATAAAGAAGTAGTAATTAAAGAAAAAGGAGAAAAATAAAAAAACTTCCATTCCAGTACTAATAAGGTTATAACTAATAAAGCTGTAACTAATAATGTAGTAATTCAATGTAGAAAGGTTTTATAAAATAATTCTATTGTTAGTATTAATATAATCTAAGAAATATTATATTTAAATGATTTACAACTATATTACATATTATTATATGTTTAAAATTGATAATAAACATTATTAAGGATTCTATATGGGCTAAGGAAGAAGTTCATGGGAGAAGTGACACCATAAGCTACTACACTGGGTGACACCAATGCTAGTAGTGCTGCTGTTTCACAGATGTGGAAACTGAGGCCCAAGTTTATACAACAAGGTTATGCAAGGGTTCTGCCTGTAACATCCATTCTCGTAATGTTATAATATGCTTCCCATTTCCCTATACTTTTTCCCAAAGGAGAGCTTTGATCAGAGTCTAGCACTGAGTTTTGAATAGGTCCATTAAATCTATTTCAGTTGTCAATAGCAGTAAAAGGATTTGTTCAACTGTAATTTTGCACATTTTTCATGTCTTGAGATAATTAGGAAATTTCAGCTACAAACTGAAGACTTAGGATACTCCAGCATTGTCCTGTTGTTGTTGTTTTGTGCCGTTGAGTTGGACCCAACCCATAGTGACTCCTCCTTGGGTTTCCCAGGCAGTATCACTACAGAAGTAGATTGCCCAACCTTCCTTTTGAAGAGTGGCTGGTGGGTTTGAACCACCAGCCTTCTGCTTTGCAGTCAAGTGCCTTAGGCACTACGTTACCAGAGCTCTAAATTATTCCTACAGTGGAAAAACAGGAAGATTTTGTGACACTGATGAAGCTTAATTTTAAAACAAGATTTAAATCGTCATGCTACAACATAAGTGAACCTTAAAGACATTTTGTGAACTAAGTCACAAAATGACAATATTGTATTATTTTACTCATATGAGATACCTGTTGCTTGTTGTTGTTATATGCCGTCAAGTTGGACTCAACTCATAGCGACCCCTCCTTGGGTTTCCGAGGTGGTATCACTACAGAAGTAGATTGCCCAGCCTTCCTTCCGAGGAGTGGCTGATGGGTTTGAACCACCAGCCTTCTGGTTAGTTGTCAAGTGTCTTAGGCACTACACTACCAGAGCTCCTATGAAATATCTAGAATAAGTAAATGTATAGAGACCAGTGTTTAATAGTGATTATCAGGGATTGGGGGAGGTCATTGTTTGGGAAGCACTGAGTTTATGTTTATGGTGTGGAAAAAATTGAGAGTGGATATCAGGGGTGATTGCACAACATGGTTAATATAACTCATGTCACTAAGTTGTATACATGAAAAACTAATTGGCAAACATATTGTTACCTATATTTTTAAAATAATTTAAAAATTAGGAGCAAATAGTCTCTTTTTGTTTTGTCTTCTATAATGGTATATCAAAGTTGTGATTTATGTTTTTAGTCACAACCCTGTCTCTTTACCCTAAACCTTCTCACACTAAACTCAGACACACATAATCAATACACGTTATACTCAAAACTGCTCCTCCTTTTGGCTCACCTAGTTGATTATTTTTCTGATCCTGATTGTCTCCTGCCTTAGAATGAGATAGGGCTGATATTCAGATACCATGCATCAGTATAGTCATGCAGTTAATGAAATACTGAAATTGTCTTCATTGGTTGCGATTAGCTCCTGTCCTGAGACTTTGAGTGCATTCACCCATCCCCCAGTCACTCAGTCCCTCCTCCAGGACACCTCAAGCCAGGCCATAATCCAATAATCACACAGCAAGGACTCCCATGACTTCACTTCAACAGTCCAAGCCAGTGTTCATGGTGATTGGCCAATGGCTGTACCTAACTCTTAAATACTATTCGTTTACCCCTGTATAATAGCCCCTAGTTGGATCCTTGGTCTCTTATGCTGGCATTGGCCTCAAAAGATTGCCTTATTAATTTATCAGATTTCTGAGAAAGCAAATTAAAACTATAATGAGGTACTACTCTACATCCATTAGAATGGCTAAAAGTTGGCCAGGATATAGAGCAACAGGAATTCTCATACACTGTTGGAGGGAGTACAACTACTTTGGGAATCTGTATGAAGTATTTACTAAAACCAAATGCATACATATATTTATAGCCCATGACCCAGCACTTCTACTCTAGGCAATAAGCCTATCTCTCTCACCAGACTCCTTTTCCTCATCTTTTAACAAGGAGACATTCACCCAACTCAGTGTCTGCCTACAAAGTGACCAAAGACACTGCTTACATTTCCTTCTCACATCTACAGCTAGAGAGCACTTTAATGTGCACAGTTCTAGCTCAATTCCAGTGACTCACAGGTTCTCCTTCAACGTAGCTGTCTTGCACCACCTCCCCTACCTGGATCTCTGATTTAGTCAAGTTCATAAAACCAGTAGCACCCACCATGCAATCTTGCCAATGCTTTTCCTTACTCTTTATTTTTTCTTTATCAACCAGATCCAATGTGCACTTTCAGTTCCTCTGCCCCTTTCTAGTGGACAGCTGAGGCCAGGATACGCACTCAAGCCTCCTTTATAAGCAGAATTCACACATTAGAGCAGTGCCTGAATAGTTTTCTGGTAGTAGACACCAGGAGAAGTGTATCACATAGCTTTTGCTTTTTTTTTTTTTTTTTTTTTCTCCTCAGCACTTATCTTCCTCATATTTAGTAAAAATGTTATCTCAGTTTTTGACTTTGGCTTTTCTGATAATCCTAGCTTTCAGTATTAAGATCTACTTTCTTGAAGATCTCTAATGACACTTATAGAAAGACAGGAGACCTGTATCAAGCATTTCAAGCCACGTTATCATTTAGAACCAAACATCTTTCTCATTTTAGACCATCCTCTAAGAAATCACAAATTCCTACTTTGTGGATTTATGCATTTCTCCAATCTTTTGACCTAAAACATTTCTGGTTTGAATGTTTGACCTAGCTATTCAGCTTTTGCCTCATTGCTTGAGCCACTGATAAAAATTCTTAAGGAAGATGAGACAGTCTGTTTCCAAAAAGATTTACAGCCTTGAAACCCAAAAGCCGTTGCTATGAATCAGAATCAATTCAATGGCAGTGAGTTTGGTTTGGTTTTGGAATTCCTTTTAGAATCTGACTCATTGTATTTTTTTCTAGGATAAAAATTGAATTTATTCTATGTGCCTACGTAAAATGTTAGTATTATTGTCCTTGCCTCGCTCTTCAGACATTTATAATAAAACAGTTTTCTATGTGAGACCCAATGAATCTTTCCCCAAGCTCTAGATTATATGGCCATATTCTAATATTACAGTCACCTCCCTTACCTCTCCTGGAAAGACTATAGTTCTGATTTACAGCACTGGATAATTGCTGGCATGATTTCTCACACCCTCTTCCTTCTCAATCAGGCTGTGCAACTAGTTCCTGCCAGTTGTTATTTGGTGCTGTCAAGTCGGCTCTGACTCATAGCAAACCTGTGTACTACAGAATGAAACTCTGCCAAGTCCGGCATCATCCTCACAATCCTTGCTATGCTTGAACCCATCATTACAGCCACTTGGTCAATCCATCTCATTCAGTGTCTTTCCCTTCTTTGCTGACCCTCTACTTTACCAAGCATGATATCCTTCTCCACTGAATTCTCCCTTCTGACAACATGACCAAAATAAGTGAGATGATGTCTGACGATTTTCAATTCCAAGGAGCATTTCGGCTGCACTTCATCCAGGACAGATTTGTTCATTCTTCTGGCAGTCTGTGGTATTTTTAGTATTCTTTCCCAACACCACGATTAAAGGCATCACCTCTTCTTTTGTCTTCATTATTCATTGTCCAGCTTTCATGTGCATGTGAGGAGATTGAAAATACCATGGTTTGTGTCATGTGCACCTTAGTCTTCAAAGTGATGTATTTGCTTAACACAGACTTACCCAGTATAATATGGCATCTGATTTCCTGACTGGTGCTTCCATGGGTGTTGACTGTGCATCCCAGTAAAATGAAATCACTGACAACTTCAATCTTTTCTCCATTTATCATCATGTTGTTTATTGGTTCAGTTATGAGGATTTTTGTTTTCTTTATGTTGAGGTGTAATCCATACTGAAGACTGTAGTTTTTGATCTTCATCAGTAAGTGCTTCAAGTCATCTTCACTTTCAGCAATGTACATGGAATGTACAAAGTATGAATCTAGGAAAATTGGAAGTAGCTCCTGCTAGTAGGGAGTACGAAATCTGGGTCAAGAGGTATAAGAAGTAGGTATACATCTCCATTATCCTTTCTATCCCCGTTTACTATGAGGAAAAGACTCAGATCCTTATTGATGGTAGAACCATGATGAGAAGGAGACTTAGTCTCTGAAACTTTATGTAGAAGAAAGAATCTTGCCTATCAAACACACCTGCATTGGACCATTATGAGAAGAAGAATTCATTTCTACTGTGTTAATCATTGAAATTTGGAGGCTTATTTTTTATAGCTATTGGCACTACTGGGGACAGGATCCACCCCCAGAGGCAGGGAAAGGAGGAACACCAGAGATGACAAAAGCGGCAAGATCCAAGTAAGGGGCAGGACACAGGACCCACTCCCAGAGCCAGGAAAGGGAAGGAACACCGGGGATGAAAAAGTGGCAGGATCCAGATAAGAATTAAGTAAGGGAAGGGCAGAGAGTTTTCCAATAGCTAAGGAAGACAAACTTGTCTGTCAGTTTGTCATACTGTGGGGTTTGCACATTGCTGTGAGGCTGGAGGCTGTGTTGAAACTGCTGTTTCAAACACCAGTGGGGTTGCACATGGTGCACAGGTTTCAATGCAGTTTACAGACTGAGACAGACTAGGAAGAAGGAAGAAGCCATCCACTTCTCAAAGAATTGGCCAGGGAAAACCTTATGAATAGCAGAGAAACATTGTCTGATACATTCCTGGGCAACTTTATGAATAGCCTGAAAACATTGTCAAATACAGTGCAGGAAGATGAGCCCCTTAAGTTGGAAGGCACTCAAAATATGATTGGGAAAGAGCTGTCTTATCAGAGAAGAGCCAACCTTAATGATTTGGGTAAAGTAAATCTTTCAGGATCTCCATTTGCTGACATGGCATGACTCAAACTGAGGAAAAACAATTGCAAAGATCCATTAATAATCAGAACATGGAATATGTGAAGTATGAATCTAGGAAAATTGGAAGTTGTCAAAATGAAATGGAACACATAAAGATTGATATCCCAGGCATTAGTGAGCTGAAATGGACCAGTTTTAGCCATTTTGAGTCAGACAACCATATGATCTATTATGCTGGGAATGACAATTTGAAGAGGAATGGCGTGGCATTCAACATCACAAAGGATGTTTCAAGATCTGTCCTGAAATACAACGCTGTCAGTGATAGTATAATAGCCATATACCTACAAGGGAGACCAGTTGTTCTGGTTACCTAGTACTGCTCTGACAAGAATATACCACAAATGGGATGGCCTTAACAACCAGAAGTTAATTCTCTTACAGTTTGGAGGCTTTAAGTCCAAGTTAAAACTCCCAAGCTTTAGGGGATGAGTGAAAGCCCCTCAGCCTTGGGCTCCAGTTCTGCCTCCAGCTCCCATCCCACTGAAACTAGTGGCTTTTCTTCACTCAGACAGCTGCTGGCTGCTGAAGTTGCCAAGCCCAAGGTTGACAAGTAAAAAGACACAGTTCCCTG
>NW_006921678.1:3961113-3962395 GCF_000298275.1 Orycteropus afer afer
GGTCTGGAATTGAACCCATACCTGTGGTTTCCAGCCAAACAAAAGACAGGCATATGAGTTGAATATTTACCTCAAGTAGATACACTCCTTGGAGAGAACAATCATGGGAGAAAGATGGGCTGCTTATGCACAGGGAGACAGCTCAGGGGGCAGGAGTGTATGGAAGGGTGGACACTGGGAAGAGGTAATTATGGGGAGGAAGTGGGAGGGGATCTGTTGCATTGTGCTAAACTGTGGTCAATGACATGAGGCAAAGTATATGTAAACTGCTGTATGGAAAGTGAATTTTCTCTGTAAATCTTCACCCAAACCACAATAAAAAAATAAATAATAATAACAAAAATTTTTAAAAAAAGGCACAGTTCCAAAGTTACCAAACTACATGGAAGGCCATTAATTCAAGTTCATTGTAAGTCCCCAGGTCGGCAGAGCATGGCAAGCTGCTGAACAACAACACAGCTACATGCAGGGTTCAAGGTGCCCTAAGCTAGCTACTATCCCCAAGACTTCTCCTTATATGCAGGAAGCAGAATATATCCCAAAGACAGCTACTCAGCTGCTTATGGTAGATCCCACCATGGAGTTGATTGCCAGTCTCATCATGGGGAATAAGTACCACCAGCTGCCCAGTCACGCAACCAGGCCTAGCCAAGTTGACACAAAAACATAACCACCAATTGGTTAATATTACTATTATTCCAATTTATGCACCAACCACCAAGGCCAAAGATGAGGAAATTGAAGATTTTTATCAACTTCAGCAATATGAAATTGACTGAACACTTAATCAAGATGTGTTAATTATCACTGGTGATTTGAATGTAAAGGTTGGAAACAAAGAAGAATCACTGGTAGTTGGAAAATTTGGCCTTGGTAACAGAAATAACACTGGAGATCACATGGTAGTATTTTGCAAAATCAATGACTTATTCATTAAAAATACCTTTTTTCAACCACACAAACAGCAGCTATACACATGGACTTCACCAGATAGAGTACAGAGGAATCAGATGGAATACATCTGTGGTGAGAAGTGATGGAAAAGCTCAATATCTTCAGCCAAAATAAGGCCAGGAGCAGATTGTGGAACAGACAATCAACTGCTCATATGCAAGTTCAACTTGAAGTTGAAGACAATTAAAACAAGTCCACAAGGGCCAAAATATGACTTTGAATATATGTTGTTGTTGTTGTTAAGTGCCATCGAGTCGTTTCTGACTCATAGCGACCCCATGCACAGCAGAACGAAACACTGCCCGATCCCGCGCCAGCCCCACAATCC
>NW_006921678.1:3966249-3974456 GCF_000298275.1 Orycteropus afer afer
GTCCCTCTCGGGAGGGTAACAAGGGAGCCGTCTGAGCACTAGTAACTGGGTTTTACCCCTTTCTCCTGCTCTTCCGGCCTGCTACTCTGTGCTACGCCCGTGCTTACCTTGCTCCCGGAGACCAAGTCCCTCTCGGTAGGGTAACAAGGGAAAGTGTTCAGTGCAGATCAATGAGTAAGCACCAGCCCACCTGTGCTTACCTTGCTCCCGGAGACCCGGTCCCTCTCAGGAGGGTAACCAACATTCATATATCCCTCCTGGATTTAGAGACATCTGAAGAATACATTTGATGCATTGAACTCCAATGACCAAAAATGAGAAGAATTGTGGCATGACATCAAGAGCATCAACCATGAAGAGAGCAAAAGGTAATTAAAAATATGAGAAAGAAAGAAAAGACCAAAATGGATATCAGAAGAAACTCTGAAACTTGCCCTTGAGCAAAGAGTAGCTAAAGCAAATGGAAGAAATGACAAGAAAAAGAGTTGAACAGAAGATTTCAAAGTGTAGCTCGAGCAGACAAACTTCTCGAGATGTTTCAACAAAAGGTGCCCCACTGGAGGCACTCACTCAGCTATGCCGAGAGATTTGGAAGACAGCTACCTGGCCAACTGACTGAAAGAGATCCATATCTGTACCCATTCCAAAGAAAGGTTATCCCACAGAATGTGGAAATTATCAAACAATATCATTAATATCACACATAAGTAAAACCTTACTGAAGATAATTGAAACATGCTTGCAGCAGTATATTGACAGAGAACTTCCAGAAATGAAAGCTGGATTCAGAAGAGGACGTGGAATGAGAGATATCATTGCTGATGTCAGTTGGATCTTGGTTCAAAGCAAAGAATACCACAAAGATGTCTACCTGTGTTTTATTGAAATGGACCAGAATGGGAATTCCAGAACACTTAATTGTACTCTTGAGACACCTCACCTATACATAGACCAGGAGGCTATCATTTGAACAGAACAAGGGGACACTGCATGGTTTAAATCAAGAAAGGAGTATGTCAAGGTTGTATCTTTTTACCATACTTATTCAATCTGTATGCTGAGCAAATAATCCGAGAACTTGACTATATGAAGGAGAACGTGACGTCAAGATTGGAGGAAGACTCATTAACAACCTGAGATCCATTGATGACACAACTTTGTTTGAAAGTGAGGATGACTTGGAGCACTTACTGATGAAGATTGAAGAATACAGTCTGCAGTATTACATCTCAGTATAAAGAAAACAAAAATCCTCACAACTGAACCTATAGGCAGCATCCTGATAAATGGAGAAAAGATTGAAGTTGTCAAAGACTTCACATAGCTTAGTTCTATAGTCGATGCCAATGGAAGCATCAGTCAGGACTTCAGATGGCATATAGCACTAGGGAAATTGGCTGCAAAGACCTCTTTCAAGTGCTGAAGAGCAAAGATGTCTTCTTGAGGACTAAGGTGCTCCTGATACAAGCCATGGTATTTTCAAACACCTCATATGCATGTGAGAGCTGGACGATGAATAAGGAAGACCGAAGAAGAGTTGATGCTTTTGAGTTGTGGTGTTGGCAAAGAAAGTACCATGGACTGCTAAAAAGAACTAACAGTTCTGTCCCAGAGGAAGTGCAGCTGGAATGCTTCTTGGAAGCAAGAATGGCCAGACTTAGTCTCACATACTTTGGTCGTGTTGTCAGAAGGGACCATTTCCTGGAGAAGGATGTTATGTTTGGTAAGGTGGAGGGTTGACAAAAGAGGGGCAGGCCCTCAACAAGATGGATTGACACAGTGACAGTGGTGATGTGTTTAAGTATAGCAAGGATCATGGAGCTTGCACAGGCCTGGGTAGTGTTTCGTTTTGCAGTGCATAGGGTCTCTATGAGTAGGAGATGACTCGACGGCACCTAACAACAACAGCAACATTGGCATTACTCAAATTCTGTTATTGAGGCTCATTTTACCCTTTAATTTTCATTGTAGTCTATATCTGGTTGTAGTCTTACTGAGGACCAAGTGTCACAGATGCCAAACAAAATTACCTCAACAATCTTACAGAAGATGCTGACATTCAGCCTTAGAAAAGCTCTATCTCTTCTTCTTTTGAAGCCTGCACTCTATTTCTCTATTTGACCTATTTTATGCTCTACTTCCAGTGTGAGATTATTTTCAGAATTGAACAAACTGACATTCCAAAACCCAATGACTGACCAGGCCCTTTCTGTTTTAGGTTTTCAATTTTATTTCCTATATCATTCTTTTCTCAGAGGTAACCCCCACCAACTATCCCATACCAAGAGAAAAATCTTTTACAATCTTGAAACACCTTTTAACCACAGTGGCAAAAAAAAAAACTTAATTATTCTAAGAGCCAAAGAGAGAGATTCCTTTGTCTTTGTTATTTAGAGTATTTGGCAGTAACTTGGTTAGATATTCAGGGTATACTTTTTATCTTCTGATGGCTATTGTTGCTGTTATAAGAAGACATAATTAATGCCCATAGGTATTAAAACCACACTCACTCCTTTCTGCAAACCAATCAAATCCAGATATGTCAGTCATAAGAGGACTGCCTGGACATGTTTTCTATCAGAAAGACTATTTTCATATATATAACTTAAGAGAGCAGAGTATAATGTTAGCTTCAAATCTAAGGCCAGTATACCATATTCCAGCATACTACTCTTAGAAATCTGGTCGCACCATTCGATATGAAAGTTAGTGTGCAGGTTGCATTAATAGAATTTTCCCACCAGCCAACTCTGCCTGGAAGAGAAATAGGACTTTAGTGAAATCTTACAAGCTTTGATTATCACCCTGGGCTTGACGCACAAAGCTAGCCTTCCCTACTGCTTGTTTGCACTCCAAGGGATGCAGTGGCTTTCATTAGCCAAGTGACACCACAACAGTTATTACAGAAAGAGACATTCATTATGGGAATATTCTAGTAAATGAATCAAAACAGATTGGTGGCATAACTCACATTCTAGCGCCAAGAACAAGAATTGCATGGTTTATTTTAAAATAGCAGAAGACTGAAAAAACAGATTGGAAAGCATATGATATCCCCTCTAGCTCAAAGCTCTACAAACATCACTGGCATTTGCAAAGTTCTGCATGTAGTTTCGGTTTTAATGTGTGTCGGCATTTTTCTCTGTGTGCAGAATTAACTGGAAGAACAACATTTTGTGCTTTTTGCCCCCCACACACACTATAGGATAAGAAAACTAGGGAAAGAACCCAGCAATATGCATTCATACTGAGCAAGCATACACTATGAATGAACACTCTGATGTGGTTTTTTTCAGTAATTCCAAATTAGTTTAATGAAAATATGGTCATCCCTTGAGCCACTATATCAATATAATGCAAAAGAAACCCAATACACATGTTGTTTCCTTATATCCTCCTCTGATTCAGAAACAAATGAAACAAAGAAATGAGATGACTGGAAGATTTTTTTTCCCAAAACAGAAATATATGATAAAGGAACTGACTGAGTGTCAAACTTCACAGAACCAAACAAAGACCTGGAACTTCAAACTGTAATTTAAAAAATGTGGAGTGAAAAATTAAGAAGCTCTAACATGAAACAAATTTAGGAAGAAAGAAAAAGGAAATGGCATGCTAAGAACTGTACTGATTAGGAAGTGGGCAATTTAATTTCTTCAGGAGAGTAAATCTCCAACATGAATTAATTTACTTCACGCTGAGTCCTGCTGGTTTTTCTTCTTTCCTCAATCACTGTTTATTTCACAAAATCAGCACTCACCTATCTTCTTTGATTATTTAATTTCAGGAGGATTTTCCGTTCACAAAGCAGTTAGCACAGCTAAACCGGGCTCTGCGTGTAATGTGTAAACACATTATAATGGCCTGCCTAAGTGTGGCGGTTATTTATTTCATCTCAGAGACAATATTGTTTAGATGCTCTACTTTCCCTCCAGTGAAATCTCTCAGTGACATTCCTGAATCTACTTCCCTTGGTGCACATCTTTCGTTGACATTTACCAAATGCACAAGCCCTGATACAGTATCAGGAATGCAGTATTGAAATCATGACATATATTCTTCTTTCTAAAGGAGAGATGAGTTCATGGGATATAGCTGATGGGACTAGTAAATAATACGTAAAATGCCATTTTAGAATGAAAATCAGCATTAACTTCTTCACTACTAACATCTCTGTGATTATGTAGTCTTCAGAGTTCTTTTTTGTACATAGATTAGTATAACAGCAAGACTTATTAGAATTCAATACTGACATTTTAAAATTGAGGCTGGTATCTCAATGGATTTCTCTAGGCAGAATATTTAAAGAAAGATCATTTGAAATGTGGTACTAACATTTAGAAATAAACAACTAAAGATACTCTACAACGTGTCACATAGTTTGTTTTTCATTTTGCCTCAAGGACAAACGTGAAGCATGTAGCCTTTTCCTTTTATCTTTATTTCGGCTTTTTTACTACTTCTGATTAGTGAACTCCATTGAGACTCATTGCTCATCGCAGAGGTTGCTAATGGGTTGTTTGGAGCCTGAATGAGTTAGGATGGAATATTTCTTCCTCATAGACTCAAGACCAGGGTTTTTCCATCCCAAGTCCACTGTACCCAGAGTACTAGGTAATGATGGTCACATTATCAAGATGATCATTATATTTTACCACATGCTTTTAAATAAAGTTTTCTCTTATCATGTTCCATGTAGTTATATGTGTAGTCTTTATATTCAATAACAGGCTGTTAGACTGCTTCAATTTGAGCAAAAGGCAATTTCTTATCAAAACCTATCAGAGGAAGGATGTGATGACAAAAATGAAGATTTGTTCAGATTTTTACAGTCACTGAACTTTAACCATGAGATAACCTCTCAGATTATTATCCTAGCATGATTTATGTTATTCCCTCACACACGTTGTTACTTTAGAGACATGATAATGCTATTCATGGTTGCTAGGAAATGGGTGACTATGGCAACAGTGTGGGACAGAGCCAGATGGAGTGCCTAAAGCACATTCCAGTTTAGGCTCTTTTTTGATCTCCAAATGACTCCATGGCAGTCCAAGCAAGGAAGCCCCAAATCACTGCCTCTTCAACTTATTTTCAAAAGATATGCCACATGGCTTCTCCTCACACATCGGCTTTTCCCATTAGCAAGTGTCTTTTTTGCTGCTTAACTATATACCACAAAGTTGTCTACAAAATAAAAAAAGCTGGATAACAAGGGGAATTATCACTTTCTAACTGTGTTTTCATACTGTTATTAATTTAGTTCAGATCTAGTGCCATATGCTTCCCCTCATCATTCCACTGAACTCCTAGTGACTTTCATGGAAGTTCCATGCAAAGAATAAAGGCAACATATGGTTCTAATAGTTGTTTGCTCATTCTTCAAAGATTTATGGGTGTTTTAAAGCCATTAATCATTATCTTCAAGACACTCTTCCTTTTCTTTAGAAGGTAGTACTTTCACTCATTTAAAGTAGTCCTCACCACACAGCCATACGGAGTATGACAAATAATACTGCATTCCCTTTAAAAATGTGGAATGAAGTGAAAAATATTGCCTTTCTCCTCTTATCATTAAGTAAGAACAAAACAAATTATAGGCACAAATGGTCATAAGGACATATCTAGTATCTTACACATAATTTGCTTATTAGATCATGAAAGTATTCATCAGTTTACATATCATTTTCATCTTTGTCACTCATCCTTAAAACACTGTGATTCCATAATAGTCACATATTAAACCCAAATTTCTCTGCCTGGGCGTCTTCTACCTATGTCCCACCAATCCAGTCAACATAATTTATTCAACTATACAAATCTTTTCTCTGCTCATAGCAGAGGAATTATCCTATGTGTCTCCTTTCCTACCCCTACAACTCTATACCCTCCTCCAGGATATTTCTATTTCTGCATCTTTGCCGCTGCCATTTCCTAAAGTACCTTCTCCATCTTGGTGGATATTTTGGTTCAAATATTATCAGACACCCACTTAGGTCCTGATCCCATGTTACATGCTAGTACATAAAGAGCACAATGAGAGTTCCGTACCTCTGACGAGGGCAACAAATGTGTACAAAATAACAAAAGCTGTAATTTTTTTTTTACTGTTCACAATGCAAGACACATTTACTTACTACTTATTATTGAATAATAACAATAATTCTATGTTTTTGTCTTAATTTCCAACTTACAGATTAGGGACCTGAAGCCCAGAGAGTGTGTGACTTGCCCATAGTTAGAGCACCTGTTAGCAGCTCTGATGGCGTAGTGCCTACGGCATTTGACTGCCAACTAGAAGGCTGGTAGTTCAAACCCACCAGCCACTCCTCAGAAAGAAGACTGGGCAATCTATTTCCATTGTGATACCACCTCGGAAACCCAAAGATGGGTCATCATGAGTCAGATTCCACTCAACAGCAATGAGTTTGGTTTTGTTGTTGTTAGCAGCAAACCTTACACTAAAAATTAGATCAGTCTCATTTCAGAAACTTTGTGTGATCACTCTACTGTTGTGACATAATGAGATACTTTCAGTAATATATTTAAAGAAAAAAAAAAACTCACTGCCATTGAGTCCAGTCCAACTGATAGTGACTCTACAGTACAGAGTAGGACTGCCCCATAGGGTTTCCAAGGCTGTCATCTCTACAGAAGGGGACTGTCACATCTTTCTCCTGGGATGTGCCTGGTGGGATCAAACTGCCATTATTTTTGTTAGTAGCTGAGACTTAACCACTGCACCACCAAGGCTCCTTCAATAATATAAATTCATATTACACAGTCCTACAGGGCAGTTCTACTCTGTCCTATACAGTCACTAAGAATCAAAATTGATTTGGTGACAGTGAATTATTACACAAAGATAGGACCTACTCGAGGCAGGACGGTCAGACTTCAACTTCTTAGGAAGGATGAGAGAAAAGTTTCCAGAGATTAAAAAAGAACCAATCTCTGAATATTAAGTATGACAGTAAATACAATAGATGGGAAGAACACTTTTGGGGAAAAAAAAAAAAAGATGTACTCAAAGCTTAATATCCTTTTTATTGTTCTTGTTAGTTGCCATCAAATTGGCTCTGACTCATAGCAACCCTGTGTACAACAAAATGAAACACTGCCCTGTCCTGCGCGGGCCTCACAATCCTTCCTATACCTAAGCCCATTGTTGCAGCCACTGTGTCAATCCATTTCATTGAGGGCCTCTTTTTCACTGACCTCCATATTACCAAACATGATATCCTTCTCTAGGGAATGGTCCCTTCTAACAACATGACCAGAGTAAGCAAGATGAAGTCTGGCCATTCTTATATCTAAGAGCATTCTGGCTGCGCTTTCTCCAGGACAGATTTATTTGTTCTTCTGGCAGTCCATGATACCTTCAGTATTCTTCACTAACACCACAACTCAAAAGCATCAACTCTTCTTCGGTCTTCCTTATTCATTATCCAGCTTTAACATGCATGCCTCATATGCATGAGGCAATTGAAAACACCGTGGCTTGGGATAGGTGCACCTTAGTCTTCAAAGAGACATCTCGGCTCTTCAGCTCTTAAAAGAGGTCTTTTGAAGCAGATTTGCCCAGCGCAATACATCATCTGATTTCTTGACTGCTGCTTCCACTGGCGTTGATTGTGGAACTAAGTCAAATGAAACCTTTGCCAACTTCAATCTTTTCTCCATTTACTATGATGCTGCTCATTGGTCCAGTTGTGAGGATTTTCATTTTCTTTATGTTGAGGTGTAACCCATACTGCAGACTGTAGTGTTTAATCTTCATCAGTGTTTCAGGTCATGTTCACTTTCATCAAGCAAGTTGTATCATCTGCATATCACAGGTTGTTAACGAGTCTTCCTCCAATCATGATGACACATTCTTCTTCATATAGTCCAGCTTCTCAGATTATTTGCTCATCATACAGATTGACTAAGTATGGTGAAAGTATGCAATCCTGACTAACACCCTTCTTTATTTTAAACCATGCAGTATGCCCTTGTTCTGTTTGAACAACAGCTTCTGGGACTATGTACAGGTTCTTCATGAGTGTGATAGTTGGAGCTGTGTGTCAACTTGGCTGGACCCCAGTTCTGTGTGGCTGTTCCCATGATGGGATCAGATGACTGTGTTCTGAGTGGCCAGTCTGCCCAAGGGGAGTTTCCCTAGGGGTGTGGCCTGCTTCCAAGATATCCAGGGACATTCTGGGAAG
>NW_006921678.1:3977106-3982562 GCF_000298275.1 Orycteropus afer afer
ATTGTGGGGCTGGTGTGGGATCGGGCAGTGTTTCGTTCTGCTGTGCATGGGGTCGCTATGAGTCGGAAACGACTCAACAGCACTTAACAACAACAACAACATGTGTTACTCTCAATTCTTTGGACCATACAAAATTTCCAATCAGATGCCACATTTTTTTTTTCTTTTGTGCTTTGGGTGCAAATTTACACTGCAAACTTGTTTTACATTCCACAGTTCATGTACATCTGATTTTACAGCCCCAATTACTGTCCCCAACTAAAAAAACTCTCCTCCCCTCTTCTCCTTGTGACCACCTCCTTCTTGTGCCCTTTTTTATCTAGCACATCAAGCTATTTCAGGAACACAAAAAGTCCTTTATGTATATTTTCTATTGGCAATAACTCCTCACTTCTGTATCATGTTTTATAGTGCAAATTCTTTCATATGCCTATCCCCCTAGCTCCTTCAACAATCCATTGAAGTATGTTGACTTGATGTTTTTATTCCTGTTTTATAGATTAAAGGAAACTATAATTTATAGTGTTGTTTTTGCTTTTAGGTGCTGAGTCAGTTTCAGCTCATAGCAACCCTACGTACAACAGAATGAAACACTGCCAAGTCCTGTGCCATCCCCACAATTGTTGCTATGCTTAAGCCCATTGTTGTAGCCACTGTATCAAGCCATCTCATTGAGTGTCTTCCTCTTCTTCACTGACCTACTTTACCAAGTATATGTTTCACCAGAGAATGGTCCCTACTAATAACATGACCAAAGTATGAGAAAAGAAGTCTCGCCATCCTTGTTTCTAAGAAGAATTCAGGCTGTACTTCTTCCAAGACAGATTTTGTCATTCTTCCAGCCATCCAGGGTAGATTCAGTAATTTTTGGCAATACCATAACTCAGAGACATCAATTCTACTTCGGTCTTCCTTATTCATTGTCCAGTTTTCACATGTATATGAGTTGATTGAACATATCATGGATGGGGTAAGTCACACTTTAGTCTTCAGAGTGACATCTTTCCTCTTTAACATTTTAAAAAGGTCTTTTACAGCAAATTTCCCATTTCTTGACTGCTGCTTCCATGGACTTTGATTTTGGATCCAAGAAGCATGAAATCTCTGACAACTTCAATCTTTTCTCCATTTATCTTTATGTTGTTTATTCGTTCAGTAGTAAAGATTTTTTATTTCTTTATGTTAAGGTGCAGTCCATACTGAAGGCTGTAGTCTTTGATCTTCATCAATAACTTCTTCAAGTCCACTTCACTTACAGCAAACAAGGTTGTGTCATCCTCATATTGCAGGTTGTTAAGGAGCTTTTCTCCAATCCTGATACTGTATTTTCCTTCATATGTTGTTGTTATGTGCCGTCGAGTCAGCCCTGACTCATAGCGACCCCTCCTTGGGTTTCCGAGGCAGTATCACTATGGAAGTAGGATTGCCCAACCTTCCTTCCAAGGAGTGGCTGGTGGGTTTGAACCGCCAGCCGTCTGGTTAGCAGGCAAGTGTCTTAGCCACTATGCCACCAGAGCTCCCTTCCTTCATATAGTACACCTTTTTGGATTATTTGCTTAGTTTACAGATTGAGTAAGAATGACAAAAGGGGACACCTTTACATATATCTTTCCAGATTTTAAACCACGCAGTACTCCCTTGTTCTTTTGGAACAACTGCCTCTTGGTCTACATACAGATTCCTCATGAGCACAATTAAATGTTCTGGAATTCTCTTTCTTCACAGTGTTATCCATAAATTGTTATAATCCACACAGTTGAATTTCTTTTCATAGTCAATAAAACATAGGTAAACCTCTTTCCAGTATTTTATGCTTTCATCCAAGGTCCATCTGACATCAGCAATGATACATTTTTATCTCATATCATCTTTTGAATCTGGCTTGAATGTTGATGTACTACTGCAACTCTTTTTTAATTATCTTCAGCAAAATTTTACTTCTTTGTGATTAACGATATTGTTCAATAATTTTCACATTCTGTTAGATGACCTTTCTTTCTTTTTTTTTTTTTAACTTTTTATTGTGATTTGGTTGGAAGTTTACAAAGTAAATTCATTTTCTGTTCAATAGTTTATACATATTCATTGAAATCACCACAATGTAATAGTTCTTTTCTCTTTCTTTCCTATGCATTCCTACCTTCTGAGCTTTCTGCTTGTGCTAGCACTTCCCTTCTGATGTTTCATCATTGATTGTTCTAAGGAATGCACCTCCCTGGTAAATGTTCACCCTGTAGGCCTCTCTATTGTTTGGTTGAAAGTTACATGGGAGTGAGTTCAATTCCAGACCTGAAGGGTGTTTAGGGGCCCTCTTAGGGGTTTCATCCATCTATATCAGACCATGTTGGATTATCTTTCTTTGGAATGTTCACAAATACAGATCTCTTCCAGTCAGTTGGCCACGTAGCTGTCTTCCAAATTTCTTGGCATAGTGAGCGCTATGACATGAGCACTCACTATAAAAGGGAGCACTTCCAGTGATGCATCCATTTGTTGAAAGCTCACAATTGGTACCCCACCAGTTCCTGGAGCCTGTTTTTCCCCAGTGCCTTGAGCACAGCCTGAATTTCTTCCTTCAATACCATTGATTTTTGGTATATGCCACCGCCTGAAATGGTTGAATGTTGACTTTTTTTTTTTTTTTTTTTTTGGTGCAATGGCTCTTTGTGTAATCTTTCCATCTTCTTTTGATTCATCCTGAATCATTCAATATTTTGCCCATAGAATTATTCAATATGACAACTTGAAGTCAATTGTACTTTGAGGAGGTAGGTATCTCTTACTCAATCATATTTTGAGTGCCTTCCAACCTGAGGGGTTCATCTTCCAGCACTATATTAAACAGTGTTTCCCTACTACCCATAAGGTTTTCAGTGGCCAGTTGTTTTGTTTTATTTTGTTTTTTCCCCAGAAGTGGACCTGGCCACATCCTTCTTCCTAGTCTGTCTTAGTCTGGAAGCTTTGCTAAAACCTTTCCACCATGGGTAACCCTGCTCGTATTTGAAACACCTGTGGCATAACTTCAAGCATCACAGTAACACACAAGCCATCAGAGCAAAACAAACTGATAGACAAGTGGTGGATTTTTTTGTCCATAGAATCCTTCACTATTACAAATCAAGGCTTGGATTTTTTTTCTTCAGTTATGTTAGCTTGAGAAATGACAATTGTGTTCTTTCCATTTGGCTTTCTAACTCCAGGTCTTTGCACATTTAATTATAATGGTTTACTTTGTCTTCTCAAGGCACCCTTTGAAACCTTCTGTTCAGCTGTTGTACTTTATCATTTCTTCTATTTTCTTTAGCTACTCTACATTCAAGAGCAGGTTTCAGAGTCTCTTCTGAGATCTAATTTTGTCTTTTCTTCCTTCCTGTCTTTTTAATGACCTTTTGCTTTCTTTATGCATGTTGCCATTGACATTATCCACAACTCATATGCTCTTCAGTCATTGGTGTTCAATGTATCAAATCTATTCTTCATATGGTCTCTAAATTCAGGTGTGATATATTCAAGGTTGTATTTTGGCTCTCATGCAAAATAAATAGCCTATGCTGTTCTTGTTAGTTGCTGTTGAGTCAACTATGAATCATGGCAACCTTAAGTATGAACAACACGTCACCATGTTGTTTTAATTTTCTTCAGCTTCAACTTAAACTTGCACAGAAGCTGCTGCTGATTTGTTCCACAGTTGGCCCCTGGCCTTGTTCTGATTGGTGATAATGAGTTTCTCCATTGCATCTTTCCGCAGATGTGGTCTATTTGATCCTTGTGTATTTCTTCTGGTGAGGTTCACAAGTACAATGAATATTTATGTTGTTGAATAAGTCATTGGTCTTACAAAAACCTATCATTCAATCTCTGATATTGTTTCTACCATCCAGGCCATATTTTCTGATACTTCTTTGTTTCCAACTTTCACATTCCAATCACTAGTAATTATCAAAGCATCTGATTGAATTTTTCATGTATTTCAGACCACACAAGTTGCTAAAACTGTTCAATTTCTTCAAATTTGGCTTTAAAGGTTGTGTAAATCTGAGTAATAGTCATATGAATTGGTTTTCCTTGTAGGCATATGGATAGGCATACTCTATCACTGACATTGTTGTACTTTAGGATAAATCTTGAAATGATCTTTTTGACAATGAATGTAATGACATTCCTCCTCTATTTGCCATTCCCAGTATAGTAGAACAAATGTTTGTCTGATTCAATATGGCCAATAACAGTTCGTTTCAGCTCACTAATCCATAGGATACCGATCTGTATATGTTTCATTTCATTTTTGATGACTTTCAATTTTCCTAGATTCATACTTTGTATCTTCCACATTCCAATTATTAATGGGTGTTTGCAGCTGGAAGCTTTTCTCCAGCCATATCATTAAGGTTGACTCTACTTTGAAGATGCAGCTCTTCCCTAGTTGTGCTCTGAGTGCCTTTCAATCTGAGAGACTCATCTTCCAGCACTGTATCAGAAAATGTTTCACTGCTATTCATAAGGTTTTCAGTTGTCAGTTTTTTCAGAATTAAACCAACATGTCCTTTTTCCTAGTCTGTCTTAGTCTTGAAGCTCTCCTGAAACCTACCCACTGTGGGTGACCTACTGGTAACTTAAATATCAAAGGCATAGCTTGCAGCATCACAGCAACACACAAGCCACCACAGTATGACAAACTGACAGATGAATAGTCATAATTCATATTAGTTCATTGGAAAACCCATCACCAACCAACTGATAAATAAATAATACATCTATGAAAAGAATCTAAGAAAGAATCTAAATGCCCTTTACACTCTTCAATTCTTTGTGTGTGTGTGTGTGTGTGTGATTTGTGTGAAAATTTACAAAGCAATTTCACTTTCCACACAGCAGTTCACATACACTTTGTCTCGTGACATTGACCACAATTCACCACAATGCAATACCTCTCATCTCACTTCCTCCTTATAGTTACCTCTTCCCTGTGTCCATCTCTCTATGCACTCCTGCCCCCTGACTTGTCTCCCCGTGCATAAACAGCCCTTCTTTCTCCCATGACTGTTCTCTCCAAGGAGTGTATCTACCTCAGGTAAATTTTCAACTCATATACCTGTCTTTTGTTTGGCTGGCAGCCGCAGGTGTGGGTTCAATTCCAGACCTGAAGGGCAACTAGGGGCCATAGTCTCAGTGGTTCCATCAGGCTCTATCAGACCACCAACCTGGTCCCCCCCTTTTTTTTGCCATATGATTTTGAGTTTTGTTCCACATTGTTCTCCTTTTCTATCCAGGATCTCTTACATAGATCCCCGGCTAAGTGGTTGACAGTGTTAGCCAGGCACCATCTAGGTCTTCTGGTCTCAGAGTTGTATAGGCTGAGATCTCATGGTGTACCAGTCACTAGGACTAATTGTTTCCATGAATCTTTGGTTTTCTTCATTCTTCTTTGCTCTGGACGAGGAGAGACCCATCATTGC
>NW_006921678.1:3987194-3988540 GCF_000298275.1 Orycteropus afer afer
CTCTTTTTCCATTGATCTTCCTATTGTGGATTTCTAATTTGATAGCATTATGATCTGAGAAGATGCTTTGCAGTATTTCAATGTTTTTAAATTTATGAAGGCTTGCTTTATGGCCTATCATATGGCCTATCATGGAAAATGTTCCATGTGCACTGGAGAAGAATGTATATTGTTCTGTTGTTGGGTGGGTGTTTTGTGTACATCTATGAGGTTCTAGGTGAATGGTTGTGTTCAGATCTTCTGCACTTTTGTTAAGTTTCTTTCTAGTGATTTTGTCCTTCCTCAAAAGTAGTGCATTAAAGTCTCCTACTATTACTGAGGAGTTGTCTATTTCTCTTTTTAATTATTTTAAAGTTTGATTTATGTGTATTGGAGCTTTTCATTGGATGCATAGAAATTTATTATGGTTTTTCCTCTTCTTCGATTAGCCCTTTAATTATTACGTAATGTCCTTCTTTGTCTCTTTTGCTGGTTTTGCCTTTAACTTTATTTTATCAGAAATCAATATTGTGTCTGTTGTTGTTGTTGTTGTTGTTGTTAGGTACCATTGAGTCAGCTCCAAGTCATATTAATCCTATGTACAACAGAACAAAACACTGCCTGGTCATTGCCTCTACTGCTTTTTGTTGTTGTTGTCATTTGCTTGAAATGTATTTACCCACTTTTTGATCTTTAGCTTATGTCCAAGGTGTGTCTCTTGTAAACAGCCTAGTGATGTATCATGTTTTCTTATCCATTCTGCTACTCTATCTTGACTGATAGATTTAATCTATTTATATTCAGAGTAATTATCTGTAGGTATGAATTTACTGCTGCCATTTTGCTGTTTGTGTGTGTGTGTGCGTGTGTGTGTGGTGTTATGGTTTCTTTGTTCAATATATTTTTCTTTGTTGAATTCATGTTTTATGAATTTTCTTATCATTTCTTTTATCATTATTGTTTTAGTGTTTCCTGAGATGTTATCATTTTCTTCTTTTCTACTTTAGTGAGAAGTTTTATAAATTTTCTTTGTGGTTACCCTGTAATTTATTATTATATTCCCAAGTTTAAAGCAGTCTGTTTTATCTTCATATCATCTTGACTTCCTCTCTATTTAGAAATTCTGTAACTACGTCATTTATTTCCCTTTTTTTATTTTTGTAGTTACCATTGTTTAAAATTGACATTTCCGGTTCCTTCCTGTCAGTCTTATAGATGTATTTTATTTTGATGCTTACATTTTTATTTCAGTGCCAATGGTACTGAAAGAGGAAGTCAAAGCTGCAATGAAAGAATTGGCAAAGAACACGGCTCCGGGAATTGACGGAATATCCATTGACATATTTCAAAAAATGGATGCCTCATTG
>NW_006921678.1:3989394-3999001 GCF_000298275.1 Orycteropus afer afer
CTCCTTGAGGACTAAGGTGCACCTGACACAAGCCATGATATTTCCAATCACCTCATATGCATGTGAGAGCTGGACAATGAATAAGGAAGACCAAAGAAAAGTCGGTGCTTTTGAGTTGTGGTGCTGGTGAAGAATGCTGAAAGTACCATGGACTGCTAAAAGAACTAACAGATCTGTCCTGGAAGAAGTGCACCCGAAATGCTCCTTGGAAGCAAGAATAGCCAGACTTTGTCTCACCTATTTTGGTCATGTTGCCAGAAGGGGCTATTTCCTGGAGAAGGATGTCATGCTTGGTAGGGTGGAAGGTAGACGAAAGAGGGGGAGGCCTTCAACAAGATGGATTGACACGGTGGCTGCAATGAGGGGCTCAAGTATAGCAGGGATCATGGAGCTGGTGCAGGATCGGGCAGTGTTTCGTTCTGCTGTGCATGGGGTCGCTATGAGTCAGAAATGACTCAACGGCACCTAGCAACAACAACAACATTTTTATTTCCCCATCACTCATCTGTCAGATTGTCGAACTGTGGTAGCTTGCATGTTTCTGTGATACTGGAGGTTATGCCACTGGTATTCCAAATACCAATAGGAACACCCAAGATGGACAGCTTTCAGCAGAGCTTCCAGACTAAGACAGACTTGGAAGAAAGAGGGGGCCAGCCACTTCTCAAAGAATTGGCCAGTGAAAACATTATGAATAGCAGTGAAACAATGTCTGATGTAGTACCAGAAAACTTTATAAATAGCCCTGAAACTTTATCCACTATAGTGCCAGAAGATGTTCATCCATTGCAGCTAATGGTATTGAAGGAAGAAGTTGAAGTTGGCCTGAAGAAATTGGCAAAAAAACAATTACAAGAATTGACAGAATACTCACTGAGATGTTTCAACAAATGGATGCCACACTGGAGATACTTACTTGTCCATGCCAAGAAATTTGGAAGGCAGCTCACTGGGAAAGTGACTAGAAGAGATCCATATTTGTACCCATTCCAAAGAAAGACGATCCCACAGAATGTGGAAATTATCAAACAATATCATTATTATCACATGCAAGTAAAATCTTGCTGAAGATAATTCAAAAATGATTGCAGCAATATATTGACAGGAAACTTCCAGAAAATGCCAGCTGCATTCAGAAGAGGATGTGGAAAAAGGAATATCATTGCTGATGTCAGATGGATCTTGGCTGAAAACAAAGAATACCAGCAAGATATGTACTTGTGTTTTATTGACTATGCAAAGGCATTTGACTCTGTGGATCATAACAAATTGTGGATAGCATTGAGAAGAATGGGAATTCCAGAACACTTAATTGTGCTCATGAGGAACCTGTACATAGACCAGGAGGCTGTCATTCAAACAGAACAAGGTTTAAAATCAGGAAGAAAGTGTGTCAGGGTTATATCCTTTCACCATTCTTACTCAATATTTATGCATATCAAATAATCTGAGAAGCTGGACTATATGAAGAAGAACACAGCATCAGGATTAGAGGAAGACTCATTAACAACCTGCGATACACAGATGACACAACCTTGCTTGCTGAAAGTGAAGATGACTTGGAACACTTACTGATGAAGATTAAAGAGTACAGTCGGCAGTATGGATAACATCTCAATATAAAGAAAATGAAAATCCTGAAACTGGACCAATGAACAGCATCACAATAAATGGAGAGAAGATTGAATTTGTCAGATATTTCATATTACTTGTTTCCACAATCAACACCAATGAAGGCAGCAGTCAAGAAATCAGATGACGTATTGCACTGGGCAAATCTGCTGCAAGTAACCTCTTTCAAGTTCTGAAGAGCAAAGATGTCTCTTTGAAGGCTAAGGTGTGCCTAATCCAAGCCATGGTATTTTCAATCACCTCATGTGCATGTGAAAGCTGGACAATGAACAAGGAAGGCCGAAGAAGAGTTGATGCTTTTGAGTTATGGTGTTGGCGAATAATACTGACAGTACCATGGACTGCCAGTAGAACTAACAAATCTGTCCTGGAAGAAGTGCAACCAGAATGCTCCTTGGAATTGAGAATGACCAGACTTTGTCTCACCTACACTGGTCATGTTTTCAGAAGGGACCATTCCCTGGAGAAGGATATCATACTTGGTAAAGCAAAGGGTGAACGAAAAAGGGGAAGACTCTCAAAGAGATGGATTGATACAGTGGGGCAACGATGGGCTCAGGTATAAGGAGGATTGCAAGGTTGGCAGACTGGGCAGTGTTTTGTTCTATTGTACACAGGGTCCCTATGAGTCAGAGCTGACTCGACGGCATCTAACAACCCCATTTTTATTTCCAGTGTTGTGGTGTGTCTTCATTTGTGGTTGTTGTCTGCCATTGTTGGTTCGCTGTCCAAAGAACTCTCTTTAGCATTTCTTGTAAGTCTGGTCTGATTTTTGCAAATCCACTTAATTTCTGTTTATCTTGGAATGTCTTAATTTGGCCATTGTATTTGAGAGACATTTTTGCTTGATATATAATTTTCTATTGCTAATTTTTTTTTTCCCCTTTCAGGATTTTATACATGTAATACTATTGGCTTCTTGCTTGCATGCTTTCTGCCAAGAAATTAGAGTTTAGTCTTATCGATTCTCCTTTGTAGGTAACTTTGTTTTTCCTAACTTGCTTTCTGCATTGTTTGATTTTGGAAAGTTTGATTATGATATGTCTTTGTGATTTTCTTTGGGATCTATCCTATTTGGGGTTCACTGAGCTACTTGAATACATAACTTCTTGTCTTTCATATTAGGGAAGTTTTCTTCCAACAAATTTTTAACAGTCTTCTTGGTGGGGTTTTTTGTTTTGTTTTGTTTTGTTTGAGATTTGTCTGCAATTTTGCAAATTCTGTGCCCCATATAGTAAGCTCTACTCCTCTGTCCTTTCAATGTGTTATCTATTTCTGGAATTTCAGTTTTAATCATCTGGACAAGTAGTTGCTGTTTTTGTATGGTTTCCAATTTTCACTTATTTTGTTACTTCGTTCCTGTAATTTTTTTTGCTGGCATTTTGTCTGTATTTTTCATGATTTTGTCTGTGACTTCTTTGACCTTTCTCTCAATCCATTCAAGATACCTAAATATAGTTCTTTTGAATTCCTTATCAGGTAGTTCCACTAGCATTTCTTCTTCTGGAATATTTTTTGGCCTGGTATTTTGATCACTTGTTTGAGCCATCTTGTCTTGTTTCATATGTGTGTGTGTTTGAGAGAGTGAGATAGATTTGAAATTGTCTATTGTTTCCAAGACATTGCAGTGTTATTGTATTAATTTGTTGATTGTATGTTGGTTTGCTTCACCCTGAGGTTTTGCTTTATTCTGTTTTAATATATCCAAGCAATAGGGTGGGCATGTTACTCTGTTCACTAGTTTGACATCACTGGGGTACTCACTACCTGTCTCCTGCTTGATCTGGTAGTACATGGAAGTGTGGGCATGTGTCTCCAATAACTGATCATGTAGAGCAACTTAGGGCAGGCTGGTGTTGTATTATACCTTCTGTCATCATTCCAGTAGTGCTGGAGTAGGTCGTGGCACTTGCCCAATGGATGAGGCATCAGGTGTGGGTGGATATAGCTGGATAAGGTCATTGGCTCCCAGCCTCTGGGGAAAGATAGAAAGAATAAAAGGGGGGGGGGGAAGGAAGGGGAAAAAAAGGAAAAATAAAAACAAAGGGAGAGGGGAGAACTAAGAATAAAGGGGAAAAAGAAACAGAGAAAGAGAAGAAAAAAATTTTAAAAAATTTTAAAAATGTGACACAATACCAGCATGAGTAGAACCCACAAAACACAGTTGTGGTAGAAATGTGGCACTTGTACTGTAGAAGCATGTACTACTTAACTCAAAGGGTCAGGTACAGCACTACTGAATGTGGCGGTAATGGGTGAGGTACTTGCTCAGCTGGATCAAAAAAGAAGAAGAGAAAGATGAGAACAACAGAAAGAAAAATAATCAAGATGGAGGGGAATGAAAGACTGAAAAGAAGGGAAACAAGAAAAAGCAAAATGGGAGGAGGGGAAAACTGGTCCAAACATTAACTGCCAAACACAGCTGCAGCAAGGACAAGGAGCTCACTCCAAGAGAGCTCTCACCACCATCCAGAAAGGTGTAGGTGCAGGTGCTGCTGACCATGGGAGATAGGGGTTCGGAATAAAAAGGAAATTTTTGTTAATTTTTGTTAAGGAGCTAGACAGAGAGGGAGTCAAGGGGAAGAAACAAAAGAAAAGAAAGAAGAAGGAAAAGCTAAGGAAAAAGAAAGAAAGCAGCAGCAGCAGTTGTTGTTGTTATTGTTGTTGTTGTTGTTGTTATGTGCCTTCAAGTCAGACCTGACTCATAGCGACCCCTCCTTGGGTTTCTGAGGCAGTATCACTACGGAAATAGATTGCCCCATCTTCCTTCTGAGGAGTGGCTGGTGGCATAATACTAGCAAAAGTGCTAGCCGCCAAACACAGTTGCACATTACACAGTGCGCACTCCACAAAAGCACACACTGTTGGTGGGGGCAAAGGGAGGGGACAGGAATTGCTAATTGTGTGGGCAGTGGGGGAGGGCTGCCTGCTCATCAGGATCCAAAAAGAAAAAGGACAAGGGAAGAAGGAGAAAAAACAAAGAGGAAATGGAAAGAAGGAAAGAAAAAGTGAGAGGTAAGAAGAATTAAGCAGGAAAAAAGAAGAAAGTGGCATAGCACTGGCAGTAGTGGGATTTTGACTGGCTGTCAAGTGAGTGGGGATGGGAAGGCTGTGCCTCTGGTCACTGGGCTATTGTGCAAGGTAAGGGGGGAGGACATACTTTTCTGGTCACCTAATCACTAATGTGAGTACTAGTGCAGTCTTGGCAAGTGGAGCTGGTTACCTGGTTTCTGCTCTGATCAGAACACTGCTTGCAATAATGCAAAATGGCCATGCCATGCCTGTTAGCAATTTACTGCTGCTTGCTCACTGTTTTCATTCAGTCTCTTTCTCTCACTGGTATTTGATCTACTTCTTTATCTTTTCTTTTGAAGCTCTGGTATTCATTTCCCTTGTTTTTTCAAGTTGTTGTAGAGGGTCTGGAGAGTGTAGTCCACCATCTTAGAACCTCCTGGCATTAATACTTATCATAGCCTTTTAAAAAATACATTTTAGTAGTACCAACAGTAACAGTGGTATAGAAAACAGTTTTACAAATTGCCTTCTAAGAACATCAACCTTATTTATGCAAAATTGAGATATGAATAGTAAATATAAATGAACCCTTAGAAAACCCAAGTACCACATTATGTACCTGTTTAATTTGTTCCCCAACCATACTCATGTTCAAAGACAAATTAAGCTTTCAGTAAATATTTGTTCTTTCCTTTTCCTCTTAAATGTCTGGTCATTGAAAACAAATGAGGTTACTTTTAACCAGATAACCAGAGTGAAAATAGACAAAGCAAAAAGCCTGTATAATCTTAATCTAAGAGTGAATAATTAAGAGTTAACAATATATTTCTTACTGCTTTCTCAGAATAATATTTCTATCTGGAAAAAAAAATTGAACCAATGAAACACTCTAAAGTATACACCTAAAAATATTTATTTAAGGTATTGCATTGTCAGCGAAGGCAAACATTGATATATGGGTGGACAAATGGGTGGACAAGCTGGACTAGTAGGGTATGTCTATGCAGGGGAATTGTGCCCAAGACCATGTGTAGGGTTGGCAGACAATGTTTCTACAAGTGTATTTCTATGTTCTATAAGAATTTCCAGGTATATAGTAGAGCTGACAAGGGACAAGGCTGTAGTCACTCCTTGGCCACAGCTAGCTATCCAGAGGAAGCTAATAGTTGGACCTGTGGGCTCGAGACCATAGTCGTAGGGGACTTCAAGCTCAATTGGCATAACATACCACACAAAAACATTGCTCCACAACCTACTTTGGTGAGTAGCAACTGGGATCTTAAAAGCTTACAAGCAGCCATCTAGATGCAAAGGGGGTCTCTCCTCGTGCAGAGCAAAAAAAGAATGAAGACAACCAAAGAAGCATGGAAACAATTAATCCAAGCAACTGGTACACCATGCAACCCTCAGTCTACGACTATGAGACCAGAACTAGATGGTTCCTGGCTATCATTGTCAACCACTCAGAGGGGGATCTATGTAGGAGATCCTAGACAGTATGGGAGAACAATGTAGAACAAAATTCAAAATCATTTAAAAAAAGGGGGGGTGCCAATTTTGCTGGTCTGGGAAAGCCTGATGGAACAACTGAGACTATGGCCCCTAGTTGTCCTTTGGGTCTAGAATTGAACTGACTCCCATGGCTTCCAGCCAAACAAAAGACAGGTATATGAGGTGACCATTTACACTAGGTAGATAAACTCCTTGGAGAGAACAGTCATGGGAGAAGCTGTGTATGCACAGGGAGACAGCTAAGGGGGCATGGAAGAGGTAACTATAGGGAAGAAGTAGGAGGGGACATGTTGCATTGTGGGAAACTGTAGTCATTGTCATGTGATAAAGTATATGTGAGCTGTTGTGTGGAAAATGAATTTGCTCTGTAAACTTTCACTCACATCACAATAAAATTTTTTTTAAATATATATTTATTTAAGGATAGCAAGTTTTATTTTTGTTATTCACATTGATTTAATCTCAGTGTTCCATGCAAGACAGCTCTAAATAAAACAGTTTTTGGATAATCTTGTAACTTTCTCTATATAACCACATCATCCTCTTTTATTTACAGTTTCAGATCACAGAAATGAATTGAAATTTTTTTCCTGAAGGTAATTTATTTTTGTTTTGCATATTAAAAAACATCAAGGTGATTTGATCCAAAGCTTTGTCCCACCATGTGATAAAAAGTGTTTAATTCAAAATATTCAAAGCAAATTTGTAATGGAGCAAACAAACTCATATATTCAAATGTGTGTACTTTGACAACTTCTTTCTCCACTGCCCCAAGACAATGGTCTTTGAAGCCAGAGAGCCATGGTTCCGTTATTTGCTAGCTGTAGGATATTTGCAAAACTTAGTTAACCTCCAGGACTTTCAGTCTCCTCAATGGTAAAATACAGTGAAGAGTTTACAGAATTTCTGACATCTGTAAATAAGTTAAAGAAATATAAGGATACTTGGTACACCTAACACTTGTTGATTCATTTTGCCATTTTTGAAATACTTTAGTAATATGTCATTTCATAATAACTGTACCTTATAATTTTCAAAAATCTAATTTTGAGATATTTTTACAGTTTGGATACCAGTCTCCTCAATAAAGTTGACTACTAGCTCTTGTGTGTGATTTCAACAGCAACAGAAAGTACCCTTGACTTCAAAAATACTTGTATTTGCCGTTCTTTTGCCTAAAATTCCCTTTATAGGAGACAAAGGCATTTATTCTGGAATTATAGATAAATCCAAAAATATAAATCCCCTAGAGAAAGATAATGAGTTAAATTCATACCAGGTATACACGATAGATAACTGATACTTTTGTTTGATTAATTGAGAAGGGCAGGAATGAGAGCACAAAAGAAATGCTACAACCTGGGGTAGGAAGGATGCCCACAGAGGGATGAAATTATCTTGAAATAACAGACAAAGTCAAAGACAACTTGCAACTGCACAGTTTTTCCTTCAGACCAAACTCTGAAAAAGGAAAGATGATTTAAATCACAGTGGTTTTTATTCTCTTAAACAAGCTTTTGCCTGGTGGTGGTAAAGAATCTAGTGTAAACTACAGTCTTGTTTTATAGTGATAATATTTTTTTGTTATTTCTGATAAGCCCAGGGCATTTATATAATCAGAGATCATATCATAATAAATATATTATAGTCCATGATACGATAGATTCTGCCTGTAGATTTTGTTAGTAGAGGTGTGTATGCCTTGTTCTGGACCAATAAGCATCATTATAATAAATGGAGAAAAGATTGAAGTTTTCATTTTACTTGGATCTGCAATCAATGCTCATGGAAGCAGCAATGGAGAAATCAAATGGCATACTGCATTGTGCAAACCTGCTGCAAAAGAACTCTTTAAAGTGTTAAAAAAAGAAAGATGTCACTTTCAGAATTAAGTTGCACTCAGCTCAAATCGTGGTATTTTCAATTACCTTATATTCATGTGAAAGCTGGACAATAAATAAAAAGACTGAAGAAAAATTAATGCCTTTGAATTATGGTGTTGGCAAAGAATACTGAATATACCATGGACTACCAGAATAATGAATAAATCTGTCTTACAAGAAATACAGCAACAATGTTCCTTAGAAGCAAGGAAGCCTTTTTCTCACATATTTTGAACATGTTGTCAGGAGAAAATAATCCCTGGGAAAGGATATCATGCTCAGTAAAGTAGCATAGTAGCTAAGGCATTTGACTGCTAACCAGAAGGCTGGCAGTTCAAACCCACCAGCCACTCCTCGGAAGGAAGATGGGGCAATCTACTTCCACAGTGATACTGCCTCAGAAACCCAAGGAGGAGTCACTATGAGCTGGGTCCAACTCAGTGGCACATAACAACAACAACAACAAAATAAAGGGTCAGTGAAAAAAGAATTAACCTCACCAAGGTGGATTGACATAGTGCTGTAACAATGGGCTCAAATGTGGCAGCTATTATGAGGATGGCACAGATGTGGAAAGTGTTTCATTCTGTTACATATAAGGTCACTAGAAGTTGGAACCTACTCAACAGAACATAACAGGAATGAAAGAAAATTCCAAAAGTATCAAATCATCAGGAAAGATGATTTAAATCACAGTGGTTTTTATTCTCTTAAACAAGCTTTTGCCTGGTGGTGATAAAGAATCTAGTGTAAATTACAGTCTTATTTTATAGTGATAATATTTTTTTGTTATTTCTGATAAGCCCAGGGCATTTATATAATCAGAGATCATATCATTGTAAATATATTATAGTCCACAATATAAGATTTGAGCATTTATGGTCTTTGGTTGCAAACAAACAATAACTGCATCATGTGTCTCCTAGACCAGCACTCTTTGTTTTGTTTTGTTTTTTCCTTTTTTAAAAAAATTTTTAAGAGCTTGTTTTACATTCAATGTAATGTGTACATTTATTTTCATTCCCCATTCGCCATGTCCAACTCTAACCCAGTCCCCTCCCCTCCCTACCCTGTAACCCTTCCCCTGTGCCCCTCATATTTATGCACTCCTGTTTGTCCTGCATTTCCTCAATGTTGGTTTGAAAATTTCCTCAAAGTTTGAATGTTGGTCCTCTGGTGTTCCATGGTCTATTGCTCTCAGGGATGTATTACCATTGAGTATGTGGGTGCGTCATCCTGGGTTGAGTGGTCTGCATGTACATCTCGTTAACTATTGGGCTGAGGGCCAGCCCCTGGGGGTGAGTCTTATTCCAGGCACAGAATGTATTCTAGGGCCATAGTATTGGAAGTCTCACAAGATTTCATCTGATCAGTAATTCTGGTCATCATTGTGTTTTTCGATTTTGTTCCACGTTTTCCCTCCCACTCTATCCAGGATTTCCAGGTTTGATCCTTTCTGAGTGGTTGGCATTGGTAGCTGGGCACCATGTAGTTCTTCTGGTCTCAAGGGCCATTGTGTCCTAGGGCTGATTGCTTCTAAATGCCCTTGTTTGTTTGTTTTTTTT
>NW_006921678.1:3999131-3999871 GCF_000298275.1 Orycteropus afer afer
TGAAAGCTTTTAAGACCCCAGTCGCTACTCACCAATGTAGGATGTGGAGCAATGCTTTTATGTATTTTGTTGTGCCAATTGAGTCTGGTGTCCCCTAGACCAGCACTCTTTGGATACTTGTTAGGTGCCCTTGATTCAGCTCCAACTCACAGCAACCCTACATACAACCGAATGAAAAACTGCCTGATCCTTTGTTATCCTCACAATCCTTGCTTTGCTTGAGCCCATTGTTGCAGCCATTGTGTCAGTCCATCTGGTTGAGTGTCTTCCCCTCTTTTACTGACCTTCTTACTTTACCAACCATGATATTCTTCTCCGGTGACTGCTCCCTTCTGACCACACAACCAAAGTCTGTGAGACAAAGTCTGGCCATTCTCACTTCTAATGAGTATTCCAGCTGTACTTCTTCCAAGATAGATTTGTTCATCCTTCTGGCAGTCCATGTTATTTTCAGTATCCTTCTCCAACACCACAATCAAAGGCATCAACTTTTCTTTAGTCTTCCTTATTCATTGTGCAACTTTCACATACATATGAGGCTATCGAAAATACCATGGGTTGAGTTGTTGTTACTGTGTTGTTATGTGCCGTCAAGTCAGACCCGACTCATAGTGACTCCTCCTTGGGTTTCCGAGGTGGTATCATTATGAAAGTAGATTGCCCAACCTTCCTTCTGAGGAGTGGCTGGTGGGTTTGAACTGCCAGCCTTCTGGTTAGCAGTCAAGTGCCTTAGGCACTAT
>NW_006921678.1:4000459-4010970 GCF_000298275.1 Orycteropus afer afer
AAACATCTTTCTGGTATTCTTTTCTCAGCCATGATCCATCTGACATCATAATAATATCCCTGGTTCCATGTCCTATTCTGAATCTAGCCTGAATTTCTGGCAGCCCCTGTTGAGGTAGTGCTGCAACCATTTTTCAATTATCTTCAGCAAAATTTTATTTGTGTGTGATATTGATCTAGGATTTCCACATTCTGTTGGATCACCTTTTGATAGAATGGGCACATTCTCTTCCAGTCAATTGGCCAGGTAGTTGTTTTCCAAGTTTCTTGGCATAAACAAGTAAGTGCCTCCAGCACTGCATCCATTTGTTGAAACATCTCAACTGGTATTCATTCCATTGATTCCTGAAGCCTTGTTTTTCATCAATTCCTTCAGTGCAGCTTCGATTTCCTTCTTCAGTTCCATTCATTCTTGATCATATGTTACCTCCTGAAATGGCTGAATGTCCACCAATTCTTTTGGGTACAGGACTCTATTCCTTCCATCTTCTTTTAATCCTTCCTGCCTCACTTAATATTTTGCCCATACAACCCTTCAATACTGCAATTTGAGGCTTCAATTTTTTCTTCAGTTCTTTCAGCTTGAGAAATGCCAAGCATGTTCTTCTTTTTTCATTTTCTAACTCCAGGTCTTTGCATATTTCATTATAATACTTTGCCTTCTCAATCTGCACTTTGAAATCTTCTGTTTAGCTCTTTTATTTTATCATTTCTTCTATTCACTTTAGCTACTCTCCATTCAGGAGCAAGTTTCAGAGTCTCTTCTGGCATCCATTTTGGTCTTCTCTTCCTTTTGTGGAATATTTAGGGAATATTAAACAAGAACATTTTATTTGTAGAAAACCATTATATGTCTTATATGACAGTCAGGGCCAAACTCTTAAACTGTAGAATATTTTATATTCATTCTTAAGCCAGTGCCTTTCTGGTGGTAAAATATCCTTCCTCTTCTTCCCTCTCCTGAAGTTATAAAGTTCTAATCAAACCTTGGTGTCCTCCAGTAGCACAAATAATTAATGTCCTTGGCTGCTAATGGAAAGGTTGATGGTTCAAGTCTACCCAGATGCACCACAGAAGAAAAATCTAGGGATCCATTCCAAGAAATCAGCCATTGAATACCTTATGGAGCTCAGTTCTATTCTAACACACACGTGGTCACTACGAGTTAAGATCAATTCTATGGCAACTGGTTTAGTTTGGGTTTTATTTTTTGTTCTTTTTAGATCATCCTTAAATAAGAAGCTAAATACAATTTCTTCCTAGAAGCATTCTTTGGTTATTTAATTCTGCATTTTGAACTTTTGTGATTACAGGCAGTAGAATAGTTTAATATTATCCACCTTTATTGTGTTTCCTTGTTTTCCTCTTGATATTAGGTTCATTCTCTCATGTATTTTGTCAGATCATGATGCCTTATAATATTTATAACCTAAAATAACTTTATAAAAACTTACATAAGAAGTAGCGCTCAAATGTTGGCATTAGGCCTTGGAAGCCTAATCCCAACAGTCTCTGGTCACCAGTAGGGGGCAGCAGGACACACCAGATCCTCCAGTTTCTTTCTGAAACTTTAGGGAGGTTAGTCAGGTTATCTTGAAGTCTAGGAGAGCAAAGTGAGGCACAGCAGCATTGAACATGCAGAAAATAGAAATCCATAGGTAAGGATCAGGCACTAGTATGAGTAGGTAGTAAGAATGCATGAGTCAGCATTTCATAGAAACCAATGGACAGACTGGGGTATAACTAGGAATGCTTCTAGAAATCAGTGTCAGTGTATCCTTATCCTGACAAATTCACTAAGAGAGAGAGAGCCCAGAATGTTTCAAATTCTCCTGTTCTGATTTCTCACAGTTAAATCTGAGCCTTTTTTCTTTCTCTTACTTAGTGCCTTATACCTACATGGACAATAGCTCCACATTTTAAATAGCTTGCTGGTCCATGATAACAAGTGGACTGATTGAGGGCCCTGGAGAAGAAAGAGGAGCTTGGAGTATTATACAACTAAAGAAAGAAAAAAAAAAGTATGGCCCAAAATTAGATGATCTTTTGTTTATCAGATTATGTCTAGAGAGTTACCCCTTAACAGAAATTAAACTAGACCTAAGATAAGAGGTGAAGAGAAAATTTAGAAGTGTTTACTTCCTTAGTAGTTCCACTATATTGACATAGCACCCCTTCAGAGTTTCTTTGGTATTTGACACATGTAAGGAAAGCCAGTAAATATTTTGATGGTTAGCCAAAAAGTTTGCAGGCTGATTTTCTCATGTTAACCACAAAATTAGTAAAAGTTCATAGCTTTCACATTTTACTGAATTAAATTTATAAAGTTTCTTTGCTGAAATTTTCAGTGCTGAAAAGATTATAGGGTGCAGAAGAAAAAGGAGCTCAGAATTTATTAACCACCAACCAATTATGAAACAGAATATTCCTTGCTTTGATTATAATAAAGAGATCAACTTCCACTGAGGACAATAATACCAAAAAGAAGTAGCAGCTGAAGCAACAAGCAGACAGACAAACTAGGGGCACATACTGTCACATCTACCTGCACCAGGATCATTGCTAAATATCCAGCAGTGAAGCTTATATGTGTTCTACCTGTTCTGTTCTTTGACCATCCCAATCTCAGAAACAAATCAACAAACTCTTCTGTTAGGATTAAGGACAGAGTTTTCCTTAAAGATTTGATTTCAGCCTGCAGTGAATTTTTATGACCAAGTTATTAACCCCTGAAAAATGGGATTTCTAATGGAAATACTGATAGATTCTTAATGGTAGTTGTGCTGGCAGGCACCTATATATTAGCCTTAATGGTGTCAAATTGTGAAACTAAAGTGATTGAAAACCTACTAACTTACACTTACGGAATCCCTGCTTCAATAGTTTTTGGTCTCTCCCTCATTTAAATGATTTTTCAGGCTGTTCTAAAGATTGGTGTCCTATATTTGTGAGAATATGAGTTATAATACTATAGGGTTTTGTGAACATCATAAACTTGGAACAGCTATATATTTCGGAATGGCCCAAGACTCTTTTCTATTTAGGAAATTTACCTGCATAAAAACTTTGAGTTCTCCAGCCATAAATTCTATAGCCTGAGGCCTTTCTCCTCTTACTTGCATTTTCATGCATTTTATTCTTTCTAGTGGCTCATTGAATAGCTAAAGGGAATCACAATGTAATTTCATGAACAGTGATCAGAAAGAAATAAAAAAATCCTTGACTTGGGTGGATAAGCTAACTCTCCACACTATTAGTAGAATTACAGCTGGATGCCAGATTTTCATTTGTTTGATCTCATTACATAATCTATTCCCTGCAACTGTCTTCTGTTATGGCCTGTATTATGCAACCTGACAGACCATATACAGATGTAGCAGAAAATACACGCTGCCAACACTGAAACAAAAATTTTCCCTATCATCATGTTTATCAGGATAAATGTGTTGCCAGATATATTTTTCTTCCTGAGTTGATATTAGCAGAGCACGGCCAGTTATCTCTCCTTCCTCAGGGGGCTCTTCTGAAGCTCTCACTGGCATTTAAAATCATTGAACATGGTTGAATGGACCCAGTTGCATTCTCAAACGGAAGTTATAGAAACATGAAGAAAAGCTTCATCCTACCAACTATCATATTATTTCAGGACCATTCTGACATGGAGCAGGAAATTCAGAGTTATGTCCTTGGCCCAGCTGTAATATTGAGTACAGTAAGAAAAGTCAAATCAGTCAGGAAAAAGAAAAAAAAAAAAATTAAATCCCATCCTGAAAGGCTTTTCAGATATGGGACATTATTTTTCATAGGTTGTTGCATTTTCCAATAGCAACTCAAGCAAAATCATGTAAACATCATAGATTGAGAAATATAATGCTGGTTCTGATTTGAGATGCATGTGTTTATTAAAACTTCAAACAGCTGCAGAAAATAGCAATAGTACCAAGATGCAAGAAGTAAGTTTATGCAGCTTTATTACAAATATGATCTTAACCAGAATTTGCACAAATGGGGCTTTCCTTACCCTTTATAAGCCACTAGGAACAATGCAAGCAAGAATTTCAAGGAACCACCCAGCTTTCAATTTTCCATCCTGAAATGTTTACCCTTTGCGTACAGACCTCTAGCTGTGGCTGACGGCTGCAAACCCATTATATTTCAACTGCCATCTGGCAGTGAAGATTCAATCCATCGCTTCAATCACAGTGGCCTGTCTTCTCTAGCTCTGGGAATTGCACTAATGAGCATTATTTAAATGTCTTCACTGTCAAATTATTGTTTAGTTCATCAAGATAAATTTTAAAAAAAATGGGGTATGTGGAAAACATATATACCCTAAAGAGTATTATTTGTTGTAGGGAAGAAAATCATTTGAAAATCCTCATTTGTGAGAGGCCTCAAATTAGTTTTATTCATAATGCTACGTTTTCTAAGTGTTAGGTAACAGAACAATAAGTACCAAATAAGTCAAATGCTTAATATATAAAATGGCTAATTGAAACATTTTGGTAGGAAAATGTAATGTTTTAAATAATTAGAAGTTTGTAAAAATCCTTGCTTTTTGCTCACTGCCCTCCTAAGATCTTTTCTCATTTATCTTGCAGTTCATTTGTTGAGTGACAGCTCTGTACCAGGCATTGTGTTAGGCAGTGAGACTAGAAAGATAAGCAATTCATGGTCCTTGTCTTCCAGAAACAAGCAAAAGTAAGAGATCAGCCTTTGATTTATGGTGTATTATAAGCCATTACTTCTATGTCACAAAAAAAAAAAAAAGAAAACACAGCTTTCTGACACTGGGGAAACAGGAAAAACCTGGTTGTTGGATCTATGTGACCATGCCCAATTTCTGTTGTATCCTTATACATTACCACCTACACCAGCAGGTGATACTTACAGTTGTTCTCAGGCTTTCATTTATCAAACATACCTATCGGTAATATCAAATATACCCTATCGGTAACTGTAATTTACTTTGGCACTAATTTTTCAGGGAGTTGGGAGAGTGAGTAGTTTTCAGTGTCCAGAAAAGCATACATTTGAAAAATGTATTAAATGTTTTGATTGTGCCTTTCATCTCCCTTGAGAGTCACTGATCTACCATGTAGAATTGAACTGTGCAAAAGGGTTGTGTTTCACGTGAGCCCCTTTGCGTAATTTAAAAGATAGCTAAATGCAAGCTATAAGCATTAATCAGCCAGCTTGCCCTCCTCCACTTCAAGGAATGCATGCTTTCTATTAGGAAATGCCGATTTTCTCTCTTATCTTATATTATTCTTCTAAGTAAGTTCTCTGGCTTCACAAATTTTCCAAAGCTTTACTGAGAACAATATAGACAATTTCCAGACTCGGGATTTGGGAATTCGTACTCTACTTCTGGAAAAATTCCAGCAAAATGTCTGGTAAAGCCCAGGAGCCCTAAGATTACATAAGCCGGCTCTCTAGGGCAAGTCAGAGAATGAGAATCAAAAGAAGCAAGGGCAGAAGCTATCATAAGTTATTGCGTTTAGTTATTAAAATCTTATCTCCCCATTGGATTGCAGAAACAGAACACAGGGAGAAGAAAGGGAAAAACAGTGAATGAGAGCTTCCACAAAGAACACTAATTGATAGGCATTTTTAGGATGTCAAAAGAGATAAATCTTGTTACTTTTTCCTCTCCATTTTCCACAGTGCATCCAAAAAACAAGCTGACCAGCTCTCTCCTCAACCTTTCTGTAGTTCCCCATCTGCTGCAGCATGAAAGCCAAACAACCAGACAATTCATGAGACAGCATACACGAATCCATGCCTGGGACCCCACCTGCCTGTGCCAGGCACAGTGCTGCACCACGCCACTTTAGGTCTGGCAAAGCCCAACTGCTTGCTATGCTGTGCCCTACACCTCCTCACACACCCACACACACCTCGCATGCTCCATGCTATTTTCTACCTGCATATGTTTGCTGTTGCTGTTCCATCTGAATTTAATACCCTCTCACCTTTCCTTGACCTAACTGGTCCTCACCTACCCTTCCAGACTTATCACACTTCTCTGGGAATTGCACTAAAGCATCTCTTGTCTCCTGAGGTTGGACTAAAGCCTCATTCCTTATATTCTCATGGCACTCCAAAGAAGTGGTTTACCCATTACAATATTTATCTTTAAATTAACTGCTTCAGAGTCTGTTTCCTTCTCTAGACTGTAAGCTCTTTGAGGAAACTGAGCTGAGTGCAATGCCTACAATGTTTGGTTTGAGAACGTAGTGGTATGATTTCAACAATTTTAGAAAGTCCTCCTACTCAAATGAAAAAAAAAAAAAGCTTAAAGTGAAAGATTCTGTCTATTTTACTATCAGGGTAAAACTTGTGGATAACATAATGTTGAACTAATTAATGAGATTCTAGGATTTACATTTCTATACTTCACAAAAACACAAAATAAAATATCATTTAAACTGAAGATTCTTAAGTTTATATACCCCACGCCCCCTGGTGATGTCAGGGGAGGCCTGGACTAGGGGTTAAAATTGTGCACTCTGGAGACTGACTGCCTGATTTTGCCTGATCCACAAATTGCTAGCTGAATAACCTTGGGCAAGTTATTTAGTGAGTTTTTCATCTGTAAAATGGGGTAATAACTGAGTTATTGTGAGGCTTTATTAAGCAAGATTGTACATGTAAAACAAACAAACCAAAAAAAAAAAAAAATCACCATCAAGTCTATCAGATTCACAGTGACTCCAAATGTATCAGAGTAAAACTCTGTAGAGTTTTCAGTGACTGTGACCTTTAAGAACTAGATCACTAGAATTTTCTTCCAAGGTGCCACTAAAATAAAAACCCACTGCCACAGAGTCAATTCCAACTCATAGCGACCCTATAGGACAGAGTAGAACTGTCCTATAGTGCTTCCAAGGCTGTACATCTTTATGGAAGCTGACTGCCTCATCTTTCTCCTGCATAGCAGCTGGTGGGTTTGAACCACCAACCTTTTGGTTAGCAGCCCAGTGCTTTAACCACAGTGCCACCAGAGCTCCAAGGTGCTGCTCTCACTGTCTTCTTTGGATTCTGACTCATAGCAACCCACATTGTGTTTCCAGGGCAGTAAATCTTTACGGAAGTAGATTGCCCCATCTTCCTTCCACTGAGTAGCTGATGGGTTTGAACCACGAACCTTCTGGTTAGCAGTCAAATGTCTTAGGCACTGCACCACTAGAACTCCTTCCAAGGTGCTGCTAGGCCAATTCAAACTGCAACCTTTCAGTCAGTAGCCAAGTGCATTAACCATTTGCACCACTCAGGGTTACTTAATATGCTTGTTTATCACTATTATTAGCATTGCTACCTTTACTTTCCCTTATCTCACTGTTTTCCCCGTTTCTTATTTCTTTTTTCCACCTATTAGTTGTAGCTTCCATCTATTAGTTGCTAGAGCACCTTACATAAGTTGCTTCTAATTCAAATAGTATTGTAACAGAAGTATTGCTACCTATCACTTTATAGATTATGACATTGAAGCTCAGAGGATTAAATATATTACCACAGTCATAACAGTAGTAAGTGGAGAAGCCAGGAGATAAAACCATAGCTGGCTGACTCCAAATCTAACACTGTTTTACAACACCAAGCTGCTTTCTCAACTCCCTAAGAAAAATGAATTGTGTGGGTTTTATAAGGTTTATAGTCTGCTAGAATGTGGTAGTATGATTTCAACAATTCTAGAAAGTCCTCCTATCCAAAAGCATCACCTCTCTCACTTCCTAAAGCCTGATCTTTCTTTAAAAGGCAATAATATTTTTAGTTCCATGATCAGAAATGAAACTAAAAAAAGAGAAACTGTTCCTGAAAAGTAACACACTGGTATTCTTATTCAGAGATTAATGAAAGAGATTAAATTCTTTCCCAAGAGCAATCTTAGTAGAAAAAGATAGAAGGAAATAGGTGAGTTTCAAAGAGACATTACTTCTGAAGACAGATGAATGGAAGGCATTTTTCTAAAAATACTTAAGCAGTTGTTTTTACCTTCCTTTTTGGATTGTTTATGATCATTTCATGAATACTATGAAAGCTTTAGTAGAGAAGTGTACAAGAGCACAACTACCCATTATTCCAACATTGGGATGTCTTATCTGGGAAGTCATAACTCATACAACCTAGATTTCAGCTCAAGAATCCCAAGGTTTGGGGCCAATCAAGCCATCACCAAAATTTTGCAGTGGATATCAATAGATATCAAAGGAAAGAATTTTCAAATGTAAAGAGGACATTTCAAGCTGTTTCCATGGCTTGTGCATAGACTTCCCACCAGTGTTACAAGACTCATTTCTACTAATTTTGAAATGCCCAGGCTTTTCCACATGATCCTCAACGTTACATAGCATGCATATACCACAATTCTTAACATTTGTTTCATTAGTCTCCAAATTATGGAATAAAATAGGTTTTAAGCAAGATTTTCTTGACTATATAGCATAGTGCCCAAGGCACTTGACTGCTAACCAGAAGGCTGGTGGTTCAAACCCACCATCCACTCCTCGGAAGGAAAGTTGAGCAATCTACTTCTGTAGTGATACCGCCTCAGAAACCCAAGGAGGGGTCACTATGAGTCAGGTCCGACTCGACGGCACACAACGACAACAAAGACAGAGATACAGCATTGAATTTCCTGTTAGGTACAGTGGAGCCCATTTCCCCTCACCATGATTCCCTCTTCCTCTTTCTCTCCCACTTCAGCTCCAGGGTCAGTCTGCACCTGCTGTAGTACAGCAGCCCCTTAGGGACCAGTGACTCAGTTTTTTGCCATTACACTATGGATTCTGAGAAAGATCTCAGTTTAGTCATTCTTTCCATGTCACAAAATAAGCTCGTATGCAATTAGAATTTCCTGCTAACTATTTTCCATATGGTCTTCTTTAGAGACTTCAAAATGGATAGATTGAGAAATAAACCTTTTCAACCTTTTTAGATCAGGCTGTGATACTGATGAACATCCCCTTGGCTTATGATGATGCTACTAATTTCAAATATAAGATAATACCAGCTTTGGTTATCTAGTGCTGCTATCACAGGAGTACCACAACTGTATGACTTGAAGAAACAGGGATTTATTCTCTTACAGTTTAAGAGACTAGAAGTCTGTATACAAAGTGCCAGCTCCAGGGGCTGCTTGAAGGGCTGCCCCTTGACCTTAGGCTTTAGCTCTGCCTCTTGCTCCCAGCTCACTGAAGCAGGAAGTTGCTAGCTGCTAAGGCTGACAAACCCAAGGTTGACAAGTAAAATGGCACAATCCCAAGATTATCCAGCAACACTGCAGGCCACTAGTTAAACAGTCCCAAGACTGCAGACAACATAGCACACAACTGATGACTCAGCAAAATGCAGGATCTGGATGTGCCAGGAAGCTAGAGACTTTTCTCCAAGCTTCTTCTTATATACTAGAAGAAAACCACACCTCTAAGGCAGCTACTCAGCTGCTCACAGTAGACTCTGACATGGAGTTGATTACCAGTCTCATCATGCGGAATAAGCTGCCCAAACACTCAAAATCAGGCCCAGCCAAGTTGACAGACAACCTTAACTACCACAATAGTTTTCATAGGATTTTGATACCTATTCTTAACTTAGCCACTAAGAACTATGTCATATACTGTCGTGAACAAACAAAAATGTCTAAGACATTGAAAAAAAATTATACCAATCATGAAGTGACTCTGATTGCAGTACAATTTTGAAATCATAATAAATAGGTTTATTCCTTTTTATTAAGCATTTGTGACTTTACTCTGAACCAAAAGACAGATGGGCAGGAATGGCAGAAATAATGCAATCACTTAGTAAGTGAAATCATACAGAAACATGGGCTAGAATTTTGTATTTTGCTTGTGAAGAATATTTAGATGAATCACTTAGAATATCACAAAAATAATGCCACTGCTTTTTAAAATCACAATCCAAAAAGCTATAGCAGCCTGTCAATGAAAAAAATATCAAGCAGATGTTTTGCTTATTTCAAAATATATTTAGAATTCTGAGAGAAAACCTCAAAGAGTGTTTTTTATTATGCACCTGTCATGGTCAACATCTGGCACCAGCTCTCACCAATCCATCAGTCCCATGATGGAAGTCTCCTTCCAGCTCACAGAGAGACGATAAATAAACCTGCTGTGCAGAGTACTGCTTTTCTTTTCCTTTTGCTTTTCTTTCCTCTTTCTTTTTTCTTTGTTTTTAATATTAAGAAGGAAGCAGAATAGAAGAAGGTAAAGGCAATTTGTACTATTTATTAACTATATAGTACCCGTGTCTCATAAAGAAAGAATTACAAATACAATTAGAGGCAACACAGAGAAAGAATTTAAACTCACTTTAAAAGAAAATAATTTGTCTGTGATTGACCAATTTTTATTCAATCATTCGTTTAACAAGACTTATTTAATAACTACTGCAGGCACTATTACAAAAGTCTGTAAGTGAGTATTCCCCTTGCAAACAGGAATCAGAGAAGAATGCCCTCTATCACCACTTCTATTCAACATTGTA
>NW_006921678.1:4011315-4013448 GCF_000298275.1 Orycteropus afer afer
AGCAGAATTTGTTTACATTCAACATTTTCCGTACATTTACTTTCACTCTCCAATTACCATCCCAAGCCCTAACCAACACTCCTCTTCTACCTTCCCAGTGATCCCCCCACCGATCCATGCCCTTCTTAGTTAGGGACTCCTGTCTGTCCAACTTTTCCTCCACGTGACTGTTGCCCCTCTGGTGCCCCTTGGCCAATTGCTCCAAGAGATTAGGTGGGTGCCAATCTCCATAGATTAGGTGGGTGCCTCATTCTGGGTTGAGTGTTCTTCATGTAAGTCTTATTTACTGTTGTACTGAGAGCCAGCCCTTGGGAGTGAGTTTTATCCCAGGCCCGAAGTGTATCCCAGGCCACAGTCTTGGGGGTTCCACCAGACTCGTTCCGACCAGTAATTTTGGTCATTATTGTATTTTTGAGTTTAGTTCCATGTTTTTCCTCCAACTCTGTCCAGGATCTTCAGTTTTGATCCCTTCCCTAGTGGTTGACATTAGTAGCTGGGCACCATCTAGTTCTTCTGGTCCTGAGGTCCATCATATCCTGGGGCTCATTGTTTCCAAATGCTTTTGGTTTTCTTCACTCTTCTGTGCTTCCAATGATAGGAGACCATTAGCTTAGATGGCTGCTCAAAAGCGTTTAAGACTCTAGTCGCTACTCACCACAGTAAGTTGTGCAACAAGATTTTTATGTATTTTCTTGTGCCAATTGAGTCTGGTGTCCCCAAATACTATGGTCCTGAGTCAACAGATCTGGTGGATCTATCTCCCACAGTATGTGGCTATATATGAGGAATTTCTCTATGTCTGTCTTCTGTTACTTCTGTAATTATTGCAGGTATTTTGTATCACTAGAATCTGTGCAAGATTAACTTCAGCTGAATCTATCATTGGTCTGGAGTATATTCCTGTTCACTGACCCCCATCTGATCTTCTCAGTTGTCTATGTATTTATCTGTAGCCTGGAATTTGGTATTAATGGTGACTAACAGTATTGTGGATATACTGGTTTTAGCCTCTGTCATCTATCTTATATGCACAAGTCAGTGTTCTCCCTTTCCCCAGTGTTATCATGCTGGTCACAGACTCTTTCCATACCATCCCTCCCTTTACCCAACTCAGCATGTGGCCCCAACTAGTCTGAAATTATCCCCTTCCCTCCCCTCCCATCTTCAGTAACCTACCAAGTGAGTTCCCTTCCCTAAGCAAACCATTCCTTGACTTTTTACAGCAATGGGCTCATACAATATTTGTCCTTCTGTGACTGACTTATTTTACTCAGTATAATGTCATCCAGGTTCATCCACATTGTGAGATGATTCGTGTATTCTTTGTTGTTCTTTAAAGTAGCATAGTATTCCATTGTGTGAATGTATCATAGTTTGGTTGTCTATTCATCTGTTGATGGGCATTTAGGTTGTTTCCATCTCTTTGCTATAGTGAACTGTGCTAAGATGAACATGGGTGTGCATATGTCTGTTTGTGCCCTGTTTTTCTCATCTCTTTAGGATATATTCCTAGTAATAGAATTGCTGATTCAAATGATATTTCTATTTTCAGTTTTTTAAGGAAACACCAACCATTTCCCACAATGATTATACCATAAAATACTTGGGAATAAATCTTACCAGACACACAAAAGACTTGTACAAAGAAAACTACAAGAGACTACTTTAACAAACCATAAGAGATCTACATAATGGAAAAACATACCATGCTCATGAATAGGAAGATTGAATATTATGAAAATGTCAATTCTACCCAAAGAAATCTATACATTCAATGCAATCCCAATCCAGAGCCCATCAACATTCTTTAAAGATGTGGAAAAACCAATCACTAACTTTATACCAAAAGGAAGAGACCTCAGATAAGCAAAGCACTATCAAAGAAGAACAAAGTAGGAGGTCTCACACTCCCAGATCTCAAAACCTACTACACAGCCACAACAGTCAAAACAGCCTGGTATTTGTACAATGACAGAAACATAGACCAGTGGAATAGAATTGAGAATCCAGAAATAGACTCATCGACCTATGGTCAGCTGATCTTTGACAAAGGGCTGAAATCCATTAAATGGGGAAAAGATTGTCTGTTTAATAAATGGCGCTGGCAAAACTGGATATCCATCTGCAGAAAAA
>NW_006921678.1:4013813-4032610 GCF_000298275.1 Orycteropus afer afer
AAAAAATATTTCACAATGACATCTGACAAGGGACTTATCTCTAAAATTTATAGAAAACTCCAACACCTCAACAACAAAAAGACAAATAATCCCATTAAAAAATGGGCAGATGACATAAATAGACACTTCACCAAAGAGGATATTCAGGTGGCCAATAAATACATGAATCCTTCAAGATCACTAGCCATTAGAGAGATGCAAATCAAAACAACAATGAGATACTATCTTGCCCCAGCACTAGCAGCAAATTTCAACAAGACAGAAAATAAATGCTAGTGAGACTGTGGAAAGATTGAGACTTTCATCCACCACTGGTGGGACTGTAAAATGATACAACCACTGTGGAAAGCAGTATGGTGATTCCTTAAAAAGTTGGAATTAGAAATATCATTTGACCAAACAATTCCAATACTAGGTATATATCCTAAAGAAGTGAAAGCCAGGACAAGAACAGATATATGCACACCCATGTTCATTGCTGCACTATTTACAATAGCCAAAAGATGGAAACAACCTAGGTTCCTATCAACAGAAGAATGAATAACCAACTATGGTACATACACACAATGGAATACTTGTTGTTGCTGTTATGTGCCGTCGAGTCAAACCCAACTCATAGCGACCCCTCCTTGGGTTTTTGAGGCAGTATCACTACGGAAGTAAGATTGCCCAACCTTCCTTCCGAGGAGTGGCTGGTGGGTTTGAACCACCAGCCGTCTGGTTAGCAGGCAAGTGTCTTAACCACTATGCTACCAGAGCTCCCCAATGGAATACTATGCACCCCTAAAGAATAATGTAGAATCGACAAAACACTGCATAGCATGGATAAACTTGGAGGACATTATTCTGAGTGAAATAAGTCAATCACAGAGGACAAATATTGTAATAGTCTCTTATTGTAAAAAGTCAAGGCAAGGTTATATATGGAAGGAAATTTTCTTTGTTGGTTACTGGGAGTAGGAGAGGACAGGAGGAAACACTGCTAGATAGGCAGAGACAAGTATTGATTTAGGTGAAGGGAAAGGCTCAACATGGTGGTATTGAGGAAGAGGAAGACATAGAGGGGTGCACAGGTGTACAGACAACAAAGATAAATCCTTTTGCATATACAGTACTGTCTTGTCAGTGATGGCAAAAGTTGATCTACAGGTGGATAGATGGCTGGACAGGCTGAACTATTAGGTATGTCTATGCAGGGGGGAGTGTGTCCATGACCATCTATAGGGTTGGCAGACAATATTTCTACAAGTGTATTTGCATGTGCTGTAAGAATTCCCAGGTATATAGTAGAGCTGACAAGGGACAAGTTTGTAGTCACTTCTTGGCCACAGCCAGTACCCAGAAGGAGTGAGTAGTTAGGACTGTGGGCTGGGAACCATGGTCTCAGGGGATATCAAGTTCAATTGGCATAGCATACTACACAAAAACATTTTTCCATATCCTACTTTGGCAAGTAGTGACTGGGATCTTAAAAGCTTGCAAGCAGCCATCTAGATGCAACAATGGGTCTTTCCTAGTCCAGAGCAAAGAAGCACAAAGAAAACCAAAGACACATGGAAACAATTAGTCCAAGGGACTTGTACACCATGTGATCCTTGGCCTATATGACTATGAGACCAGAAGAACTAGATGGTGTCTGGCTACCACTGTCAACCACTCAGAGAGGAATCTAGGTAGGAGATCCTGGATAGAGTGTGAGAACAATGTGGAACAAAACTCAAAATCATATTAAAAAAATAAAAAAGGGACGAGGTTTGCTGGTTTGATAGAGCCTGATGGAACCACGGAGACTATGGGCCCTAGCTGATCTTCAGGTCTGGAATTGAACCCACTTCTGTGGCTTCCAGCCAAAAAAAAGACAGGCATATGAGCTGAACATTTACATTAGGTAGGTACACTCCTTGGAGAGATTAATCATGGGAGAATGGAAGGGCTGGTTACGCACAGGGAGAAAGCTTGGGGTTGAAGCAGGAGTGCATGGGAGGGAAGGACACAGAGAAGAGATAACTATGGGGAGGAAGTGGGAAAAGAGCTGTTGCATTGTGGGAAATTAGAGTCAGTGTCATGAGACAACGTGTATGTAAAATGCTGTATGGGAAATGAATGCATTTGCTCTGTGAACTTTCATCCAAATCACAATAAAAAATTTTTTAAAAAGTCTGTAAGTGAGGAAGGAGTCTGGTATTGCAGTTTTTAGGGCATTTGACAGCTAGCAATAAAGTTAGTGATTTGAATCCACCAGCCACTAAATGGGGAAAAAATGAGTCAGTGGGCTTCTGTAAAGATTTACACTCTTAGAAACTATGTTGTTGTTGTTGTTATGTGCCATCGAGTCAAACCCGACTCATAGCGACCCCTCCTTGGGTTTCCGAGGCAGTATCACTATGGAAGTAGGATTGCCCAACCTTTCTTCTGAGTGGATTCCAACTCATACCGACCCTATAGGACAGAGTAGGGTTTCCATGGGGCAAAATAAATGCCCCATATATGAGTTGGAATCCACTTGATAGCAGTGAGTTTAATTTTTTTTTTCCCGTAAAAGGGTCAAGACCTACTGCTGATCTTATTTATGAGTCATTTGTATAAACTGGGAGAAGGATTTTCAGACACCAACACAGGAAATAAGATAAGACTCTCTACCAATTATCCCATGGAAAGAGAGGTCAAATTCCATTACAAAGAACATAAAGTTATCATCAAAATTACACTGTTATTTTTGGATTTTGGTTAAGCGGGTCATTGACTAAAGATTGGAAGTTTGTATTTGTCAGTGAAAAATTTTTGTTTTCACATTTATACTTTCTCTTCACAGTAGTTCTTCTTAAGCCTCTTTTTCTAGAATGTCTAAAATTTATTTGGAAATTTCAAGTAAGCAAATGGACTAGACTTTCTTTAATCAATCGTGCTCCCATTTTGGAGAACTTGGTCAGTTTGTTGTACTGTGGTGGCTTTCATGTTGCTGTGAGGCCAGAGGCTATGCCACCAGTATTTCAAATACCAAAAGGGTTACCCATGGTGGACAAGTGTCAGTGGAGCTTCCAGACTAAGACAAACTCAGGAGGAGGAAGGGGCCATCCACTTCTCCAAGTATTGGCCAGTGAAAACCTTATGAACAGCAGTGAGGCACTGTCTGATATATTGATCAATGAGCTCAAGCATAGCAGGGATTGTGAGGATGGCGCAGTGTTTCATTCTGTTGTACACAGGGTGGCTATGAGTCAGAATCTACTCAAAGACACGTAACAATAACGACAACAACGTTTGTATGCAAAGACGTGCATACAATTTTTAGATAGAAAAAACTCAACTTGAACAGGCAGAAAAGGTAAGTATAGCTGAAACACAGACTCACATACCTTTGAGGCTCTTTTGGTCTCTTGCCTCTGTTTATTTTTATATGTTGTTGTTGTTGTTGTTATGTGCCGTCGAGTCGGACCCGACTCATAGTGACCCCTCCTTGGGTTTCTGAGGCGGTATCACTACAGAAGTAGATTGCCCAGCCTTCACAGGAGTGGCTGGTGGCTTTGAACCGCCAGCCTTCTGGTTAGCAGTCAAGTGCCTTCAGCACTATGCTACCAGAGCTCCCTTTTATATGTTAGCAGCTATTTAAATTGTCCTAAAGAGGAAAGATTTTTCTATGCTGTACAGGGCTAGAATATTGCTAGTTAGCTATGGGCTCAGATTATCCCAGCTTCACCTCAAAACAAAAACTTCTCAGCATTGTTTATTCTTTCTCACCCCCCAGACTTAGTCTAAAATATCTAAAAAAAAAAAAAAAAAAAAGGCAATTTAAATACCTGCCTCTGAGTCACCACTAAAATCAGGGAGACAGTGTCATGTAGGAAGAAGAGAAGCTCAAATTCAGACCATGGGCTAACTGCTAAGATGGGAAAGGGGTGGGGAAATAAAAAAAATTCTTCAAAGGTGGGAAGACCTGGCTCTTTAAAGGGATGTTAGACAGACAACATAATAAATACTCTCAAATGTGGTTTAGATGTCTTAAAATTTGCATACTATTGTGTTTTGTGTTTATCAGAGCTTCATAGTATCTGTGAATTGATAAAGATTTCTTCTAATTTTCTTATGTTTTGCTGTTTTAACACAATGTAGATTATTTAATTGTGATTAGAAATAATGGAGCATTATCTGGGATTATTATTTGATCCTTTGAATTTTATACCATTGTATTTATACTTACTTTAACCTCAATAACACTGTTAAATTCTCCATGAATACTTAGCTATTGCTGTGATATTGTGTAAGAACTAAAAAATACATGCTGATTATGTTGGTAATTAAAAACAACATATTAGGAATTTGGGCTATTTCTAAGACAAGCTATTTCTTTAAACATGTACAGTGAACCTAGATAAGAAAATGTGCTTCTAATAAATTTAGACGGAACTCCTCTCATAATGCAATTTCTTTCTATATTGTTATAATCAAAATGTCTTTCGCAAACTGCACTGACTACCATGATTTAAGGGTGGAAAATCTACTTGCAGATAATTTTAGCTTTCTAAGTGATAATTCCTATTCAAGTTCAAATTGAAATTCACTCAAATAAGTAAAAATCAGTCCCATTATTCTTCCATTTCTACAATGCCCTTCATTCTCCATTTTGTATGCCATAAGCTGTTTATTCTCCATTTTCTCTATTTTTATTCCAAGTGGGTGCATAGTTTCTAATATCTTAGATTCACTTTTTTAATTTCTTAAGGTCCAGATTAGATTTCTAATTTTGAATCTTGTAGCATAAAAACCTAGAAAAGGGTCAGACAGCTGAATATAATTAAGATTGATTGGCTGGTTCAACAATAATAACAGCAAGCCAGATAAGAGATTGGTGCTTCTGCTAAGGAATTAAGAAAGCATCAAATTCTCTAGTAGCTGAAATGAAAACTCTCAAGTTTTGTAAGACTACAGGCTGGTGATATAACAAACCCACAAGTAGAGTGTCAACATCTATTAAAATGTATAGAATGTGATCTCCTCAGACCCAATAAAAGGTAATATGCCTGGTAGGAAGACATAAGGAGACATGCTCAACCACACATAATAAACTGAAACCTATTACATGTGGAGAGGAGATTGTTGAGCATTCCAGCATTAACCATAGAGCCTCTTGTTCTCAGAATTGTGTGCAGCAGAGTTTTCGTGAAACCTTCTTGCAAAGTTCCACAAAGTACAGAACATACGCATTACTGGTGGTCATGAGATAATTTTACAAAACACACAGAACATTTTTCTTTTACCTTTTCTAAACTTCTAGCATATTTACGTTAATATAAACATTAGAGTCGCATATACCCAAAAAAGCCACCACCATCGAGTCGATTCTGACTCGCAGCGACCCGCATTGTGTTTCCAAGGCTGTAAATCTTTATGGAAGTAGCTTGCCTCATCTTCTTCCCATGGAGCAGCCAGTGGGTTTGAAATGCTGCCCTCTGGTTCTTAAGCCAAGTATCTTAAGAGTTGTATATTAGGGGAAAAAAAAAAAAATTGTATATCAAGCTCACATTTTAATGGCTAATTTGTAAAGGCTGGGTATTTAAAATATAAAAGTTAGCAGTGTTAAAATGTATTCAGTTGTTCATTTTACAAGTCTAAATAGGTGTTCAGAGCTGGTCTCATTGAGCAAACAAGATTTGAGTAAAAGCTTAAAGAAGATGAGGGAGTGAGACAAGTATGTATCTATATTCATGGCAAAACTTTCTTTGAAAGGAATACAAAGAATTGTAAACTTGGAAAGTGTATTAAATATGGAGTGAGGGAATCATGATCAATAGAGATGGTGTCACAAATTGAACTGTATTTTGTCCCCCAAAATATGTGTCAACTTGGCTGGGCCATGATTTCCATTGGTCTGGCAGTTATGTAATGATGTAACTTGGCAGTTATGTAAAAATGTAATCATCCTCCATGATGTAATCTGTGTGGTCCAATCAGTTGTGAAGGGATTAGGGTGGATGCAACAAGCTTACTCAGGTCACAGCCTGATCAAATTTAAGGGGAGTTTGCCTGGGGTGTGGCCTATAGGCCTTTTATCTTACAAGAGATAAAAGGAGAAAGGAGCGAGGAGAAAAGGAGAGACTTCACTACCACCAAAAAGAGAATCTGAGAGCAGAGTATGTACTTTGGACTCAGGGTCTTTGCACTGAGTACTTTCTATACCCAGGAGAAGATTGATGCCAAGACACATGGAGATCTCCAGGGAATGCTCTGTCCACAGATGTTGAAAGGAGACAAAGACCTTCCTCCATACCCAACAGACAGTCTTCCCCTAGAGCCAGTGTCCTGAATTCAGACTTCTAGCCTCCTAAACTGTAAGAGAATATATTTCTTTTTGTTAAAACTGCCCACTTGTGGTATTCTGTTATAGTGGCACTTGATAACTAAGACACACATTTGCCCAATTTATTAATGTTAGAGCAAGAATTAGAAGTCAGGGATCTTAATTCCAAGTCAAAATAATGTTATACTGAGAAGAGGATCATATTCAAATATTTTTAGAGACAATTGATCAGTTCCTGTATTAAAAACATATTGTTGTTTTCAAGTCGTCTTCAAGTCGTCTCCAACTCATAGTGACCCTAAGCACAGCACAACAAAACACTGCCCAGTCCTGTGCCAGCCTCAGGATCCTTGCGATATCTGAGCCCATCATTGTAGCCACTGAATCAATCCATCTCATTGAGGGCCTTCCCCTTCTTCGTTGACCCTCCACCTTACCAGCCATGACATCCTTCTCAAGGGAATGGTTAAAAACATAGAGACTTATATTCTGTCCCCATTAATAGATGAACAGAGAGAACTTATGTGTGTGTTTATTTTCATACCTTTTTATTTACAAATGAAATAGTCTTCTCAACCAGATTAAAGGAATGAAAATATTCCTAGTAACAGCCACAAATGGGCTTCTGTGACATTTTATGTTATGCATCTCCCAGGAAAATATCCAATAGACAAAATCTTTGTACTTTAAAAAAAAAAAAAAGGGAAGAAATTTCAAATATATTGAAAGTTGCTCAGGCAAATAGAAATGTAGAATATGCCAAGAGGTGAAATAAAAATCAATTCACAAATAAATATTTATAGAAACTGAAATTTCAATGGACCTAACTCTCCAACTGTGTTCTTTGATCATTGTAATGAGTAACATGAAAATGAAGATGATGGAGATGACAATAATTAACACTAGTGTGGTACAACATGCCAAACACCATTTCAAGCATTTTATATATGTTTAAACCTCAGAAAAGTCATCTAAATCAGGTACTGTTATTATCCTTTCATTTATTGTTTTGTTTTCCTTTTACATAAGTCTCAGGTAGGGGTTGGAATTTTATGTAACCAATGAAAAAGAGAAAGGCTAAGAAGAGTAGCCTTAGAGAGAACGCATATTATTTATATATGAAACAGTAGGGACTCTTGGCTCAAACTGGCTTAATCAAAAAGAAAATTTATTCTTATATAAGCTAATAAAAACTGAATCTAGGGCCTCAAATGATCACCCTCAATACTTGGTCTTCTCTATTTTGGGGGTCTGTTTTCTTGTATGATGGTTTTATTCAGGCCAGAATTTCCTGGAAGGCAAGAGAGAATTAAATTCACCTCCAGGATTACATTGTATCACCTTAGAAATCCCACCAGAAAGAACTTTCCTATTCCAGCCATCAAAGAAATTTTACAATATTGGAGTCTCACTGGACTAACTAGGGTCCCCTGCCCATCCCTGTAGCTATAGAGCAATACTCATTCACTACATCTGAGACATGTGCCTATCTTTAGTGCTAGTCATCCTCCAAAGGAAAATCTGTTTCTGTCATTAGATGAAGGGACATTGGGAAGGTGAAAGTCAAAGTTATACTCCACAGTGAAGAAATAGATACATAAATTAGCAGAAGGAGATATAAATCTTAAAAAAAAAAAAAAGGCGGGGAGGGGGAGAGAGCTCAAATAGGAAATTAGTTTAGGAGATGCAGAGAATCTGTAGAAGAGAAAAGGAAAAATATAGTTATGAATAGTGGGTCTTCTGGTCATTCAGCATGTAAAAATATCACAGAGAGCTTTTAAAAGAATAGTTATTATTTTTAATCTACATTGGGCTTTGCTCAAATTCCTGGGCTCTGTTGAAAGTAAAATACTACATTTCACTGGATTTTTGTACCATGGTGGCTTGACTGTTGCTGCAATACTAGAAGCCATGCCACTGGTATTTCAAGAACAAGTGGATCACTCATGGTGGACAAGTTTCAGTGAAGCTTCCAGACTCAGACAGACTGGAAAGAAGGACATGGTCACATCCACTTCTGAAAAAATTGGCCACTGAGAAGCTTATGAATAGCAGGGAAACACAGTCTGATATAGTGCCAGATGAATCCTTCAGGGTGGGAGAAACTCAAAATATGGCTAGGCAAGACTGTGTGATAGTTAAGGTTGTGCATTAATTTAGCTGGCTTATGATTCTCAGTGGGTTGGCAGCTGGAAGTAGTTACTCCACATGATGAAACTGGACATGGTGTAATCACCTTCATGGTGGAATCTGCTCTAAGCAGTTAATCAGTTGAAGGAGAGTTGCCTTCAGGGTGTGGTCTGCTGCCAGTACATATAGAAAGGATCCTTCATTAGTTCAGGCTTCATCTCCAGTTCCTGGACTTGAACCAGTGGCCTGCTGTGTTGCCTGCTGATCTTGGAAGTATTGCCTTTGCCGACTGTGAGCCAACAATCTGCCATTTTGCCTGTGAATCTGGAATTCAGCAGCCTTAGCAGCCAGCAGCTGTGTGAGTCAGGAGAAGCTTCCAACTTGCTCCTGTAGGCCTGGAAGGCAGAGGCGAAGCCCATGTTTGAGGAGCCTCCAACCAACCCCTAGAACCCGCACTCTGAATCCAGACTTCTAGCCTCCTAAAGTGTAAAAGAATGAACTTCTGTTTGTTAAAGCCATCCACTTGTGTGTTTCTGTTATAGTAGCACTAGAAAACTAAGACAAAAACTCTCTTCAAAGTAAAGTCAACCTTAATGATGAGATGGAGTAAAGCTCTTGGGATATTCATTTGTTGATGTGGCATAACTCAAAATGAGAAAAAAGTTATACACATCCATTAGTAATCAGAAAGTGGAATGTACAAAGAATCAAGGAAAATTGAAAGTTGTGGAAAATGAAATGGAACACATAAAGATCAATATCCTAGGCATTACTGGGCTGACTGGTACTGGCCATTTTAAATCAAATAAACATATTGTCTACTATGCTGGGAATGACAAATAGAAGAAGAATGGTGTCACATTTATCATAAAAAAAAGAACATTTTAAAATCTATCCTGAAGTACAATGCTGTCTTCATATGGATATGTACTTTAAAAAAAAAGTGGAAGAAATGGATAATTTTCATATGACTACAAGGAAGACCAGTTAATACAACTATTATTCAAATTTATGAACCAACCACTAAAGCCAAAGAGGTGAAGAAATTGAAGATTATTACCAAATTCTGTGGTCTGAAATTAGCAAAAGATGCAATTAAGATGTGTTGACAATTTACTGGTGATTGGAATGTGAAAGCTGGAAACAAAGAAGAACCTTCTGTAGTGGGAAAATATGTACTTGGTGGTAGAAATGATGCCAGAGATCACATGATAGAATTTTGCATGACTAACAATTCATTCATACCAAACCCCTTTTCCAACAATGTAAAAAGAGACTATACAAGTGGCTTTCACCAGATGGAATACACAGGAATCAAATTGACTATATCTGTGGAAAGAAGTGATGGAGAAGATCAATATCATCTGTCAGAACAAGGCCAGGGGCCTACTATAGAACAGACCATCAATTGCTCATATGCAAGTTTAAGTTGAAGGTGAAGACAATCAAAACAAGTCCACAAGAGCCAAAATAAGAGCTTGAGTATATCCCACCTAAAATTAGGGACCACCTGAAGAATAGCTTTGATGCACTGAACACCAGTAACTGAAGACCAGATGAGTTGTGGGATGACATCAAAGATGTCATAAAAAAGACAGGAGAGGAAGAGAAGACCAAAATGGATGTCAGAAGTCACCGAAAACTTGAATGGACTGTAGCTAAAGAGAATGGAAGAAATGGTCAAATGAAAGAGTTAAACAAAGGGCAGCTCAAGAGGACAAAGTAAAATATTATAGTGAAATATGCAAAGACCTGGAGTTGGAAAATCAAAGGGGAGAACACACTTAACATTTCTCAAGCTGAAAGAACTGAAGAAACTACTCAAGCCTTGAGTTGCAATATTGAAAGTTTCCATGGGCAAAATACTGAATGGCACGGGAGGCATCAAATGAAGATGGAAGGAATATTTAGAGTCACTGTACCAAAAAGAGCTGATCCACATTCAGTTATTTCAGGAGGCAAATATGATCAAGAACTGATGGTAGTGAAGGAAGAAGTCTAAGCTGAAGGAATGGGCAAAAAGCAAGGCTCCAGGAACTGATGAAACACTTACTGAGATGTTTCAGTAACACTGTTAGCACTCACTTGCTGATGCCAAGAAATCTGGAACACAGCTATCTGGTCAACTGACTGGAAGAGATCCATATCTGTGCCCATTCCAAAGAAAGGTGATACAACAGAATGTGGAAACTATCAAACAATATTATTAATATCACATGCAAATAAAATTTTAGTAACAATGGTTCAAAAACTATTGCAGGGTTAGGGAACTGCCAGAAATTCAAGCTGGATTCAGAAGAAGACAGGGAATGAGGAATATCATTTCTGATGTCAGATGGATCTTGGCAGAAGGCAAAGAATACCAGAAAGATATTTGCCTGTGTTTTATTGACTGTTGTTGTTGTTGTTATGTGCCGTCGAGTCAAACCCGACTCATAGCGACCCCTCCTTGGGTTTCCGAGGCAGTATCACTACGGAAGTAGGATTGCCCAACCTTCCTTCCAAGGAGTGACTGGTGGGTTTGAACCACCAGCCGTCTGGTTAGCAGGCAAGTGAGGGCATTCAACTGTGTGGATCATAACAAATTATAAATAACAATGGGAAGAATTGGAATTCCAGAACACTTATGATCATGAGGAACCTGTACATAGTCCATGAGGTAGTTTGTTCAAACAGAACAAGGGCATGCTGTATGGTTTAAAATCATGAACAATGTGTGTCAGAGTTGTATCTTTTTACCATACTTATTCAATCTGTATACTGATCAAATAATTTGAGAATCTGGACTATATGAAGAAGAACACAGCATTGCAGTTGTGAGAAGACTCATTAACAACCTGCAATATGCAGACGGCACAACCTTGCTTGCTGAAAGTGAAGAAGACTTGGAGCACTTATTGATGAAGATCAAAGACTACAACCTCCAGTATGGATTATATCTCAACATAAAGAAAACAAATATCCTCACAAGTGGACCTATAAGCAACATCACAATAAATAGAGAAAAGATTGAAGTTGTCTACAATTTCATTTTACTCAGATCCATAACCAATGCCTGTGGAAGCAGCAGTCAAGAAATCAAACGATATATTGCATTGAGCAAATCTGCTGCAAAACACCTCTTTAAAGTGTTAAAGAGCACAGATATTACTTTGAATACTAAAGTGCACCAGACCCAAGCCATGATATTTTCAATAGCGTCATATGCTTCTAAAATGTGTACAATGAATAAGGAAGACCACAGAAGAACTGATGCATTGAATTGTGGTGTTGGAAAAGAATAATGAATGTACCATGGACTGCTAGAAGAAAGAAAAAAATCTGTCTTGGAAGAAGCACAGCCAAAATGCTCCTTAGAATTGAAACTGGCTAGACTTCATCTCATCTACTTTGGTTATGTTGTCAGAAGAGACCAGTCCCCAGAGAAGGATTTCATGCTAGTTAAAGTAGAAGGTCAGCAAAAAAGAGGAAGACCTTCAATGAGATGGACTGACACAGTGCCTGTGTTGATGGGCTCAAGCATGGTAATTATTAAGAGGATAGCACATGACTGGGCTGTTTCATTCTCTTGTACACGGGGTTGCTATGAGTTGAAATTGCCTAACAGCTTTACAAGTACATTATGCACTAAGTAGGCTAATAGACTGTAGCCTCAATATCGGTTAATTCAGACTAGGGTAACAGCCCAGTTACTTGAGAAGTACAGTATTAGGTAATAACTGATAAATTAAAAAAGATAGATTTATAACCAACTACAACTCAGACCATGATAAGCATTATAACACATTAAGTTCTTTGGAGGAAAATCTGGAGGGATAATTAAATAGGAATAAAAGGTCACTGGGAAAACTTTCATGGAAGAAGTGGTATATGAACCAGGCCTTGAAAGATGATAGCATCTTGAGTGAAGTCAGGGCAACAATGTTTAGCTTAAGAGAGCAAAGGCAAAGAGGGAAAAAAGTAGGATGCTTGAAGGAATTATAAAAGGAGATGAGATTGTAAATGTAGTTGGTGAAACAAACCAAACTCTGCCAATATGTCAATTCTGACTCATGGTAACCCCATGTGTTACAGAGTAGAATAGTTCCCTAAGATTTACTTTATGGAAGCAGCCTTCCAGGCTTGTCTTCCTCAGTACCACTGAGTGGGTTCAACCCACCAACATTTAGATTGGTTGTTGAGTGCAAACTGTTTTTGCAAACCAGGCAAAGAGGGACAATTTAAGACCTTTGAGTATTTGTGGACTGTCATGATCAGAGTTGTTGTATACAAAGAATATTCTAGCTTCAGTGTGAAAGATTGGTTGGAAGAGACAAGTAAGAGACAAAGATGCCCATTGGGAGTTTATGACAAAATTCTACGTGAGAATGAAGGAAAGAAAGAAGAATTAGAAAAAGAAACATTCTGGAGAAAGAATCTGTAGGACTTATCAGTAATTGGTTATGAGAAACAAAACAGAAAGAGATTAAAAACATTTTCAAGACTAGAGACCTGGAAGGATAATGATGGCACAGAAGAGGGAACAGGTTTATATATGTTGTCTGTGCTGTATGTGTATTGAGAGGGGATTGTTTCATGGGCCGAGGATAAGGAAGAATCCCACTCTGGTGGTGCCTAAGGCACTAGACTGGTAACCAGAAGGCTGGAGGTTCAAAACCACCAGCCACTACTTCGAGGGAAGATTGAGCAATCTATTTCTGTAGTGACTCCGCCTTGGAAACCCCAGGAGGGGTCGCTATGAGTCGGATCCGACTCGACAGCAGTGAGTTTGTATTTTGTGTGTGTGTGTGAGACAGTAAGAATGAGAAAGTATTGTATAACGGAGTTGAAAAGACAACACTCTGCACCATGTGAAAAGATACAATTTAAAGCGTATCTAGACTTTCTGTTTCCTAGTCTCTCTGAATCAAACCCATATAAAATGAAAGTTTAAGAAACATCAGCTGAATAGGACTTTATTACTCTCACTGCACCTTCTTAATAATTCTGAACCCTTACCACCTAAACCTGATAATTTTCTTTTCGCATTAAATAAGCCAAGCTTTTAAAAATGAATTCTATATAGAGTTTAGTCCATTTTGTCTTTTTTCAGAAAACTGATTCGTGACTTGTGCAGTCTCCATCTTTTTTTCAAAGTCTTTGTGACTTCTTTTTGAATTAAATATTTAGTAAATATGCCATTATCTTCTGATACAAGCTCTGTAGTGTGCTTTTAAAACAACCACAATTTGTTTTCTCATTGTGATGTAGGTGCAAATTTATAAAGCAGATTTCTTTACTCCCAACAGTTCACGCACATTTGATTTCACAGCCCCGATTAAAATTTCCAACCATAAAAAGCTCTCCTCCCCTATCCTCCCTGTGACTACCACTTCCCTGTGACCTTCTTATCTATGCATTCCTGTCTGTCCAGCTTTCCCTCTTTGTGAATGCTGCCCTTCTGATGCCTCATGTCTGATTGATCTAAGGGGTATGTTCTCGTTACCTAGTACCACTCTGACAAGAAATATACCACAAATGCGATCCCTTAAACAAACAGGAGTTTATTCTCTTCATTTTGGAGACTTTAAGTTGAAGTTCAAAGTGCCAAGCTCTAGGAGCTGGGTGAAAGCTCCTCAGTCTTGGGCTTCAGCTCTGCCTCTTGCTCCCAGCCCGCTGAAGCTAGAGGCTTTTCTTCACTCATACAGCTGCTGGCTGCTGAGGCTGCCAAGCCCAAGGTTGACAAGTAAAAAGGCACAGTCCCGATGTTACCAAACCACATGGCAAGCCATTAATTCAAGTCCATTGTAAGTCCCCAGATCAGCAGAGCATGGCAGGCTGCTGAACAATGACACGGCTACATGCAGAGTCCAAGTGTGCCACAAGCTAGAGACCATTCCCAAAGATGTTTCTTATATACAAGAAGCAGATCACATACCCAAAGTAGCTACCTAGCTGCTTCTGGTAGATTCCCACCATGGAGCTGATTACCAGTCTCATCATGGGGAATAACTACCACCAACTACCCAGCCACTCAACCAGGCCCAGACAAGTTGACACATAAACATAACCAACACAGGGTGCATCTCCCTGTGGTAGGTGTTCTGTATGTAGGTCTTTCTACTGTTGGGCTGAGAGCCAATCTGTGGGAGTGAGTCCATTTCTAGGCCTGAAGGATAACCTGGGGCCACAGTCTCAGGGGGTCCACCAGTCTCTATCCAACCAATAGTTCTGGTCATTTTTGTGTTTTTGAATTTTGTTCCACATTTTTCCTCCCACTCTATTCAGGATCTCTAATTTTGATCCCTTTCCAAGTGGTTGTCATTGGTAGTCAGGCACCATCTATTTCTTCTGGTCTCAAAGGTTAAAGGCTGACATGGTCCATCACGTCTTTGAACTAATATTTTCCAAATGACTTTGATTTTCTTCACTTTTCTTTGCTCTAGACAGGAGATCAATAGTTGCACCTTAGATAGCTGCTCAAAAGATTTTAAGACTCTAGTCGCTATTTACCAAAGTAGGATGTAGAGCAAGATTTTTATGTACTATGCAAAACAATCACAATTATTTTAATCAAAAAACTAGCCATAGGGAGAGGGAGAAGTTGGAGGTGATGGCTTAAAATGGAGCATTATTGTTTTGAAAAATATCAAGCACTTATTTTGACTGAGTGTCTGGATGGACAGGGAAGGGAAAAAAGTGACCTGACAGTACCATTTGTGAGAGATGATTTCAGGGTAATAATGCCCTACAAGTCCTTTTCCTCTGGCCTCTATGTTCTCAATCATGAACATTTTCTGAAGAATTCATCCCATATTTAACATGATAAACAGTATGTACTGGGATGAGAATGCATTTGGGAGTCTACAATGACTCTGAGTTAACTATCAAAGCTAGAAATTCTCATGGAAGCTATAACTTCCTTCCTCCAATTCAAAGTGTTGGGGTATTATCTGAAGACTCTTGATGAACTTAAACATAGTAATAGAAAAGAAAAATTAAAAAAAAAAAAAAAAGGAGATGGGGAAAGACAGCTGGAACTAAGGGAAATGATGGGATAAAGAGTCAAAGAAAGATGAACATTACCACTAAAGATAAAGTACCAAAGCCAAAACAAACTCACTACCATCGAGTAGATTCTGACTCATAGTGACCCCCATTGGATTGCTGAGGCATAAATCTTTACAGAAGTAGATTGCCCCATCTTCTTTCTATGGAGCAGCTGATAGTTTTGAACCGCTGATCTTCTGGTTAGCAACAAAGTACCTTCTCCACTACACCACCAGAGCTCCTTAAAGAAAAGTAGGTGCATACCAAAAACCAAACTCACTGCCATTGAGTTGACTCCTTCTCATAGCAAATGCCATTGGGTTCCCAAGGCTGTTGGAAATCTTTACGGAAGTGGATTGCCCCAATTTCTTCCTGGGTTACAGTTGCATTAGAAAAAAACATAAATACTCGACATGTGATGGAAAATGCTAGCTGCCTTCCCAGTAGCCTCTTCCTTCTTCTATTATTACTCATGAAGCATCAGTTGCGTCCAGGTGCTCACTCCTTCCCATGTTATTTAGGGTTAAATCCTAGTAAGTGTACCAACCTTCATAATCCCATTTTTCTTTCCAGTGATTGATTTAAAATGAGTATGTGATATAATTCTGGCAGATAAGATGAGGAGAAATCTGTTAAGAGTCTTCTAGGTAAAATTTCCTTGATAATAATATGAGCAATACACAAAGAGATGTTCTGTTGCCTCCCTTACTCTGTTAGATGTTATCAGCTCTGCATAGGATGATACCTAAAATTTGTGCAACCATCATCTCACTACCATTAGGAGCATTAGTCAAAGGCAGAGTCAAATGGCAGAACAGAAACTACAGGAGCTTGAGCTTTTGATGATTTTCTTTAACTGCTGAATTAGCCAATGTGGAAGTTACCTGTTATGTTGTTGTTGTTGTTGTTAGGTGCTGTCAAGTTGTCTCTGACTCATAGCAACCCTATGAACAGCACAACGAAACAATGCCCACAAAATAATGTGCCAGCTCCACGATCCCTGCTATACCTGAGCCCATATTGTAGCCACTGTGTCAGTCCATCTTGTGGAGAGCCTTTCCTCTTTCATTGACCTTCCAATTTACCAAGCATGATATTCTTCTCCAAGAAATTGTCTCTTCTTACAACACGACCAAAGTAGGTAAGACTAAGTCTAGCCATTCTCACTTCCAAGGAGCATTCTGGCTGCACTTCTTCCAGGACAGATTTGTTAGTTCTTTCAGCAGTCCACGGTACTTTCAGCATTCTTTGCCAGCACCACAACTCAAAACCATTGACTCTTCTTCAGTCTTCCTTATTCATGGTCCACTTCTCTTACCTGTTATAATGAGTGTAATTTACTTTAAAATACTTCAGCTTTTACTGTGTATATGTGTGTGTTACTTGGTGTGGTAGTTATGTTTGTGTGTCAACTTGGCTGGGCCTGGTTGAGTGGCTGTGCAGCGGCAATAGGTAACTGGAACGCTTGGTTTAAGCTATAACCCAGATTTGTAATTATTCAAATTAAAAAAAAAAAAATTCTTGTCCAGGAGTGGTCAATTTATATGGCAATCAGGAACACAGGAGTTGTCTGCTGACATTCTCATCTGGAAGCCAATATTCTAGGAGGGCAATTTCAAGCTTTTCTGTTAACTTTATCTTGCTCAATAACCTACACTTTGCTAATTATCATACTTGTTGTTGTTGTTTGTTGTTTGCCATTGAGTCGGCCCCGACTCATAGCGACACCTTCTTGGGTTTCCGAGGCAGTATCACTACGGAAGTAGGATTGCCCAACCTTCCTTCCAAGAAGTGGCTGGTGGGTTTGGACCTCCAGCCTTCTGGTTAGCAGTCAAGTGCCTTAGGCACTATGCTACCAGAGCTCCTTACTAAATGTCAGAAAAGAGCTTTTAATAATAAAAATAATAGCCAGTTGACTACTATGATGAATGCTAAAATTGGGCTCTCACTGGTGAACTTAAAGGTTTTCAATTCATTAGGATTAACTAAATTTATTTATAAACTCTTCTCACCCTTGTCTAAATAGGAAATAAGAATCTCACAAAGTCAAAAACCTGTGGTCATTTGGGATGATGCCTCAAGTTAAATTCATAAACAGAATAGTCCCTAGCCATAGAATCTTGAACTCCTTTTGCCTGAGGCCAACTACAAGGATGGCAGAATCCTATATCAATAATCTTGCTGATTCCCTTCAGTGACTCTTTCATATTAGGTGGCATTCTGACTCACTAAAAGGGTAGGGAGTTGGTGCTTTCTCAAGCCTGTACAACAGGTCATATGAATTATTTCCTTATGGTTGCTTGCTAATAAATGTTTAGCACAATATATACCTGTAAGTGTGTCTGAGTTCTTAAGTCATTATGCAGCACCATCAAAACTTGGAGCTGCTTATTTTGAGAATAATACATTTTCTTTATCATTTAAGCAATTGATTAGGATTTCCTTTCTCTTGCTGCTAACAGAGTCCTAATTTTATCACAACACCACCACCAGTTCACCAGTTAGCTCTGTGATTTAGATTGTAGTTTGAGAGTCAGGTGTTATATGAAAGGCTTCTGAATCAATCCAATGTGTTGTAGAAGAAAGTGCAATGGGATAGGAAATCAGAAGATGAAGATTTATACCAAATTCTGTGAGAGCTTTGGATAAGTCATTCAGCCTCTCTGAGACTTGAGGCCAAAGTAGTGTAATGATAAAAGGTACTGGCTCTTGAGTAAGATGGCCTGTATTTAATCTTAGCTTCTTCGTCACATACTACCTGTGTGAGGTCTCTATGCATCAATCTCCTTACCCATCAAATGTTCAAGTACTTACTATATAGAATTATTGCTGCTGGGTGACCTTGATTAAATTCCCATGTGACAGAGTAGAACTGCCCCCAGAGGATTTCCTTGGCTGTAATCTTTACAGAGGCAGATAGTCAGATCTTTCTCCTCTGGATCCCCTGGATCCAAACAGCTAAACTTTCACTTAACAACCAAGCGCTTAACCACTGTACCACCAGGGTTTGTTAGCAAGGTTAAATGAGGCATGTGTGTTCAACTTCAGTACAATGCCTGGAATGGTAAATACTTGATAAATGTCATTATCATAACCTCTTAAAAATAAGAGAATCAGTCTCAGTGGTCACCATATTCCCCACTCTCTAAAATTTTTCAATTTTACTCTCATTCTTGTCCTCTCCAAAAACAACATGAGGAATGAAAGGTAAAGTTCATCTATTCTAATTCCAGTACCAATCCTTGTGTTTGGTAATTCATTCATTACTTAATTTATATAGTCAGACAAGCAAAGCACTGTGGTAAACACTGTGGGTTTCTCTGAGGAACTCCTAATATTACTT
>NW_006921678.1:4039878-4044202 GCF_000298275.1 Orycteropus afer afer
GGTTTCCAAAGCAGTATCACTACGGAAGTAGATTGCCCCATCTTCCTTCTGAGGAGTGGCTGGTGGGTTTGACTGCCAGCCTTCTGGTTAGCAGTCGAGTACCTTAGGCACTACCAGAGCTCCCCTGGGACCAATAGCTTCTTTAAAAGTAGTAACTCTTTTCTTCTCTTTCTTCCTTAGGGGCTCAGTTTAAATTTATTCCATAGCCAAGAGAAGTATTTTCATCTCTAATCATAAAACACTGCTTATAAATTGAAGTCTTTTTATCAGATGAATTTTACTACATGGGAGAACATAGTGAGGTTTGGCAACCCGAACAAGCCCCCATGTGTTTGGAACCCACTGTGTTGTACACATTTGAAACACCATCTGCAGGCAATCTTTCCCTCTCCAACTTGTCAGAGTGAGTGACAGGGGAGATTCACGAGCAGAGATGCTCCATTAACTGGCAGCAACTCTGCCAATACAAGGGAAACATCTGTATCAGCCAAACCTGGTGAAAATTAAACAGTTAACTGAGTCTGAACACATATGCAAGTAGGAATCCCCATGTCCCTAAAGCAAAACCTGTGCCTTTCAAACCCCTAATTGATGTCTCCACCTCTTTCACTATAAGAATGGAGATCTCTTGAGAGTAATTTGAATCTCAGGAATGGTTCTAAACCATCAGATTGGCGATGTCTAAAGAGGAGTGTAAGGAACTCTGGTGGCATAGTAGTTAAAGGATTCAGCTGATAATCAAAACGTTGGTGGTTCAAATCCACCAGCCACTCTGTGGGAGAAACATGAGGTAATCTGCTTCTGTGAAGATTTACAGCCTTGGAAATTCTATGAGTAAGTTCTATTCTGTCCTAAAGTTCACTATGAATCAGAATGACATGTTGGCAGTGGGGTTGTTTTTGTCTAAAGAGGAGTGTGAGACAAGTAGATACACTCCTTGGAGAGAACAGTCATGGGAGAAAAAAGGGCTGCTTATACACAGGGAGACAGCTCAGAGGGCAGGAGTGTATGGAGGGATGGACACTGGGAAGAGGTAACTATGAGGAGGAAGTGGGAGGGGAGCTGTTGCATTGTGGTAAACTGTAGTCAATGACATGAGACAAAGTATATGTGAACTGCTGTATGGAAAGTGAATTTGCTCTGTAAATCTTCACCCAAATCACACAAAAAAAAAAGAGTATGAGAGGAAGCTGAGAATCACTGAGCCTTGCCCCTGTCCTGATCTTTCCTTGCCTTTCTTCATGTTAAGGAAACAGTGAATTTTCTCAGCATGGACAATACTTTGAAATCTTCACCTGAAATAATTCTAAGAAAAAACTGTTCATGATAGAATGTATTGTGAACCACAGATGTTTTTAAAAAACTTGAAACCCTCTACCTCTGCACACTTTGAAACAAATTGCTACAGTCTGTGTGATTCCTGTGTTTAGGTCTGTTGGAAAACTGGTTGAAGAATTCTGAAGAAGAATGTGTACCCAAGACAAAATGGATAGGTAAGATTATAACCAGATAATGAATCATAATGGGATCTCTGGTAGCGTAGTGCCCAAGGCACTTGACTGCTAACCAGAAGGCTGGCGGTTCAAACCCACTAGCCACTCCTCAGAAGGAAGGTTGGGCAATCTATTTCCGTAGTGATACTGCATCGGCAACCCAAGGAGGGTCACTATGAGTTGGGGCCGACTCAACGGCACATAACAACAACAGCAATGAATCAGTAAGACACAGTCTATATGGGCTTCACTGTGAAGTACGTGTGAACTTCAGTCACTGAAGAAAGTGAGTCAGGAAGGAAGGTTGCAAGGAGGACCAAGGCTCATTGTTCAAAGAGCGACTCTGAACTAGGGTTGCCAAGATGTCAGGATGAACTCTGGCTCCAAGCAGAACAAACATCTAATAGGCTTTGAGCAGGTGAAATAGAAGACAGGAGTTTCTAAGCTATGGAAATTCTGGTTGAGAGAATGAAATGGGCGAGTAAACATCAGTTCAGAGAGTATTAGCTTTAAGAGACAACTAAGCCATTCAGGCTCCAAATAGGTAAGCTGACATTCAGGGCTCCATTCCAGATGGTAACTGTACTAACTGATGTGGTTAGGTTTCAAAGACCAGGTCATTATGCAAAAACTGGCATTTTGCAAAAAATGGAGGGATGGCTACATCAGATCACAAAATGAGGATGACTATACCATTGCATAAAAGAGGTCTAGTGGCACAATGCCTAAGGCACTTGACTCCTAACCAGAAAGCTGGCAGTTCAAACACACCACGCACTCCACAGAAGGAAAATGGGGCAATCTATGTCTGTAAAGATTTACTGCCTCAGAAACCAGAGGAGAGTCATGATGAGTCGAAATCAACTCAATGGTAGTGAGTTATATCATTAAATAACTGTCAAATTATACCATTATATAACTGCCAAACCACTGAGAATCATGGTTCAGCCAAATTGACACATAACCCTAACAATCACAGCCAGCATCGTACCTCGTCATTCATTACTGCCAGATGTAAGTTGCTAATGCACAAAATAGCCAGATAGATTTTTTACTAATGTTGTAAAAAGCAAAATGTAGGATAACAAGATAGTCAATAGCTAAGGAGTAGGTATAATGCAAATAGAGCATCTGATGAACTGAGCACATCACAATGGGGCTTGAGAAGAAAGCTGGATGGTTGGCAGTCAGATACTAAGGAGGTCATTCCAAGTACTGCCAATTTACAGAAGCAAGATAAATTATAAACCCCCACTTGTAGGTAACAGAAGCATCCTAATGCAAAAATTGGCAGACTTAACCAGTTTTGGCTCAGTTTGAGCCTGTCAACAGGCCTCAATGAATGCTACTGAGAAAGATCTAAAAAGACACAAACTGGTATCTGGCAACTTTGTTCTTAGTCCTTTCCACACCCACAGATATACCTCAATTGATCTAGTGCTTCTTCATCTTCTCTTTTTTGGTAGTTGGTCATTACACTACAATTTTAAATGCATTGTTGTTGTCATTGTTAAATACATTAGATACTTCTGAGAATCCTGACTGCATCTATACACACACTTGAGAAAACTCTCCTTGTAAAGTCACCAACCATCCCCCATCCCAACACTTACCCCATAATTATATTGACCACATGCTCAGTATGATTATAACAATAACCACTGAACATATAACTGACACAATTATCAGTAAATAAGAATAAATTAAGGTGAGGTCTTGCTTCAGGATGTCACCAAAAACCAAACCAACTGCCACTGAGTTGACTGTGACTCATAGTGACCCTATAGGACAAAGTAGAACTGCCCCATAGGTATTCTAAGGCTGTAAATCTTTAAGGAAGCAGACTGTCTCATCTTTCTGTTGAGTTCAAACCTCCAACCTTTAGCGTATCTGCCAAATGCATTAACCACTGCCACAGAGCTCCTGATAGGATGTCACAGTCAATATTTATTTCTTGAGAATTAGGGAAGAATAGGAAAATTTGGAAATAAACACAAAGGATTGACAAATAACATTTCCATGAGTCATAAACACCTGTGAAGATGACTCATAATATGTTTTTTGTTGTACAAATGTTCACACATTTAGCAACACTGGAAAAACATTAGTAACTTTTAGGATGAGATCAACTTCTGTAAGTATTTGTCACTCCTGTTCTACTCCTATGTTCATGATGTAACATGTTAAAAGGGTGCCTTAATAAGAAAATTATTTACTGGTTTTAGCTTGTGATACTTTCATACCTACCTCTAAGGATAACATGGAGTTTCTAAAATCTCTCTCAAGAAAGACTGTATGAAATAACTTATGAGGAGAGGAGATGGGAGGAAGCAGCAGAAGGTATGTGTGGTATGGTAAATTACCTGGTATGGCTATTCTAGCCATAAGTCTTTGTAAACTCCATGGTGGAATTTACCATGACCAACTGAGGAGCTCCTGATTGTTAAAGTTATCCACCTGGAGTATTTCTGTTGAGAGTAGCACAAAGCAATGTTCTGAGAAGTGTGCTTTCTCTCACGTGTTTAGAATTGTAATGTTACAATTGGTTAGTTTGGCCATTCTGCCGGGCTCAGAAGGAGCCCTCCTAGAGGCAGAAGGAGTATCTCTGACTGCTGGCTGAGAAAGACATGCTGCTGAAAGAAACACGCTCCTGAGAGACATGTGCTGCTGAGAAAGAGAAACCAAGAAGCATACATTGCTGGGAGAGAAACACCAAGAGACATGTATTGCTGAGAGAGAGACTGAGAAAGACCTTTGGCTGAGAAACAGCAGGCTGAGAGAAACTGAGTGTGTTCCTGAATTTCAATTGTAACCTGTTGCTTCCCTAATAA
>NW_006921678.1:4047882-4050543 GCF_000298275.1 Orycteropus afer afer
AGAGAAGAAATAGAAGAGATTGTACTCAGGCAATAGTGGGCAACCAGAGGAATGGTTGAATATTACATCTAGAGAGCTTTGAACCTAGCCTGACACTGAAACCCTCATCCCGATTTCATGCCTTCAAAACCATCTCCCACTCTCCTCTTAGAGGAGGTTGTCCTGAGACAGTTTCACATCAGTTCCTGGGTTCTGAAGAGATATGAGGCTTTCTGATTCGCCCCCCTCAGAATATCGCAGCAGACTATGAAACACTTAGCTGCAGTGTAGAATTGGCTAGGACAACTCACATTGGAGCCATTCAGTCCATTTAGTTTCATTATTGTCCTTTTTGGTGTATGGAAAAACTAGCATACTTAGCTACTTTTACTTCCTATTATAAATAATAAACTCCCTGACTCAGTAGAATCACTCAAGCCGTTGCCTACATTTGTGTGTGTGTGCTTGAGAGAAAAGTAAAGGGAGAAAGGACTTCTCAGGTGCCATCCAGTCAGTTCCAACTGAGAGCAACATTATATACAACAGAACAAATCACTACCTGCTCCTGTGTCAACCTCACAATCACGGTTCTGCTTGAGCCCACTCCTGCAGCCACTGTGTCAATCCATTTCATTGAGGGTCTTCCTCTTTTTTGCTGACCCTCTATTTTACCAAGCTTGATATCATTCTCCAGGTACAGTTACCTTTTGACAAAACAAAGCATAAGAGGTAAAATCATGCCATCCTCCCTTCTAAAGAGCATTCTGACTGTACTTCCTCCAAGACAGATCAGTTTGTTCTGTCAGTTCATGGTATATTCAGTATTCTTTGCCAGCACCATAATTCAAATGCATCAGTTCTTCTGTGGTCTTCCTTATTCATTGTCCAGCTTTCACGTGCATATGAGGCAACTAAAAATACCATGGCTTGGGTCAGTGACACCTTGGCCTTCAAAGTGACATCTTTGCTCTTTAAACCTTTTTTTTAACTTTTTTTTTTTATTGTGATTTGGGTGAAAGTTTGCAGAGTAAATTCATTTTCCACACAGCAGTTCATATGCTTTTCATTTCATGACATTGATTGTAATCCCCATAATGTAACAACTCTCTTCCCACTTCCTCCCTGTGGTTATATTTCCCCTGTCTCTTTTTATCTTATCCATTCCTACCCTCTGAGCTATGTCTCTGTGTAAATAATGCCCTTCTGATCTCCCATGATTAATTGTTGTAAGTACTGTACCTACCTGGTGTCATTTTCACCTTATATGCCTATTACTTGCCTGGAAGCCACAGGAGTGAGTTCATTCCAGGACTGGAGGATATCTAGACGCCATAGTCTTGGGGGTTTCACCAGTCTCCATTAGGCCAGTAAACCTGATCTTTTTTATGATTTTCAGTTTTGTTCCACATTTTTCCCCCACTTTATTCAGGATCTCCTGCACTTTCTGAGTGGCTGACACTGGTAACCAGGCACCATCTAGTTCTGCTCTCATGGTCATGTAGGCCGAGGTTCACATGGTCCACTAGTCCCTTGGACTAATTGTTTCCATGCTTCTTTGGTTTCCTTCATTCTTCTTTACTCTGAACAAAGAGAGAGCAACTGTTTCATCTAGAGGGCTTCTTGCAAGCTTTTAAGACCACAGTTGCTATTCACCAAAGTAAGATGTAGAATAAAGTCTTTGTGTAGTATGTTATGCCAATTGAGCTTGATGGGAGGAAGCAGGAGAAGCGGCCTCCTGCAACTATGGTCCCAAGTTCACATCCCTAACTCACTCTCTCAGAGTGATTGGCTGTGGCTAAGAAGTTTTCCTAATTTTTCCCCCTGTTAGTTCTATTAATATGGACATTCTTATAGCACATACAAATACACATGTAGAAATATCATCTGCCAGACTTATGTATGGTCATAGGTATATTCCCTTTGGCCAAAACATGCCTGATCATTCAGCCCATGTACCTATGTATCCAACAGTGGATTAATGACTGTTACTACTGATAATGTGCTACTGTGTATGTAAAAGTACATAGCTTTGTTTTCTGTATCTCTTGTGAACTTCTCTGTGTTTCCCTTTTCCTCAGCGTTATTGTGTTGGTCACTCACTTTTGGTATAGTACTTTCATTTCAACCAAATCAATACATGTCTCTTACCTATCTAGCTATTTTCCCACCCATCCCCTCCCATTCCTGGTAATCAACAAACTTTCTTTCCATATATAAACATTTCCTTGACATTTTATAATAGTGAACTAATAAAATATTTGTTCTTCTGTGATTAACTTATTTCACTCAGGCTAATGTCCTCCAAGTTCATTCATATTATGCTGTGTTTCACAGATTCTACATTATTCGTTAGTGTTGCACAGTATTCCATTGTGTGTATGTAACATAGTTTGGTTATTCATTCCTCCATTGATGAGCATTTAGGTTGTTTCTACCTCTTTGCTGTAGTGAATAGTGCTGCGATGAACATGGGTGTGCATATATCTATTCTTGTCCTGGCTCTCACTTCTTTAGGATATACACCTACTAATGGGATTGCTGGATCCAGTGGTATTTCTATTTCCAACTTTTTAAGGAATTGCCATACTGATTTCCACAGTGGTTATATCATTGTACAGTCCTACCAGCAGTGTACAAGTGTCCCAATCTCTCCATGTTCTCACCAGCATTTGTTATGTTCTG
>NW_006921678.1:4051392-4051951 GCF_000298275.1 Orycteropus afer afer
CAACCATATGATCTACTATGCCAGCAATAACAAATTGCAGAGGAATGGCATGGTGTTCATGGTCACAAAGAATGTTTCAAGATCTACCCCAAAGTAAAATGCTGTCAGTGATAGGATAATATCCATATGCCCACAAGGAAGACCAGTCAATATGACTATTATTCAAATTTATGCACCAACCACCAAAGACAAAGAAACTGAGATTGTTAACAACTTCTGACGTCTGAAATTGACGAAACATGCAATCAGGGTGTGTTGATTATCACTGGTGATTAGAACGCAAAGTTGAAAACAAAGAAGAATCACTGGTAGTTGGGCAATATGGCCATGGTGATAGAAACAACGCTGGAGAACACATGATAGAATTTGGAAGACCAACAACTTATTCATTGCAAATACCTTTATTTAACAACACAGATGGTGGCTATACACATACACTTCACCAGATGGAGTAGAATGGAATCAGAATGACTATGTCCATGGCAAGAGGTGATGGAAAAGTACAATGTCTTTAGCCAAAAAAAAGCCAGGAACTGACTGTGGAACAGACCATCAGTTG
>NW_006921678.1:4053351-4054108 GCF_000298275.1 Orycteropus afer afer
ACCCCATCAACATTCTTTAGGGATATGGAAAAATCAATCGCTAACTTTATATGGAAAGGAAAGAGACCTCAGTTAAACAAAGCATTATTGAAGAAGAAGAACAAAGTAGGAGGTCTCACACTGCCAGATCTTAAAACCTACTACACAGCCACAGTAGTCAAAACTGCCTGGTATTGGTTTAATGACAGATACATAGACCAATGGAATAGAATTGAGAACCCAACAGTAGATCCATCAACCTATGGTCAGCTGATCTTTGACAAAGGGCCAATATCCACTAAATGGGGAAGAGAATACTTGTTTAATAAATGGTGCTGGCAAAACTGGAGATCCATTTGCAGAAAAATGAAACAAGATTTGTACTTCACACCACACACACAAACAAACTCCAGATGGATCAAAGACTTAAATGTGAAACCTAAAACTATAGAGTTCCTCAAGGAAAAACTAGAGGCAAACTTGGGGGCCCTAATATATGACATAAATAGACTATCAAGCATAACTCAAAATGCACAAGCAGCAGAAGAGAAACCAGATGATTGGGACCTTCTAAATATTAAATTTTTATGTCTTTCCAAAGACTTCTCCAAAAGAGTCAAAAGAGAACCTACAGATTGGGAAAGAATATTTAGTAATGACATATCTGAGAAAGGGCTTATCTCTAGAATTTATAGAAAACTCCAACACCTCAATAACAAAAATACAAACAATCTAATTTAAAAATGGCAGAAGACATGAATAGACACTTCACCAAGGA
>NW_006921678.1:4057800-4064112 GCF_000298275.1 Orycteropus afer afer
CCGAGGAGTGGCTGATGGGTTTGAACCGCCAGCCTTCTGGTTAGCAGTCAAGTGCCTTAGCCACTATGCTACCAGAGCTCCTAAATTTGCCTCTATTTTTCCTTTGATCAGCTTTATAGATTTAGGTTTCACATTTAAGTCTTTGATCCATCTGGTGTTAGTTTCTGTGTATGTTGTGAGGTATGGGTCTTGTTTTATTTTTCTGCAAATGAATGTGCAGTTGTGTCAGCATCATTTGTTAAAGAGGCAATCTCTTTCCCATTTAATGGATTTTGCCCCTTTGTCAAAGATCAGTTGACCATTGGTGGATGGATCTATTTCTGGGTTCTCTAGTCTGTTCAACTCTTTAACATTTTAAAGAGGGCTTTTGCAGCAGATTTGCCTAGTGCAATATGTCCTTTGTTTGCTTGATTGCTGCTTCCATGAGGATTGATTGTGGATCTAAGTAAACTGAAATACTTGATAACTTCAGTCTTTTCTCTGATTATCATAATGTTGTTTATTGGTCCAGTTGTGAGGATTTTTGTTTTCTTTATGTTGAGGTGTAATCCATACTGAAGACTATAGTTCTTGATCTTCATCAGTAAGTGCTTCAAATCTTCTTCACTTTTACCAAGGAAAGTTGTGACATCTCTGTACTGCATGTTGTTAATGAGTCTTCCTCCAATCCTGATGTTGCATTCTTCTTCATATAATCCAGCATCTTGGATTTTTTGCTCATCATATAGATTGACTAAGTATGGTGAAAGCTTAAAACCCTGACATACACCTTTCCCTATTTTAAAACATGCAATATCCCCTTACTCTGTTTGAACAGCTTTACAGGTTCCTCATGAGCACAATTAAGTATTCTGGAATTCCCATTCTTCACAATGTTATCAATAATTTGCTGTGATCTTTGCATAGTCAATAAAACACAGGTAAACAACTTCCTGGTTTTCTTTTCTTCCAGCCAAGATCCATCTGACATCAGCATGTCATTCCTCATTCCATGTCCTCTTCTGAATCTGGCAGTTCCCTTTGCATGTACTGCTGCAACTGTTTTATATTATTTTCAGAAAAAATTTTACTTGCAAATGATATTGTTTGATAATTTCCCCATTCTGTTGGATCACCTTTCCTTAGGATGGGCACAAATCTGAATCATTTGGCTGAGGACCTGTCTTCCAAATTTATTTGCATAGACAAGTGAGCACTTCAGCATTGCATCCATTTTTTGAAACATTTCAACTGGTACTCTGTTAACACCTGGAGCCTTGTTTTTCACCAATGCCATCAGCCCAGTTTGGACTTCTTCCTTCAATACCATTGGTTCTTGATCATATGCTATCTTCTGAAATTCTGGACTATCAACCATTTCTTTTTGGCACAGTAACTCTGTGTATTCCTTCCATCTTCCTTTGATGCTTCCTGCATCGTTCAATATTTTTCCCATAGAAACCTTCAATATTGCAACTCAAGGCTTGAATTTTTCTTAGTTCTCTCTGTATGTATTTGATTTCTAACTCCACTCTTTTGCACATTTCATTATAATATTTTACTTTGTTTTCTCAAGCCACCCCTTGAAATCTATAAAGTTCATTTACACCATCATTTCTTCCATTTGCCTTAGCTACCTTATGTTCTGTAGCAAGTTTCAGAGGCTCTTCTGACATCCGTTTTGGCCTTTCCTTTTCTCATCTTTTTATGATTTTGTGCTTTCTTCTTGTACAAAGTCCTTGATGTCATCTCACAACTCATCTTGTTTTAAGTCATTTGTGTACAATGTGTCTCTTTCCATAGATGCAGTCAATTTGATTCCTGTTTTCCATGTGGGGAAGTCCATGTATATAGTCATCATTTATGTTGTTGGAAATATGGTATTTGCAATGAATAAGTCATTGTTCCCATAAAATTTTATCATGACATCTGACCTTTTGCACCATTTCTATCACCAAGGCCATTTTTTCCAGATCCTGATCTTTCTTTTTTCCACCCTTCTCATTCCAATCACTAGTAATAATCAATGCATTCTTGATTGCATATTTGATAAATTTTATACTGGAGAAATTGGTAAAACTCTTCAATTTATTCATCTTTTGTAGAAAAGACTACCTTTCTATAAAAGAAGAAATATGGAAAACTTTCCATGAGAATTTATTTTACAATAAGCCTCTTATCAGAAGTTAGGAAAAATGTAACAAGGGAAATAAGTCCTTATTTTAAGTCCCACTGTGCCTATTTTCCACACACAAGTAAACAGCTTCCCATTATAGTGATTACTAAAGTGTGCTTCCCTCAAGTCTGATCAATGTGGACAGTCATACCTGAGAAATGGACTGACAGCAATAACTTGGGCTAAAAGTTATGATGCTCTCATAGAAGCATACTGAGTGTTCTCCCTATTTTTATGATTTTTTTCATTATTGGTTTTTCTACTTTGACTTTCAACTTAGTGAGATAAAAGTAAATTTGATTTAAAGTAGAGTTCTGTTTGCTTTCTTGTCTCTACATTACACTAGAAATAATAGAAGTTGAGGCAATTATAGTAAAGGGCTTTAAGCCAGGGCAGAGGCCTGGTACAAGTTGCTAAAACTCTCTCCCATTCCCTTGCTCAAATGAATAGAATGAAATCTCAAGTAAATGCCTTGGATTTATTTTATTATTCGCTGCAAAAAAACAAACAACAACAAAAGAAAACCATCAAGCCATGGAGGAGGGACAATCCTTCCACTTTTTCACTTTTCCAATGTGAAAGGGCAGGGATAAACATTGTATGCAGTTAGTATTTATTAAACTTATATGTGCCCAACCTTGTATTATGTGCTTTACCAAAAAAAAAAAAAAAAAATTAAACTTTACAACTACCTTGTGAGATTGCTTTTAGCTGAGTAGATGCTCTTGTCATGTTCCTTCAAATCTATGTCTAGGAAAGGCTAACAGAAAAAAAAAAAAAGCAATATGGAGAAGGAGACAGAGAGACAGAAAAATAGACCTTAGAATACACACACACATATCCATAAGTATATGCATATATTCATATGAATAAGCATAAATATTGGCACTTGACTTATCTCAGAAAATGAAATATAAATGTATAGGGTTTCTGTTTGAGATGCTATTCTAAAATTGACTGTGGTGATGGATGCACATATCTGTGAGTATACAAAAAACCATTGTATTGTACACCCTAAATGGGTGAATTGTATCATATGTGAATTATAATTCTATTTACAAAAATATATAAATCTGTTTACAAAAAGTATAAGATTACTCCTGAAATGATAATTCACAATAATTCTAGGGCTATATTAAGTAGCCCAATAAATTAGAAAATATACCTAAAAAGCTGAAGTCTGTTCTTAAATACAAGAAAACTACTGAAGCTGTAGTAGAAAAACTCCATTTAAAAAATCATAATGGAAATTCCTCCACTTTCTATTCGTCACTGGGTAGAAGGAAGTCGATTTAACTTCACTGCTGAGTAATTTAGAACACTTAAATATTTCTTTCTCTGTTCCTCTGTCAGTTTGTTGTACTATGGTGGCTTGTATTGCTGTGATGCTGGAATCTATGCCACCAGTATTTCAAATACAAGCAGGGTTATCTATAGTAGACAGGTTTCAGAGCTGCTTCCAGACTAAGACAAACTAGGAAGAAGGATGTGGCCAAGTCCACTTCTGCAAAAGAAAACAAAAAATTGACTATAGTGCCAGAAGATAAGACCCTCAAGTTGGAAGACACTCAAAATACGACTAGGGAAGAGTTGCCTCCTTAAGGTAGCATCAACCTTAATGACATGGATGAAGTAAAGATTTTGGGACTTTCATTTGCTGATGTGGCATGACACAAAATGAAAAAAAAAAAAAAAAACCAGCTGCAAGCATCCATTACTAATTGGAACATGGAAGGTACAAAAAATGAATTTAGAAAAATTGGAAGTTGTAAAAAATGAAATGAAATGCATAAAGATCAATATCCTAGTTATTCATGAGCTAAAATGTACTGGTAATGGCCATTTTGAATCAGACAATTATATGGTCTACTATTCCAAGAATGATAAATTGAAGAGGTATAGCATAGCATTCATCATCAAAAAGAATGTTTCAAGTATAATGCTGTCAGTGTATGATAACATCAATAAACCTACAAGGAAAACCACTTCATAGGACTATTATTTAAATTTACACACCAACCATCAATGCCAAAGATGAAGAAACTGAACATTTTCACTAACTTCTGCAGTCTCAAATTGGTCAAACATGCAATCAAGATGCATTGATATACACTGGTGATTGGAATATAAAAATTGGAAATAAAGAAGAAAAATAAGCTGTTGGAAAATATGTGATAGAAATGACACTGGTAGTCCCATGAGAAAATTTTGCAAGATTATTTTGTGAGAAATTTTACAAGATTATTTGAAAATACCATTTTTCAACAACATAAACAGAGACTATACATTGGGACCTTATGGGATGGAATCACAGGCATCAAATTGACTACATCTGGGGAAAGAAAAAATGGAGAAACTCATTATCATCAGTCAGAATAAATCAGGGAAGGACTGCAGAACAGACCATCAATTGCTCATATGCAAGTTCAAATATTAGCTGAAGAAAACTAAAACATGTCCGTAAAAGCCAAAATACAACCTTGAATATATCTGACCTGAATTGAGAGATCATCTCAAGAATAGATTTGAAACATTGAATACTAATGACCCAAAGAGCAGAAGAGTTGTGCAAGGACATCGTACATGAAGAAAACAAAAGGTCATTAAAAAGCCAGGAGGAAAAAAAGACCATAATGAATGTGAGAAGAGACTCTGAAACTTGCTCTTGAATGTAGAATAGCTAAAGTGAAAGGAAGAAATGATGAAGCAAAAGAATTGAACAAAAGTTTTCAACAGAAAGCTGAAGAAACAAAGTATTATAATGAAATGAGCAAAGACTTGGAATTAGAAAACTAAAAGGGAAGAACACAATTGACAGTTACCAACCTGAAAGAACTGAAGAAAAATGTCAAACCTCGAGTTGCAATACTGAATATTCTATGGATGAAATAATGAATGATACTGGAAGCATCAAAGGAAGACAGAAGGAATACAGAGTGCACTAAAAAGAACTGGTTGGTGTTCAACCAATTCAGGAGGTAGCATACTTTCAAGAACCAATAGTATTCACTGAAAATAGAAGTCCAAGACGCACTGAGGCGTTGGTAAAAAAACAAGCCACTAGAACTTGAAAGAATACTAATTGAAATAATGCAAGAAATGGAAGCAGCACTGGAGGTGCTCATTTCTCTATGCCAAGAGATTTGGAAGGCAGCTACCTGGCCAAACAACTGGAAGAGATTCAAATTCATGCTCATTCCAAAGAAAGATGAGCCAACAGAAAGAAAACAACCAAACAATATCATATATTATGATACAAGTATGAAATTATGCTGAGGATAACGCAAAACCAGTTGCCACAAGACATCAACAGTGAACTACCAGAAATTCAAGCAGGATTCTGAAAAGGAAACTAAGGATGACATTGCTGATGTCAGATAGATCTTGGCTGAAAGCAAAGAACACCAGAAAGATGTGTTTTATTAACTATGCAAAGGTATTTGAATATGTGGATCATAACAAATTATGGATAGCATTGAAAAGAATGGGAATTCTTTCCAGGCATTTAGTTGTGCTCATGAAGAACTTGTACAAAGACTAAGGGCAGCCATTAGAACAGAATAAGGATGTATTGTGTGGTTTAAAATCAGGAAAGGTGTACCTTATGTTGCCTCCTTTCACCATACTTTCTCAATCTGTATGTTGAGAAAATATTCCAAGAAGATTGAGTTTATGAAGAACAGAGCATCAAGATTAGAGGAAGACTCATTAACAACCTGCAATATGCAGATGATACAACCTTGCTTGCTAAAAGGAAAGGGGACTTGAAGCACTTAATATTGAAAATCAAAGTCTACATCCTTCAATATAGTCTACACCACAATATAAAGAAAACAAAAATGCTCACATATGCACCAGTGAGCAATATTATGATAAATGCATAAAATTCTGAAGTTGTCAAGAATTTCATTTTATTTGGATCCGCAATCACTTCCCATGAAAGCAGCAGTCAGAAAATCAAAGGACGTATTGCATGGGGCAAATTTGCTGCAAAAGACCTCTTTAAAGTATTAAAAAGCTTTGAAGACTAAGGTGCACCTGACCCAAGCCATGGTATTTTCCATCACTTCATGTTGTTGTTGTAGTTATATGCCATCAAGTCGGCCCTGAATCATGGTGACCCCTTCTTGGGTTTCCAAGGCAATATCACTACAGAA
>NW_006921678.1:4068453-4070691 GCF_000298275.1 Orycteropus afer afer
TGTGTAAGCAGGAAAAGGTATCTACTGACTAAGCATAATATGAGCACAGCATGTTTTCACTAGGTGATTATATTTGAGAATCTATACCTTCATAGGGACTCCAAAGCAGTCCTGTGAAGAAGTGAATGACCAGAATTATATTACACATACGACTAAAGAAATACTGGCCATGAAGAGACCACCTACATATTTGGCAACAGAGCTATTCTAAATACAAAGTCTTATCAAACCAAGGAATTAGAGCAGTGATTCTCAAATATGGGTGATTTGCCCCCAAGAGACATTTGGTAATGCATAGAGACATTCCAACAGAATGAGGAATTTATCAAACTATATCATTAATATCAGATGCAAGTAAAGTTTTGCTGAAGATAATTTTAAAATGGTTGTAGCAGAATATTGACAGGGAAGAACCAGAAAGTCAAGTTGCATTTAGAAGACGGCATGGAATGAGAGGTATCATTACTAAAGTCAGATGGATCTTGGCTGAAAGCAAAGAATACCAGAAAAAAATGTTTACTTGTGTTTTATTGACTATGCAAAGGTATTTAACTGTGTTGATCATAACAAATTATGGATAACATTGCAGAGAATGGAAATTCCATAACACTTAATTGTGCTTAATTGAGGTACCTATATGTAGACCTAGAATCAGTTGTCAAACAGGACAAAGGGATACAGCATGGTTTAAAATCAAGGAAGATGTGCATCATATTTATTCAATCTGTATGATAAGAAAATAATCCAAATGACTGGACTATATGAAGAAGAACATGGCACTGGGATTAGACAAAGACTCATTAACAACCTGTGATATCCAGATGGCACAACCTTGTGGCTGAAAATGAAGATTACTTGGCACATTTACTGCAGATCAAAAATTACAGCCTTTAGGGTGAATTATACCTCAATATAAAGAAAACAAAAATCCTCACAATGGGACCAATAAGCAACATCGTGATAAACAGAGAAAAGATTGAAGTTGTCAGGGATTTCATTTTACTAGAATCCATAATCAATGCCCATGGAAGTAGCAGTCAAAAAATCAGAGGATATATTCCACTTAGCTCTGGTGCCATAGTGCCTAAGGCATTTGACTGCAAACCAGAAGCCTGGTGGTTCAAACTCACCAGCTACTCCTCAGAAGGAAGGTTGGACAATCTACTTCCATAGAGATACTGCTTTGGAAACCCAAGGAGGAGGTGCTATGAGTCAGATCCAACTCAACAGCAGTGAGTTTGGTTGTTTTGGTTTATCCCACTTGGCAAATCTGCTGCAAAAGACCTCTTTAAAGTGTTAAGGAACCAAGATAGCACTTTGAAGATTAAGGTGCCCCTGACCCAAGCCATAGTATTTTCAATAGCCTCATATGCATGGGAAATGAATAAAAAATGAAGAAGAAAGACCAAAGAAGAATCCATGCATTTGAATTGTGGTGTTGGCAAAGAATACTGAAAATACCATGGACTGCCAGAAAATATCATGGACTGCTGGGTGGCAGGATATCCAGGTAAAAAGGGGCAGGAGGCAAAGCTAGGCCCAAAGCCTCCTAGAGCCAGGAAAGGGAGGGAGCTGCCAGGGACCTGGCAGCTTCCAGGTACGAATTAGGTAAGGGGAGGGCACAGAGGTTTCTAACAGCTAAGGGAAACAAACTTGTCCGTCATTTTGTCATCCTGTGGGGCTTGTACATTGCTGTGAGGCTTGAGGCTGTGCCACTGGTCTTTCAGACGCCAGCAGAGTTGCATATGGTGCACAAGTTCCAATGCAGCTTACAGATTAATATGGACTAGGAAGAAGGAGGAGGCCATCCAATTCTCAAAAATTGACCAGGGAAAACCTTATGAATAGCAGAGAAACACTGTCTGATACATTACTGTGCAATTTTATGAATAGCTTGGAAACATTGTCTGACACAGTGCAGGAAGACAAGCCCCTTGGGTTGGAAAGCACTCAAAAAGGACCAGGAAAAAGTTGCCTCATCAGAGTATATGGATAAACTAAGTCTTTCAGGACCTGCATGTGCTGGCATGGCATGACTCAAATTCAGGAGAAACAAATGTAAATATCCATTAATAATTGGAACATGGAATGTACAAAGTATGAATCTAGGAAAATTGGAAGTTGTCAAAAATGAAATGGAATGCATAAAAATTGATATCCTAGGCATTGCTGTTGCTTGCTCTCACTGTGTGCTGTCAAGTCGGCCCCGACTCAGAGCGACCCCTCCCTTGGGTTTCC
>NW_006921678.1:4072861-4081458 GCF_000298275.1 Orycteropus afer afer
TCTGTCCTGGAGGAAGTACAGCCAGAATGCTCCTTGGAGGCAAGAATGGCCAGACTTCATCTCATATACTTTGGTCATGTTGTCAGAAGGGACCATTCCATGGAGAAGGATGTCATGCTTAGTAAGGTGGAGGGTCGACAAAAGAGGAGAAGGCTTTCAACAAGATGGATAGACACGGTGGCAGCAGCAATGGACACAAATATAGCAAGAATTATGGAGCTGGCTCAGGACCAGGTGGTATTTCATTCTGCTGTGCATAGGGTCACTACGAGTCAGAGACAACTCAATGGCACCTAACAACAACAACACTAGCCAGAAGAGTGAAAAAAATCAGTCTCAGAAGTAGTACAGACAGAAAGCTCCTTAGAAGTGAGAATGACCAGACTTCATGTCACATACTTTGGTCATGTTGTCAGAAGGGACCAGAAAACACCATGCTTAGTAAAGGAGAGAGTCAACAAAAAAGGGGAACCCTCTCAACAAAATGTATTGACACAGTGGCTGAATTAATAGGCTCAAGCATAGCAGATATTGTGAGGATGGCACAGGACTGGGCAGTGTTTCATTCTATTGTACATAGGGTTGCTGTGAGTCAGAGTTAACTTGACAGCACCTGAAAAAAACAAAGAGACACTGTTGCTTGTTGATACTGGGATGGTAATGTTAATATCAAGTGTGTTCTGGTTACCTAGCACTGCTCTGACAAGAATATACCACAAATGGGATGATCTTAACAGTTTACTCTCTTACACTTTGGGAGGCTAGAAGTCCAAAGTGCCAGGCTCTAGGGGCTGGGTGAAAGCCCCTCGACTATGGGGTACAGCTCTACTTCCTGCTCCTGGACCAATGGAGCTAGAGGCATTCCTTCACTCAGACAGCTGCTGGCTGCTGAGGCTACCAAGTCCAAGGTTGACAAGTAAAAAGGCACAGTCCCAATGTTACCTAACCACATGGCAGGCCATTAATTTAAGTTCATTGTAAGTCCTAAGGTCAGCAGAACATGGCAGACTTCTGAACAATGATACTGCTACATGCAGAGTCCAAGTGTGCCATAAACTAGAGACCATTCCCAAAGCTGCTTCTTATATATGGGAAGCAGACCACATACCCAAGGCAACTACTCAACTGGATGTGGTAGATCCCACCATGGAGTTGATTGCCAGTCTCATCATGGGGAATAACTGCCACCAGCTGCCCAGCCATGCAACCAGGCCCAGCCAAGTTGACAAATGTAAGCAACACATAGTGGGTAAAGAGCAGGAATGGTCCTAAACACCCTACAATGCACAGAACATCTTCCTCAAACTGACTCACTGCTGTCGAGTCAATTCAACTCATAGTGACCCCTCCTTGGGTTTCCGAGGCAGTATTACCATGGAAGTAGATTGCCCAATTTTCCTTCCAAGGAGTGGCAGGTGGGTTTTAACCACCAGCCTTCTGGTTAGCAGTTAAATGCCTTAGACAGTATGCTACTTCCTACAGGAAGAATTTTCTAACTCCAAGTGTCAATAGTTCTGAAGTTGAAAAACCCAAGTTTGACTTTCTAACAGTGTCATTGGATACCACATCTCCACCAATGTTTTAGTCTTGGTTCTTTAGAAGAGCAAAACTAGTTATGTATGTATATGTATAGAAGGAAAGATGATAGATAGATGATAGCTAGCTAGCTAGCTAGCTAGATAATCTAGTTTTTGACACCTATTATATGCCAGACACATTGTTTGACATTAGCAATGCTTTCCTCTAGCCTCTATAACTTACTTTTAACCTAGCCTTCTTCACATTTCACAGTAATAATTAATCATCTTATCTGTTTCCTTAACTAAGCTGTAAACATATAGCTTAAATATACAGAATAGTCCTTGAATATACAGAAAATATTATTTCTCTATATTATAAGGGAGCTCTAGTGGCATTTGAAACTGGTGGCAAGCCTCAAGCTCCACAGCAACATGCCACCACCGTACGATAATCTTTCAGACAAGTTTGTCTCCCTTAGCTATTCAAAACCCCTCCACCCTCCTCTTACCTGGATCCCTACCAGTTTCCAGCCACTTGGGAGTTGGGAACTAGGTCCCTCCCCTTACCTGGATCCCTGCTACTGCTCACTCTCTTGTGGTCTCCCTGGCTTTTCTTTCATCCTCCCCACTTTCCCAACACTTGGGGGTGGGGCCTGGGTCCCTCCCCTTATGTGGATCCAAGCCACACCCCATAACAGTGGGAAAGTGGGGATAGGTAAGAAAAGCCAGGGGGACCAGGACAGAGCAAGCAGTGGTAGGGATCAAGGTAAGGGAGGGATCCAGGCCTCACCCACAAGAAGCAGGAAAGTAGGGTAGAAGAAAGAAAAGCCAGGGGGACCAGGACAGAGTGAGAAGTGGCAGGCATCAAGATAAGGGGAGGAACCCAGGCCCCACTCCAAGAGGCAGAAAGCAGCAAGGATCCAAGTAAGGGGAGGGTGTAGAGATTTCAAACATCTAAGGGAAACAAACTTGTCTTTCGGTTTGTCGTACTGTGGTGGTATGTTACAGTGACACTTGAGGCTGTGCCACGGGACTTTCAAACACCAGTGGGGTTGCACATGGTGCACAGGCTTCAGCATAGCTTGAAGACTGAGACAGACTAGAAAGAAGGAAGAGGCCATCCACTACTCAAAGAAGTGGCCAGGGAAAACCTTATGAATAGCAGAGAAACACTGTTACATTACTGTGCAACATTATGAATAGCACAGAAACATTGTCTGATACACTGCAGGAACAGGAGCCACTTAGGTCAGAAGGCTGTCAAAATATGACTTGAAAGAGCTGCATCATCAGAGTAGAACCAATCTTACTGATATGGATAAAGTAAAGCTTTCAAGACCTCCATTTGCTGATGTGGCATGACTCAAATTGAAGAGAAACAGCTGCAAACATCTACTGATAATTGGAACATGGCATATACAAAGTAGGAATCTCAGAAAATTGGAAATTGTTGAAAATGAAATGGAACACATAAAGATCGATATCCTATGCATTAGTGAGTTGCAATGGACCGGTTTTGGACATTTTTAATTAGACAACCATGTGATCTACTAAGCCGGGAATGACAATTTGGAGAGGAATAATGTGGCATTCATCATCACAAAGGATGTTTCAAGATCTGACCAGAAGTACAATGCTGTCAGATAACATCCATTTGTCTAAAAGGAAGACTAGTTAATATGACCGTTATTCAAATTTATGCACCAACCACAAAAGCCAAAGATAAGGAAATTGAAGATTTTTATCAACCTCTGCAGTCAGAAATTGACCAAACATGCAATCAAGATGTGTTAACTACCACTGGTGGCTGGAACAAAAAGTTGAAAACAGAGAAGAATCACTGGTAGTTGGAAAATTTGGTCTTGGTAACAGAAATAATGCTGGAGATCACATGATAGTATTTTACAAGACCAACAACTTATTCATTGCAAATACCTTTTTTCAACAACACAAAGAGTGGCTATACACAAGGACTTAGCCAGGTGAAGTACACAGGAATCAGATTGACTACATCTGTGGCAAGAGTCGAAGGAAAAGCTCAATATCTTCAGCTAAAACCAGGCCAGGAGCTGATTGTGGAAGAGACCATAAACTGCTCATATGCAAGTTCAACTTGAAGACAACTAAAACAAGTCTATGAGAGCCAAAATAAGACCTTGAATATATTCCTCTTGAATTTAGACACCATCTAAAGAATAGATTTGATGTGTTGAACACCAATAACCAAAATCCAGAAGAATTGTGGGATGGCATCAAGAACGTCAACCATGAAGAAAGTAAGAGGTCATTAAAAAGGAAAAAAAAGAAGAAAAGATCAAAATGGATGACAGAAGAGACTCTGAAACTTACCGTTGAGTGGAGAGTAGCTAAAGGAAATGGAAGAAACGACAAGATAAAAGAGTTCAACAGAAGATTTCAAAGAGCAGCTCGAGGAGACAAATTCAACTATTATAATGAAATGGGCAAAGACTTAGAGTTAGAAAAACAAAAGGGAAGGACACGCACAGCATTTTTCAAGCTGAAAGAACTGAGGAAAAAATTTAAGTGTCAAGTTGCAATATTGAAAGATTTTATGGGCAAAATATTGAATGATGTGGGAAACATCAGAAGATGGAAGGAATACACAGTCACTGTACCAAAAAGAACTGGTAGATCTTCATACATTTCAGGAGGTGGCATGTGATCAAGAACCAATGGTATCGAAGGAAGAAATAGAAGCTGCACTGAAGGAATTGGTGAAGAACAAGACTCCAGGAATTGAAGGAATACCCACTGAGATGTTTCAACAAATGGATGCCCTGCTACAGGCATTCACTTGGTTATGCCAAGAGGTTTGGAAGACACCTACCTGGCCAACTGAATGGGAGATGAATTTGTACATATTCTAAAGAAAGGTGACCCCACAGAATGTGGAAATTATTGAACAATATCATTAATATCACATGCAAGAAAAATCTTACTGAAGATAATTCAAAAACAGTTGCAGCAGTATATTGACAGAGAACTTCCAGAAGTGCAAGCTGGATTCAGAAGAGGACATGGAACAACGGATATCATAGCTGTTATCAGATGGATCTTGGCTTAAAGCAAAGAATACTAGAAAGATGTTTACTTCTGTTTTATTCAGTATGCAAAAGCATAATGAATATGCAAAAGGAATTGGTGAAGAACAATGGTGGGTTTTCCGTCAGTTCCTGGAGGCTTGTTCTTCACCAGTTCCTTCACTATGCAAAAATTTGATTGTGTGGATCAGAACAAATTGTGATCATAACATTGAGAAGAATGGGAATTCGAGAACAATTATTTGTACTCATGAGGATCCTGTACATAGACCAAGAGGCTGTCATTCAAACCGAACAAGGGGACACTGCATAGTTTAAAATTAAGAAAGGAGTGCATCAGTGTTGTATCTTTTCTCCATATGTATTCAATCTATATGCTAAGCAAATAATCTGAGAAGCTGGACTATATGGAAAAGAACGTGGCATCAAGATTAGAGGAAGAATCATTATCAACCTGCCATATGCTGACGTCACAATTTTCCTTGCTGAAAGTGAAGATGACTTGAAGCACTTACTGATTAATATTGAAGAATGCAGTCTGCAGTATGGATGATATCTCAATATAAAGAAAACAAAAATCCTCACAACTGGACCTGTAAGCAGCATCACGATAAATGGAGAAAAGATTGAAGTTGTCAAAGACTTCACATTGCTTGGTTCTACAATCAATGCCAATGGAAGCAGCAGTCAGAACATCAAACAATGTATAGCACCAGGCAAGTCGGCTACAAAGAACCTCTTTCAAGTGCCGAGGAGCAAAGATGTCTTCTTGAGGACTAAGGTGCACCTGACACAAGCCATGGTATTTTCAAACACCTCATATGCACGTAAGAGATGGACAATGACTAAGGAAGACCAAAGAAGTATTGATGCTTTTGAGTTGTGGTGCTGCCAAAGACTACTGAAAGTACTGTGGACTGCTAAAAGAACTAACAAATCTGTCCTGGAGGAAGTGCAGCAGGAATGCTCCTTGGAAGCGAGAATGGCCAGACTTCATCTCACCTACTTTGGTCATGTTGTCAGAAAGGACCATTCCCTGGAGAAGGATGTCATTCTTGATAAGGTGGAGGGTCAATGAAAGAGGGAAGGGCCTTCAACAACGTGGACTGACACAGTGGCTGCAACAAAGGACTCAAATATAGAAGGGATCGCAGAGCTGGCGCAAGACCAGACACTGTTTCATTCTGCTGTGCATAGTGTAGCTATGAGTCAGATACAACTTGATAGCACCTAACAACAATAACAACAACTGGTGACATAGTGCCAAAGGTGTCTGACTGCTAACCAGGATGCTAACCCACCACTCCTTGGAAGAAAGATTGGGCCATCTGCTTCCATAGAGATATTGTTGTGTTGTTGTTATTATGTGCCGTCGAATCAGACCCAACTCATAGCGACCCCTCCTTGGGTTTCCAAGGCAGAATCACTATGAAAGTAGATTGATACCACCTTGGAAACCCAAGGAGGGGTCTCTATGAGTTGAAATCAACTTGACAGCAGTGAGTTTGGTTTTGGTGGGGTTTTTTGTCCATATTATGTTACACACATAAAAATAAATTCTGGGATTTAAAGAGAAATTCAGAGGGATTTAAAGCATATATACACACATATTGAGATTTACTTCAAGGTAATGGCTCATGCACTTATGGTGGCTGTCAAGCCCAAAGTCTATAGGTCAGCTGGCAGATTGGAAACCTCTCTTGGCTCATGAGGTTGCAGGGCTGGTGAATATAAAATTGGCAGGCCAGTGATTTCTGCAGACTTGTGTCCCAGGAACCATCGGTCAGGCAACAAGAAGAGTGCAGGGTCGAGAGAGAGTGAAGTTTGCCAGAACATCCATTTATATTCTCTGGAAAGGCACACCCCCAAGGAATCTCCACTTTCAACTGATTAATTGATAATATCAGATCATATATTACGGAAGGTGATTACATGGTATTACATTATGGAGGAGCAATCAGTCAGTATTTGCCAAGCTAGTGACAGTCATAGCTTAGCCAAGTCAACATAAAATCAACCCAAAATATTAACAATCACAGCCAATTGCATTGCATCGATATAGGCTTTAATGGGTCTAACTGGTTTAAGTAAAAGTTACATTCTGAAAAATTATTTAATATTTCTGTTACTGTACATGTAACCATAGTTTTAGTGTTTGTAAGTGGAAATCTAGCAAAAGTTCTTAGAAAAAAAGCAGGAAAAAAAAAAAAGAGCTTTCTTAAGGACAGCCTATAGCCTCCCATCTTTATAGTAAGAATTTATAGGCCCCTACCATGCAAAAAACAAATTCTAGAATTTTGATCATCTGGTACACATATGAGCTACATCCAAATTATTTGAAAAAAAAAGAAAAAGGAACACATGTCCCTACCACCAAGGAAGGAGTTCATATGATACCCTTACCTGTGTTATAGCACCTTTCCTGCACTGGTGTACTGCTGTGAGAAAAAAAAGCTAAAATTCTGCCAAACATTTCATTAAAGGTAGTTTCTAGGCTATGGGTTGATAAAATAATAATTACTGCAATTTCTGAAGAATCATTAATATGTTATACACTTTGAGATTTGACTCAAGACTTGACATCTAATAAGGTCCTTTTCTTAGTTTAAAATCTAGGCCCATTTCCCCCCTTGGTGATGCTAAGCCAAAGTGATATTTTGGATTTGGACCTGCCATATTTGAAAACACACACCTGGAATAATTGCCATTTCTCAGCATATTGCATAAATGTCAAATTAGTATTCTCATTCTGACATTCAATTTTTGAAAGTTATATATATTTCTGTTATCTAATGCCAACAGGGTAGGGAGGCCTCAACTTCTGACCTCCTCTAACCACACAAGAGAAAGGCAGAATCACCATCAGTAGCCCAAGGCCTATTCCTGCAAGGCCAGACATGCTGCTTCCCTCCAGCCCTTTCACCAACCCTGACACCAACCGTTCCTCCCTCAGCACTCACCAGATTTTTTTTCTGAGTTCAATAATTCACAGCAGTGACCACAAAGAACTCACAGATTATGGGTTTATTATGGAAGAACCAGGCTACAATTCAAGTTCAGGAAAAATGCTCAGTCTCTCTCAGCCTGCTGTCTCTCAGCCAACAGTATCTCTCAGCCACTCTCCCAGCAATGAGTGTCTCTCAGTGTCATTCTCAGCAGCACAAGTCTCTCAGGAGCACATTTCTCTCAGCAGCATGTCTTTCTCAGCCAGCAGTCAGAGAGACTTCTGCCTCTAGGAGGCCTCCTTTAGAGCCTGGCAGAGTGGCCAAACTAACCAATCATAACATCAGAATTCTAAGTACCTGAGAGACAGAGAACTTCCCAGAACATTGCTTTGGGCCACTCCCAACAGAAATACCCCAGATGGATAACTTTTACAATCAGGAGCTCCTCAGTTGCTCACAGCAAATTCCACCATGGAATTTACAAAGACTTATGGCTAGAAAAGTCATACCAGGTAATTTACTGCACTGCATCTAACTTCTGTAATTTAGAACTGAGAGATAATAAGGAGATCTCTCTCTCTCTCTCTCTCTCTCTCTCTCTATTATTAGGAGTAGAGGAAAAATTATAAATCCATTTTCTTAATTTAAAAAATTCCTAAACAATATAAAAACAATTTGCTAGTGGCATAGTGCCTAAGACATGTGACTGCTAACCAGAGGACCGATGGTTCAAGCCCACCAACCACTCCTTGGAAAGAAGATGGGGCAAACTACTTCCATAGTGATACTGCCTCGGAAACCCAAGGAGGGGTCACTATGAGTCAGATCTGACTCGACGGCAAGGAGTTAACGAGGAAGACAACTTTATATGGGAAAATAAACTAGAATAACAGTTTTATTTTCCTTGGAAAATTGATGCTCTTAACTCAGGCAGATCATATGATTCTTCATATTAGTCCTCAGAAACAATTTGGGTGCTAAGCTAGGGGTCTAATTTGTTTCTGAACTGCTATCCAGCACTAAATATGATGTAGTGCTGTTGTTGTTGTTGTTGTTATGTGCCATAGAGT
>NW_006921678.1:4081713-4082851 GCF_000298275.1 Orycteropus afer afer
GTAGTGATACTGCCTCGGAAACCCAAGGAAGGGTCGCTATGAGTTGGATCCGACTTGATGGCACACAACGACAACAAAGGACCACTTTTAGTGTAACAGAAACTGGACATAAAGTAAAAAGAGATATAGCTTGCTACAAAATATAAGATTTAGTCCTTTTTTCCCAAAACTAGTGTACATGTATTGGATACATATTTAACAAATATTAAAACAATACAAAAAAAATATTTATTAAAAGAAATATTATTGTTGCTAAATCTGTTAAATAATGCAGGTAACTAGACAAGTAATTTTCAGGATGTTATGTGAAGTCTAGTATATAACATATGCAGTTGTTGTTTTTGTTGTTGTTATGTGCCGTCCAATCGGACCCAACTCATAGCGACCCCTCCTTGGGATTCCGAAGCAGTATTACTACAGAAGTAGATTGCCCCATCTTCCTTCCAAGGAGTGGCTGGTGGGTTTGAACAGCCAGACTTCTGTTTAGCAGTCAAGTGCCTTAGGCACAACGCTACCAGAGCTCCCAACATATGCAGTACAGTACATTAATTCTTTGAAGTGTCTCCATAGGTCAATGGAATAATCAACACCAGTCATGCATTATAAAGATAGAATGCTGATGTGACCTTCTTGTGACTCAAACCATATGACTTCTAGCCTGAAAATACTGAATGATTTATACTTCAAAGAATAAATTATCAATATATAGATTATGTATCTCAGTGTTGAGAAATGTGAAATAACAATAAGGCAATGGTCAGAAAACCACATTTCTGTGCCAACATTGTATTACAGACATGAAAAGAAACTCTGGAACTTAAAGGGAAATTCAGAGAGCTTTAAAGCATTATATCTATACCTCTTTTTCTGTTTCTGTTTATTTGGTTTTCATGAGATCCTATTTATGAGATACCCTGAGAGCCTTTGCTATAGAGAGTGTCTTATTTTCTTGATCTAATGACACAAAAAGTGTAAAATTATAAAGATATGCTGAGGGAAGAAAGAAATGTCATTCATTCGGCTGTTGTTGTGTGCCGTCAAGTCGGACCTGACTCATAGCGACCCCTCTTTGGGTTCCCAAGGCAGTATCACTACAGAAGTAGGTTGCTCAACCTTCCTTCCAAAGAGTGGCTAGATA
>NW_006921678.1:4083062-4084666 GCF_000298275.1 Orycteropus afer afer
TGTGATGTGTGTTTTTTGTCCTCTTGCTTTTACTTTTTTGATGGTTTTTCAATTGCTTTTGTCTAACTGAGTGGGACACAGCAGCTGTGCCCATATGACGCAACCACACCCACTCCTTCTGCAACTCCACTTACTGAGTGAGAGCCACCACTTCCATCTGCACCAACTGGCCAACAATACACAACCACCAATAAGAGCCTGACTCACCCTTAACTGCTCTTACAAACCAGTTAACAGAGATCTGTGCAGCCACTCTCACTCTCTATCACACACACCAGGAGATAGGTGGTGAGTACATAAGTGCTGCAAACTAATACCTGATTACTCAGATGAAGCTAAAATAAATAAAATAAAACAGAAAGCAAAAATCTTGGGTGAATCACTCCAACATACAATCACCAATTAAATATAACTACAACAATGTCACAGTGTCTCAGAGATAACAGACCATCACAGTCCACACAAAGAAGGAAAATAAAGCAGTAGAAACAGAGCAGCAGGATACAGACTCAGAATATGTACCTGAGGAAGAAGCAGCATTGGGACTCCCTGATAAGGAATTCAAAAGAATTATACTTAGGTACCTTCAACAGATTGAGAGACAGATCAAGGAAAACACTGAGAAAATTAAGGAAAACACAGACAAACCCTTAAGACAATTTCAGAAGAAAATACAAGAACAAAATGCCAAATAAATTAAAAATTAGAAATGATACAAAATCTACAGATAGAAATCCAGCAGATTAATACTAAATTTTCAAAATAGATAACACAATGAAAGGGCAAAGGAGTAGAATCTAACCCAACAGAAGACAGAATTAACGAAATTGAAGACAAATACCTGAAACCTTCTTTGGAAAGGGATCAGTCAGAAAAAAAAAAAAAAGATCAAAACAAAATGAAGAAAGTCTAAGATTCATGTGGGATACCATCCAAAGGAATAACCTATGTGTAATTGGAATTCCAGAACAGGAAGAGACAAATAAAACCACTGAGAAAACTGTCCAAGATTTGTTGGAAGAGAACTTCTCTGATAGAATGAAAGATGAGGATACACCCATTCAGGAAGTCCAATGAACCCCAAACACAATAGACCCCAAACCAAAAGAAAATCATCAACAAACTCACCAAAACCAAAGACAAAGAAAGAATCCTGTAAAGCAGCATGGGAAAAATGAAATTTATCTATAAAGGGCAACCAATAAGACTCAGCAAAAACCGTGCAGGCAAGAAGGCAACGGGATTGTATATATAAAACCCTGAGAGAGAAAAATTTCCAACCAAGAATGAAATACCCAGCAAAACTGTCCCTCAAATATGATGGTGAAATTAGGAGATTTCCCAATAAGCAGAAATTAAGGGAATTTGCTAAAACCAGACCAACCTTACAAGAGATACTAAAGGACATCCTTTGAACAGAGAATCAATAATAGCAAACAACAACTGACCATTAATACACAAGGTGACATAACCCAGAAATCAACACAGCTATGGAAGTACTCACCAGCCACTCCTCAGAAGAAAGGTTGGGCAATCCTACTTCTGTAGTGATACTGCCTCAGAAACCCAAGGAGGGGTCACTATGAGTCAGGGTCAACTTGATG
>NW_006921678.1:4084766-4086898 GCF_000298275.1 Orycteropus afer afer
TTCACCCAGCCCCTAGAGCCTGGCACTTTGAACTTGGACTTAAAGCTTCCATACTGTAAGAGAATAAACTCCTCTTTGTTAAGGGCATCCCATTTGTGGTATATTCTTGTCAGAAGCTCCACTAGGTAACCAGAACACCAGCCCAAATATAATAGATGGAATTTTTTAATTCTGCTAAAAGAAAGAGAGAAAATAGTTTAAACTGCTTCTAACCTATCCACCACAAACATTAATATGAAAGCAAGTAATATACACCAAAATTAGCCATCTTAAAGTTATTGAAATTAAGTAAGTTTTTAAATCATTGTATGTGACTTTAAGTATATAACATTCTTTTGGCATGTATTGTTATGATATCAACTACTAGCTTATCAAAATCCCCTCTACCAGCAATTATTGAACACCTACTATGTGCCAGATATATTGCTTGACTTGAACAATGTTTTACTCTACCATCCATGACCTACCTCTAATATAGCACTGTTCACATTTTATGGTAGTGATTAATTCTCTTATCTGTATATTCCTTGAAAGTAGGATCACTGTCAGTCAAGTCCTTGCCAGGAACAAATTCCCAGAGAAGATGATATTTAAGATAGAAGATATGTAAATATATTGATGTGCTGAGAGGAAAGACCAAGAAGATAAAGATGTAAGATAGAAGAGGTAACTGATTCTAAAAGTTGGGGATCATGGAATCCAGAACAATGGGAGAAAGTAGGAAAAGTTAGAAGAAATTCTGAATTAAATACGGATGAGTTACACCATAAGAAAAATAATTAAACAAACAAATGCACTGGGAAGAATAGTTATAGCTCATATTACAACCAGCTAATCTCACAGTATGTACAGAGCTTCTTCAACTCATTAAAAATATTACCAACAATCTAATAAAAATAGGCATAGGATATAAATAGACAGCTCACAAGAAAGAAAATGCAACCAGCTTTTAAACCAACATATAGAAACTATTTAGCCTATCTCATAATAATAGAAATGAAAATGGAAACTATATGAAGATACAATTTTTCACCCTTTATTGACAACAAAAATGCAAGAAGTGGGACAATTTTCATTCCTATCTTACTGTTAAAATCTTCAAGAAAGAAATTTACCAATATCTATTAATACTGCAAATTTACTTACTCAAATTAAATTCTACCTTACAGTCAAGAAGGGCTTGGGTTGCCAAGATTCTTATTTTTTCCCCCAGATTCCAAACTTCCTCAAAAAAGCCATGTTGTTTGAAATACAGGGTTTTAATCATGGGACAGGGAGGGGCTGCTTGTGCGCAGGGAAACAGCTCAGGGGGCAGGAGGGTATGGAGGGATGGACCCTGGGAGGTGGTGGCTATGGGGAGGAAGTGGGAGGGGAGCTGTTGCATTGTGGTGGACTGTGGTCAATGGCGGGGGACAGGGTGTGTGTGAACTGCTGTATGGAGAGTGAATTTGCTCTGTGGATCTTCACCCAAATCACAATAAATTTAAATAAAGAAAGAAAGAAAGAAAAGAAAAGAAAAAGAAATGCAGGGTTTTATTTTTACTCTTCCCAGTAATATTTGACTGTGTTATTGGTTGAAATTTACAGAGCAAATTAGATTCCCATTTAACAATCTATATATAAGTTGTTCAGTGTCATCAGTTACATTTTTCACATTGTGCAAACTTTCTTATTATTTCCATGTGGGTAGTCATTTCTAGTAATCTACTTTCTTTGCCCCCTTACCGTCTCATCTTTGCTGTAGAGTAAATGTTGACCATTTGGACTCATATAGATTATTTTTTAAAGAAATACAGTACTCATAGATAATATTCTTTATTATACGAGCCAATCAGTTTATTTATCTGAAAGTTGACCTCTGAGAGTAGTTTTGGTTCAAAGTTTTAAGGGTATGTCAGGACAATATTCTCATAAGATCCTCTAGTCTCAACTGGTGCAGTAAGTCTGGACTTTCAAAATTGAGTTCTGTGCTACATATTTCTCTGATTCCCTCAGGATCCATCTACTGCATCCCTATTCCTTGTTAGTTTTTTGTTTTGTTTGTTTGTTTTCATTTTTATTGTGATTTGTATAAAAGTTCACAGAGTAAATTCATTTTTCATACAACAGTTCACATGTACTTTGTCTCATGA
>NW_006921678.1:4093363-4096089 GCF_000298275.1 Orycteropus afer afer
AAGAAAGGTTGGGCAATCCTACTTCTGTAGTGATACTGCCTCAGAAACCCAAGGAGGGGTCACTATGAGTCAGGGTCAACTTGATGACACATAACAACAACAACAAATGGAAGCATCCAAAGTGAAATAAGCTTACAAGATTGTAAACAAGGAACCAGAGACATCAATTGGCAAATGAGGACAACTACAAACCAAAAAGAGGGAAAAAATAGTGTAGTAACAGAACTTCTGAATTGTGAGGAATACAGGAGAGTTGCAAGATAGAAAGGACTGTTCTAAACTTGGGGAGAAAATTATAAATCACAGGGTAACCTCAAAGAAAAAAGATAAAATACTTAGGAATATATCTTACCAGGGACACAAAAGACTTATACAAAGAAAACTACAAAACATTATTCCAGAGATCTACATAAGTGGAAGAACATGCATGTTCATGGATAGGAAGACTGAATATTGTGAAAATGTCAATACTACCCAAAGTAATATATACATTCAGTGCAATCCCAATCCAGATTCCATCAATATTCTTTAAGGACATGGAAATACCAGTCACTAACTTCTTATGGAAAGGAAAGATATCTCTGATAAGCAAAGCACTGCTGAAGAAGTAAAACAAAGTAGGAGGTCTCACACTCCCCAATATGAAAACCTACTATACAGACACAGTAGTTAAAACAGCATGGTACTCATACAATGATAGACAAATAGACCAAAAGAACAGAATCAGAAACCCAGAAATAGACCTATCCATCTATGGACAGCTGATCTTTGACAAAGGGCCAAAACCCATTACAGAGAGAGATAACCCTTTTAAGAAATGGTGTTGGCAAAATTGGATATCCACTTGCAAAAAACTGAAACAAGACCCATGCCTCATCTATACACAAAAATGAACTCAAGTTGGATAAAAAGACTTAAATGTAAAACCCCAAACCATGAAGTTCATCAAAGATAAAATAGGGGCAAATCTAGGGTCCCTAATTTATGGCATAAATAGACTATCAAACATATCCCAAAATGCAAAAGCGGTGGAAGAGAAAGTAGATGACTGAGACCTTTTGAAAATTACATTCTTATAAGCATCAAAAGACTTCTCTAAAAGGGAAAAAAGAGAACCCACAGACTGGGAAAAAACATTTGACCATGGCATATGACATGGTATCTATCTCTAAAATTTATAGAAAACTCCAACACCTCAACATCAGAGAAACAAACAATCCAATTCAAAAATGGGCAAAGGACATGAACAGACACTTCACTAAAGAAGATATACAGGCAGCCAACAAGCACATAAGGGAAATGCTACAATCATTAGCCTAATTTAGAGACATACAAATCAAAACAACAATGAGATATCATCTCACCCCAGCAATAATAGCAAAGGTCAACAAGATAGAAAAGATCAGTGAGAAGATCAGCTGGCAAGCGTGGAGAGAAATCAGAACTCTCATACACTGCTAGTGGGAATGTAAAATGTATGGTACAGCCATGGTAGAATATGGTACAATATTTCCTTTAAAAATTGAAAATAGAAATACCATTTGATCCAGCAATTCCATTACTGGGAACATATCCTAAAGAGCTAAGAGCCAGGACATGAATAGAGATATGCACATCCATGTTCATCATTCACTATAGCAAGGAGACAGAAACAACCAAAATGCCCATCAGCAAATGAACGGAAAACCAAACTATGATTCACACAATGGAATACTATGCAACATTAAAGAATAATGAAGAATCAGTGAATCACCTCACAATGTGGATGAATTTATTTGGAGGACTTTATGCTGGACGGAATAAGTCAATCACAGAAGGTCAAACATTGTATGAGTCCATTATTGTAAAAAGTCAAGGAAAGGAAGGAAATTCACTTTGTTGGTTACCAGGTATGAGAGAGAAGGAGAAGGAAAATTTCAGACTAGTTAGGGCTCACATGTTGATTTGGGTGAAGGGAGGGGCAGTATGGAAAGAGTCTGTGACCAGGGCAGTGATAATGGGGAAATGGAGGACACAGAAATGTGCACAAAAGATATAGACAGCAGAGGTAAATGCGATTACATGCAGAATATTGCATTACCATTGGCTATGGGAAAATGCCTAGACAAGTGAGAAGATCAGGTGGAGATAAGCAAACAGGAAAATACCCACGACCAAGGATAGATTTGGCAGAAGATACTCTTACATATGTACGTGTACTACAAAACTATCCACATATATAACAGAAGTAACAGTACAAGGTTGCAATAGCTTCTCAGAGACAACCAAACACCTTGAGGGAAAGAATCACCAGGCTTGCAGGCTTAGGATCATAGTCTTAAGGGACATCATGCACAACTGGCATGACATAGTACAAAAAACTCTTGTTCTACATCCTACTTTGGTGAGTAGCAACTGGGGTCTTTAAAGCTTTCAAGTGGCCATTTAAGATGCAACTTTTATCTCCTCTCATCTCCTCTCATCTGGAGCAAAGAAGAGTGAAGAAAAGTCATTTGGAAACAATTAGTCTAAAATTATGAGTCAGATTTGACTCGATGGCAAATAACAACAAACAAAACAACAACTGGGACCTCAGCTGTCATGACCCTGAGACCAGAAGAAGTAGATGGTGTGCATCTGCCAAAGCCAACCACTCAGAAAGGGATCAAAATTGGAGATCCTGGGTAGAGTGGGAGGGAAATGTGGAACAAAATTCAAAAACACGAAAATGACCAGAATTATTGGTC
>NW_006921678.1:4096189-4098776 GCF_000298275.1 Orycteropus afer afer
TGTTTGTTTGTTTTCATTTTTATTGTGATTTGTATAAAAGTTCACAGAGTAAATTCATTTTTCATACAACAGTTCACATGTACTTTGTCTCATGACATTGACTGCAACTTCCCACAATGCAACAGCTGCCTTCCCAGTTCCTCCCCATAGTTACCTCTTCCCTGTGTCCTTCCCTCCCATGCACTCTTGCCCCGCAAGCTGTCTCCCTGTGCATACACAGCCCCTCTATTCTCACATGATTGATGTCTCCAAGGACTGTATCTACCAAATGTAAATGTTCAGCTCATATGCCTGTCTTTTGTTTGGCTGGAAGCCACAGAAGTGGGTTCAATTCCAGACCCGAAGGGTAGCTAGCGGCCACAGTCTCAGTATTCCTTGTATTTTTTAATTCAAAAAAAAAAAAAATCATATCCTTCACATACAAAATAACATGTATTCAAGATGTTATTCATGTCCTAAACTAAAGATATGTTTGAGTTCCAACCCCTTGTACCTGTGAATGTGACCTTTTTGGAAATAATTCTCTGTGTTGTTGTTGGAGTGGATCGGGGGTTTGAACTGCCAGCCTTCTGGTTAGCAGTCAAGTGCCTTAGGCATCATGCTACCAGAGCTCCCAAATTACAAGAAGACATACTCAAATATGGTGGGGTCTAATGTAATATGATTGGTATCGTTACAGGAAGAAGACAAGAGACTTACAGACACAGAGGGAAGGCAGTCATGTGAAGACAGATGAAGATATTGAAATTATGCTGCCACAAGCCAAAAGATGCTTGAGTCTACCAGAAGCTGGAACAAATAAGGAAGAATCTTTTGCTATAAACTTTCAGAATAACATGGTCCTGTTAACACCCTGAATTCGAACTTCTAGACTCCAGAGCTGTGAGAAAATTAATATCTGGTGCTTTAAGTCATTTAGTTTGTGGTACTTTGTTTTGGCATCCCTAGGAAAACAATACACAAGGTTACCCATTGTAACATTGCTACAATAACAAAGATTAGAATGATCTCAGTAATCCATCAGTATTGGACTGATTGAGTAGTTTACAGCATAGATTACGCAGCTATAAAAAAGAGTGATTTATCACATTGTGTAATGATATAGAGAGAACTGTAGGATAAATTGATAAATACAAAAAACATGATTTGGATCAATAAATATGGTATCCTCAGTTTGTGAAAGGAAAGGGAGAAAGTAAAAATACACATATTTGTATATGCTTGTATTGCATAAAAATAAAAATTAAAAAAATAAAACACAAGAAAGAAACAAAACAAATGCTTACTAAAAGTGGGAAGGAAGGAAAAGTGTTAACTAGAATACATGTGGGAATGAGATGTCTTAGTGTTTATCTTTTTAACTCATTTTTAAAAAAATTTTATTACTATTTGAGTGAAATTTTACAAAGCAGATTCATTTTACACTCAACAGTTCATAGACATTTTGTTTTGTGACACTGGTTACAATCCCCACAGTGTAACAGCTCTCCTCCCACTTTCTCTCTGTCGTCGCCCTTTCCCTGTGTCCTTCCAGCCTATGCATTCATGCCTCCCTAGTTTTCTCCTGATCTCCCATGTTTGATTGTTCTAAGGAGTTCATCTCCCTGTTAGAGTTGTTCAGCTCATAGCCCTGTCTGTTGTTTGGCTGAAAGTTAGCCATGAGAGTGAGTATAATTCCAGTCCCTAAGGGTGACTAGGAGCCATAGTCTTGGGGGTTTCACTACTCTCCATCCAACCAGTAATCCTGGTCTTTTTCATGTTTTGTGTTGTTGTTCTTGTTGCTGCTGCTGCTGCTGCATATTTTTCTCCCAATCTATCCAAGTTCTCCAATTTTGATCCCTTTCCAAGTGGTTGGGAGTGATAGCTGGGCACAATCTAGTTCTTCTGGTCCCAGGATTATATAAGCTGAGGTTCTCATGATCCATTAGTCTTTTGGACTAAGTGTTTCCACACATGCTTGATTTCCTTCTTTCTTCTTTGCTACAATGAGAGACTAATCATTGCATCTTGGATAGTTTCTCACAAGCTTTTGAGGCCCCAGTCACTTCTCACCAAAGTGGGATGTAGAACAAGATTTTTGTGTACTATGTTCTGCCAATTGAGCTTGATGTCCCCTGTGACCATGGTCCTAAGCCTGCGGGCCCAGCAATTTGCTCCCTCAGAGTGCTTAGTTGTGGCTAAAAAGTTATCTTAACTATGGCTGCTGTTAACACTGTACTGCATGTGGATTTCACAGCATATACAAATATAAGGCATTTGACTGCTAACTAGAAGGCTGGTGGTTCAAACCCATCAGCCATTCCTCGCAAAGAAGGTTGGGCAATCTACTTCCATAGTGATATTGCCTCAGAAACCCAAGGAGCGGTTACTATGAATCAGATCCAACTCCACAGCAGTGAGCTTGGTTTTTGGTTTATACAAATACACATGTAGTAATATCATCCGCCCAACCTAAGTGTGGTCATGGATATACCCATTCACCTACCCATACCTGATCTTCTTAACTTTCTACCTATGTATTCACTCATAGATTATATTTGCTATTACTGAAAAGGCAGTATTGTGTCACATTTGACATGATCCTATA
>NW_006921678.1:4106216-4111744 GCF_000298275.1 Orycteropus afer afer
TTAAAAAATAAAAGCATTAAAAGAAAAATGAAATAAAATCTATTGGTTGTTGTGGTAGTTAAGGTTGTTGTCAGCTTGGCTGGGCCCTGTTGAGTGGCTGGGTTGCTGGATGTAGTTATTCCCCATAGTGAGACTACCAATCAGTTCCATGGTGGAATCTACTGGAGCAGCTAAGTAGGTCCTTCAGGGATGTGGTCTGCTTCCAATATATAAGAAGCAGCTTTGAGGAAAGGTTTCTAGCTTTTTAGCCTACTTGTACTGTGCTAGTAGCCAAGTCTTCATTCAGCAGCCTGCCATGCTCTGCCGATCTTGGGATTTTTAATAGACTTGAATCAATGGCCTGCTATGTAGTTTGGTAGTATCAGGACTGTGCCTTTTCACTCGTCAACCTTGGGTTTGTCAGCCTCAGCAGCCAGCAGCTGCTTGAGTGAAGAAATGCCTCTACCTTCAGAGGGCCAGGAGCCAGAGGCAGAGCTAAAGGCCAAGGTCTAGGGGCTCTCACCCAGCCCCTAGAGCCTGGTACTTTGAACTCGGGCTTCTAGCCTCCCAAACCGTAAGAGATAAACTCCTCCTTATTCAAGCCATCTCATTTGTGGTATATTCCTGCCAGAATGGCACTGGGTAATGAAAACAGTTGCCCTTTTAATTTTTTTTATGATCAAATCAGTGAATGCTGCAGGAAAGTCCTCAGCCGTAATGTTGTCTCTATCAGAAGTATACTTTATAATAGGATATCAAAGCTTACAGTAAATGATAGTGAGCCAATGTGTTCTCCAGCATTCTCATGCACTTTATTTCCATTGTGCTTCCTGACAACAAGAAAAGTAGGAGGAGTTAAACTTCTTGCCAGGTATTAGAAAGTATCATACTTGTGGCCTCCATTGACTACATAGCCATCCATAAGATGGATATACCTTAGAAATGTGCCTCACATGTGAATATGGTCACCTTTGTTGCAGAGGAGCAACAAATATAGCAAAGGCTGATTTCTTATTACAAAAAGAGAGAGAGAGTTAATCTATACATTTCAAACCTGGATTCAAACCAGTTCTTCCCAGTTCAGTCAAGGCTGACGAAGTGACACTAGTATGCACCAGAATTTGTAAAGTGTGGGTGTACCAGAATGATAAGTAAAGCTGGAAAAATTACAGGTCACCACTCAGAAAGTTAACCTCCCTCTTAGAGAACAAGAGCAGCACGTGCATTGCATAGCAATCAAATCTCTTGGAATCAACAGTGTCAGAAATATCTATTCCCAGTTCAAAGACAGGGGCCAGCCACAGATGGTAACTGACACTGTTGCTGTGAGAGTGTATCTCTCAACAATCAGCAATAATCCAACATCCTGCATCAGACTCCTGAAAGATCTCACTATGCTTCTTATGACTCTCCCATTCCAGGGCTTCCACTCATCATTTTTCCTACTCCAGTTATTGTTCCAGTACACCCACATTTACAGATTCAGGTCTGTTCTGATTTTACTGCATCAGCCATGACTGAACAGTTCAAACCACTTCAAAACTCTGATCTCATATATGTTTATATCACACTGTTATAATGTGACACATAATTTGTAGGAAATTCTACTATCAAAACAAGAAGTATCAGGGTCCATCAACACCTTACCTTGACCCCAAGAAGGACCTCAGCTGCTCAGTTCCTTTTACTCAGGTTCTGAACTTCTTGGACACTGAAACTCAAGCCTTACTTTCAGTAACAGGATATTTATATTTGAAACATAAAGTTCCATGAGTAAAAGAAAAACAAAAATTTATTTAGTCTCTCATCCAAATAAATTCTGAGGGGAAGGAAAAATAATAGAAGTTATTTTTATATCAGTCCCAAAGAAAAATTGGTTTCAACTCTTCTGCACATAGAACTCTTCAGCTAATGAAATTTCTGCAGCAGACATTTCCCTCTAGAATGTGCAAAATAAACAAGCAAAATTTGCCTCCATATGTTTGGTGGCTTATATTCTAGGTAGTGGTTTTAATTTAGAGTTACATATTGGCTTAGTTACAGAAGGAAGGTTGGGCAATCCACTTCCGTAGTGATCCTGTCTCAGAAACCCAGGAGAGGTCGCTAGGAGTCAGATCTGACTCAATGGCAGTGAGTTTGGTGGGGTTTTTTTTTGTTGTTGTTTTTTTAATTAGGTTAGTTGGGAGCTTTGGTGGCATAGTGCCTAAGGCATTTGATTGCTAACCAGAAGGCTGGGGATTCAAACCCACCAGCCACTCCTCAGAAGAAAGACTGGGCAATCTACTTCTGCAGAGATGCTGCTTTGTAAACCCAAAGAGGGGTCACTATGAGTCAGATCCCACTTGATGGCAGTGAATTTGGTTTTTAGTATTAGCTTAGTTCTATCTATCCAAAACTAAAAGAAATTTGACATTAAATAAGTGAGAGTTTTCCCCTAAAAAGAAAAATTGATCTACTGCACTAGTTCTGAAATGGTTCCTTGATCTGTCAAATTAAGGATTTGGGACTTGATTAATTCTAAAGCTCTCACTAGCTGAAACATTTTATGACTCCCCTTTATCTTCATTGGACTAGGAAACCAAGCTGCATTTTCTGACCCCAGGTGGCCCTTACACTTGAGATCAACACCTATGTTTACTCTCTGTGATAGACAAAAAATATATATAAGGCCTTAAGAAGCTGCATTTCTTGCTAGAGGAATTTTCAGAAACATGTTCTTAAATGTGGGGGAACCCTCCATAATACAGAGCTATGAGAACTGAGAATTTTTTGTTCCAAATTTCCCTGGACTTCAGAAGAATTATCATTGTTTCACAGCCTAACTATGCAATATAAGGCTCCATTTCACAATCTGAGATAAGACATACCACTAAGAGAAGAAGAAAAACTATATATTCAGAACATTCTGACAGTATTCTAGGGTGGTCTGCAACTTTTCCCTTTCTTAATTGAATATTGAAAAGCCTGAAAAAACACAGCTGGGAGAAAATAGCTTTTATCTCTTTATTACCTTCAGATGCTTGTCGCAGAACGGAGAGAGATTGTTGGCAGAAAATAATGAAAACACAAGAGCTTAAGCTATGTGCACAAAGAATTGCTACTAAGCCAATAAAGGTGAAATGCAGATAAGGACCGTCAAGATGTAACTTATTTGCTTTTTTTTTTTTTTTTTAATTTAAAGAAAAGTGTGTTTCCACTCTATTCCTATCCATCCTGGCTATGAAGAAACTGTCAGTCCAGATATCTGGACGCTGGAGTTAAATAATGTAGACTTAATTACTTTGGTGCCCTTTAGGTATCTAATGCATGCTGCAGATGATTGCACTGTCATTTTATCACTGGGAGGTATGAAATAATAAGTCCATCTTTAAAAGACTTGGCCTTAACAGAACTAGTATTTTTATTTTTAGTATCCAGAGTATTGGAATAGATAAAGGAAACTGCTAAAGAAAACTTAAACTTGAACTCTGCATAAATTTAGTCATTGCATGCACTAAGTCACTTGGGATATTTCTTTCAATGCTGAAGTTGCACATAACCAGATTTTCTACCTGAAACGGGAGTTTTGTAATGGTCATGCTGTTAATAGAAAAGAAAGAAACTTCTTGGTCTGTATTGGTGATATGCAGTTCACTGAAAGCACAATATCAAGTATTTCATTTACTCTAAGATATTCTATAAAACCTTTTATAGGAGCTCTACTAGCACAGTGCCTAAGGTATGTGACTGCTAACCAGAAGGTTGGTGGTTCAAACCCACCAGCCACTCTCTCGAAGGAAGCTGGAGCAATCTAATTCTGTAAAGATTTGCTGCCTTGGAAACTCAATGGGGGTCGCTATGAGTCAGAACAGACTTGACGGCAGTGGGTTGGTTTTTTGGTATATAATCTTTTTAGGAGCTACGGTGGTGCAGTGGTTAAAGCATTTGGCTGCTAACCAAAAGGAACACACCAGCCACTTTGCTGGAGAAAGATAAGGCAGTCTGCTTCTGTAAAGATTTACAGCCTTGGAAACCCTATGCAACAGTTCTACTCTGTCCTATAGAGTTGCTATGAGTTGGAGTCAACTCCTTCGTAGTGGGTTTACTTTTTCTTTTTATTGTTGTTGTTGCTGGTAGGTACCATTGAGTCAATTCTGATTTGATTCTATTAGCAACAAAATGAAATAATTCCCAGTCCTGCACATCCTCACAATCATTTCTAGCTTGAGCCCATCATTGCAGACAATGTGTCAATCCCTCTCATTGAGGGCCTTACTCTTTTTTGTTTACCCTCTACTTTACCAAGCATGATAGCACTCTCCATGGACTGGAGATCTCTGCCAATAAGAAATCTGGCCATTCTTGTTTCTAAGGAGCATTCTGGCGGTACTGTTTCCAAGATAGATTTGTTCATTCTTCTGGCACACCATGATATTTTCAATAGTCTTCTGTAACACCACAATTCAAATGGATCAATTCTTCCTGTGGTCTTCCTTAATGTTGTCCAGCTTTCACATGCATATATGACTGTTGAAAAGACAATGACTTGAATCAGGCTCACTATCATCTTCAAACTGACCTCTTTCCTCTTTAATACTTTAAAAAGATCTTTCGCAGCAGATATCCCCATTGCAACATGCCCTTTGATTTCTTGACTGCTGCTTTCATGGGCTTTGATTGTGCATCCAAGTAAAATGAAATCCTTGACAATCTCAATCTTTTCTCTATATATCATGATGTTGTTTATGGGTTCAGTTGTGGGGATTTTTGTCTTCTTTCTGTTGGAGTACAACCCATATTGAAGGCTATAGTTTTTTATCTTAATCAATAAGTATTTCAAGTGTTCTCCACTTTTAGCAAGCAAAGTTGTGTGCCCTAAATATTACAGATTGTTAATGAGTCTTCCTCCAATCCTGATTTCACATGTTTTTGTATAGTCCAGCTTCTCAGATTATTTGCTCAGCAGGCAGATTAAGTATGGTGAAAGGATACAATCCTAACACATCTTTCCTGATTTAAACCATGTGGCACATAACAATAACAACAGCATCACTCAATATTTTGCCCATAAATCTTTCAACATTGCAACTTGAGGCTTGAATTTTTAATTCAGTTCTTCCAGCTTGGGAAATGCTGAATGTGTCCTTCCCTTTTGTTTTTCAGGTCTTTGAACATTTCTTTATAACACTTTACTTTGTCTTCTCGAGCCACACTTTGGATCTTTACTTCACCTCTTTTATTTAATCATTTCTTCCATTTACTTTAGCTACTCTCTGTTCAACAGCAAGTTTAAGAGTCTCTTCTGACATCTGTGTGGTCTTTTCTTTCTTTTTGGTCTTTTAAATGACCTTTTGCTTTCTTCATGTATGGTGTCCTTGATGTCATTCCTCAACTAGTCTGATCTTCAGTCATTTGTGTTCAATGTGTCAAATCTATTCTTGAAATGGTCTCTAATGGTACATACACACAATGGAATACTGTGCAATGCTAAAGAATAATGTAGAATCTGCAAAACACCGCATAACATGGATGAACTTGGAGGACATTATGCTGAGGGAAATAAGTCAATC
>NW_006921678.1:4112934-4114182 GCF_000298275.1 Orycteropus afer afer
TGTCATGAGACAAAGTATATGTAAACTGCTGTATGGAAAGTGAATTTTCTCTGTAAATCTTCACCCAAATCACAATAATAAAAAAAGAAAAAAAAAATGGTCTCTAAATTTAGGTGGGTCATATTTTGGCTTACAGAGATTTATTTTAATTTTCTTCAGCTTCAACTTAAACTTGTATATGACCAATTGATGGTCTCTTCCACAGTCAGTCCCTGACTGATGGCATTGAGCTTCTCCATTGCCTCTTTCCACAGATAGAGCCAATTTGATTCCTGTGTATTCCAGCTGGCAAGGTCCATGTATAGCATTGCTGTTTATGTTGTTGAAAAAAAGGTATCTGCAATGAATAAGTGGTTGTCTTCCAGAATTCTATCATGCAATCTTCAGTGTTTATTTCTATCACCAAGGCCATATTTTCCAACTACCATGCTGCTTCTTTGTTTCCAAATTTTGTATTCCAATCACCAGTAATTATCACTATATCTTGATTGCATGTTTGAACAATTTCAGACTGCAGAAGTTGGTGAAAATCTTCAATTTCTTCACCTTTGGCTTTAGTGGTTGGTGTGTAAATTTGAATAATATTAGTATTAATTGTCTTCCTTTTAGGCAAATCACTGACAGCGCTGTACTTCAGGAGTGATTTGAAATGTTCTTTTTGATGATAAATATGATGTCATTTGCTTCAATTTGTCATTTTTAGCGTAGTAGACCATATGATTCTCCTATTCAAAAATGGCCAGCACTGGTCTGTTTCAGCTCACTAATGCCTAGGTTATCAATTTTTATGTGTTCTATTTCATTTTTTACATCTTCTCATTTTATGAGATTCATACTCCATATATTCCACATTCTGGCTATTAATGGAAGTTTGCAGCTTTTTCTTCTCATTTTCTGTTGTGCCACACCAGCAAATGAAGGTCCAAAACTTTACTCCAGCCACATCATTAAGGTCAACTCTACTTTAAGTAGGCAGCCCTTCCCCAGTCATATTTTGAGTACTTCTAACATCTTCAGGTGCTAAATCAGACAGTGTTTCACTCCCATTCATAAAGTTTTCCAGCACTATATTAGACAGTGTCTCACTGCAATTCATAAGATTATCACTGGCCAATTTTTCAGAAGCAGATGGCTCCATCCTTCTTCCCAGTCTGTCTTAGTCTGGAAGCTCTGCTGAAACCTGACCCTGCTGGTATTTGTAATACCAGTGTCATAGCTTCCAGTAGAAGGTTTTCCAGGGAAAACCTT